>NC_066514.1:18064158-18086658 GCF_024679095.1 Eriocheir sinensis | reverse complement strand
GTATGAAGATAACCGAGACAAGCGTGACAATTAAATAACAATGACAGCACGAAGATAACCGGGACAAGCGTGACAATTAAATAACAATGACATTATGAAGATTACCGAGACAAGCGTGACAATTAAATAACAATGACAGTGTGAAGATAACCGAGACAAGCGTGACAATTAAATAACAATGACAGCACGAAGATAACCGAGACAAGCGTGACAATTAAATAACAATGACAGCACGAAGATAACCGAGACAAGCGTGACAATTAAATAACAATGACAGCACGAAGATAACCGAGACAAGCGTGACAATTAAATAACAATGACAGTGTGAAGATTACCGAGACAAGCGTGTCAATTAAATAACAATGACAGTGTGAAGATTACCGAGACAAGCGTGGCAATTAAATAACAATGACAGTGTGAAGATTACCGAGACAAGCGTGACAATTAAATAACAATGACAGTGTGAAGATTACAGAGACAAGCGTGACAATTAAATAACAATGACAGTGTGAAGATTACCGAGACAAGCGTGACAATTAAATAACAATGACAGTGTGAAGATTACCGAGACAAGCGTGGCAATTAAATAACAATGACAGTATGAAGATTACCGAGACAAGCGTGGCAATTAAATAACAATGACAGCACGAAGATAACCGAGACAAGCGTGACAATTAAATAACAATGACAGTGTGAAGATTACTGAGACAAGCTTGGCAATTAAATAACAATGACAGTGTGAAGATTACCGAGACAAGCGTGGCAATTAAATAACAATGACAGCACGAAGATAACCGAGACAAGCGTGACAATTAAATAACAATGACAGCACGAAGATAACCGAGACAAGCGTGACAATTAAATAACAATGACAGCACGAAGATAACCGAGACAAGCGTGACAATTAAATAACAATGACAGCACGAAGATAACCGAGACAAGCGTGACAATTAAATAACAATGACAGTGTGAAGATTACCGAGACAAGCGTGACAATTAAATAACAATGACAGTATGAAGATTACCGAGACAAGCGTGACAGTTAAATAACAATGACAGCACGAAGATAACCGAGACAAGCGTGACAATTAAATAACAATGACAGTGTGAAGATTACCGAGACAAGCGTGACAGTTAAATAACAATGACAGCACGAAGATTACCGAGACAAGCGTGACAATTAAATAACAATGACAGCACGAAGATAACCGAGACAAGCGTGGCAATTAAATAACAATGACAGTGTGAAGATTACCGAGACAAGCGTGACAATTAAATAACAATGACAGTGTGAAGATTACCGAGACAAGCGTGGCAATTAAATAACAATGACAGTATGAAGATTACCGAGACAAGCGTGGCAATTAAATAACAATGACAGTGTGAAGATTACCGAGACAAGCGTGACAATTAAATAACAATGACAGTGTGAAGATTACCGAGACAAGCGTGGCAATTAAATAACAATGACAGTGTGAAGATTACCGAGACAAGCGTGACAGTTAAATAACAATGACTACGAAGATAACCGAGACAAGCGTGACAATTAAATAACAATGACGGTTCGAAAATCACCGAATGAAGCGTAACAATTAAACAGCAACAGCGACAGCAATGACAGTAAGAAAATATTAAGATAGAAAGGGAAACAGCTACGACAATAATAATAACAAAAACGCAGCTACGAAAATAACAAACGCATCGTAGCTAAAAAAAAATCACTAAAATAATAACAAAAACAACAGTAACAACAATGACAGTACGAAAATATCATGATAGAAAAAGGAAAAAATATGATGATAAAAATAATGTTAAAAAAAACACGTAACAGTGAAAGAGCGACGAAAAGAGAAAAAAACATTTATGATTTTAAAAAAAGATTCCTATACTCGTGTTGGTGAAATATTATGGTCTTGCAGCTGCGTGGGGGGTGCCTGTGTGAGTGTGTGTGTGTGTGTGTGTGTGTGTGTGTGTGTGTGTGTGTGTGTGGTCGGGTGTGTGTGTGTGCGTGTGTGTGTGTGGTCGGGTGGGTGTCATCCACAACCTCCTACTCCTCCTCCTCCCCCCTAGCTTGCAGGCGTAGACGGAAGACCATCCTCTCAGCCGTCTCCTGTGAAGACGGATCACACTTCAACGGATCAAGGGTCAACACCAAGGTTAACATAAAACTGGTGGGTGACAGCATTGTTAGAGAACAACTGACTGAGTTCTGTGGACGAAGTATCAAGAACAGAAGACGCTACTGTATTCCTGGTGCAAAACTACAAGATATAGAAGAAGCGGTAGACCTCGTCTCAGACCGCACGGAGCAGGACACACTCTTTGTTTTGCACGCTGGCACGAACAACGTTCAAACAATGTCCACGGAGGAAATTATAGCTGACTACCGACGAGTAATCCGCCGCTTCAAGGAAAAGTCAAGCCACATCATTGTCTCCGGGATTCTTCCGAGAATCAACGCCTTCACAGGCTTCCACAGAAAGGCGTCGAACATCAACAACAGATTGAAGCACCTCTGCCAGGACGAGGAAGTTTTGTTCGCAAGTCATTGGAATCATTTTTATGATATCCCCGACCTTTTCCGTCCTGACGGTCTTCACCTCAATGCGATTGGATCATCACGGCTTGGTAGGTTGCTGAACGAGGAGGTACTTTTGTACTCAAAAAACTCCGAGCGCGGGAGGGACACCAAAGTATCGTAAACAACCAACCAGTAGGGACCGCTCATTACACACCAAGGCCCCCAACCGAAAACACAAGCAGACACCAGACTACTGTGCCTCGAAGCGTTGAAGTCAAGAAGGACATTTCTGTCCTATACACCAACGCGCGGAGCTTAATACCCAAACGGGATGAGCTACTTGCCTATGTTGGCGTAGAAAGTCCGGACGTGATTGCCATCACCGAAACGTGGGCCACCTCTGACCACCTAATGACCGAATTCTCAATTCCGGGATACGAGAGCCTCTACAAAAACAGACTTCACAAGAAAGGAGGAGGTGTTATCTGTTACGTCAAGAACAAATACCCTGCCGTGGAAATAACCAAAGAAGACTCAGAGAAATATGACACTGTATATGTTGAACTGGAGACTAGCAAGCACAACAAAATAACGATTGGAACCGTTTACAGACCTCCAAAGCAACAAGCAGCGGACGACGAAGCGCTGTACGAGGAAATTCACACCATAACACAAAACAAACAGTCAGTCATTATCGGGGACTTTAACTGTTCCAACATTGACTGGACCACGATGATTGGAGATCGGAGGGTAACAGATTGCTCGAAATGTTAGAGGACACTTTTCTTACTCAGATTGTTACCCAACCGACGAGGGAAAATAACTTATTAGACCTAGTACTCGTGAGTGATTCAGATCTCACACGTGAATGTCAAGTCGGCGAAAAATTGGATGGTTGCGACCATCACCTAATTCGCCTAAAAATCAGAACAGACCATGAACTCACCGAAAACACGTCCAAGATTCCAGACTACAAAAAAGCCAATTTTAACTTTGCTCGTGAGCTGCTAACCCAGACAACTTGGGAACCCATGAACCTCACTCCGGTGGACGGCGCGTGGAACGGCTTTAAGAACAAACTTCTGCAGGTAGAGAGAACGACTGTTCCCATGAAGACAAGGAGAACAAATAATGCCACAAGCACACCATGGATGACTACCCAAGTTCGACGGGCGATTAATTTGAAGAAGAGAAAATACAACTTGCTAAAGGAAAACAGCACTGACGAGGCACGCGAACAGTACCATCAAAGCCTCAGAGCTTGCAGAACACTCATTCGCCAGAGTAAACGCGACTATGAAAAGCAAATTGCACGCGAAGCCAAGTCCAACCCGAAAAAGTTCTTCACGTATATAAGAACCAAAAAGAAGACAAAAAGCAATATCGGTCCCCTAAAAGATGAAAGTGACGTACTAACACAGGACGGTAGACAAATGGTCGAAATCCTAAACAGGAACTTGGCGTCTGTGTTCACGGTCGAGAATACCCAGTCCGTACCCGAGAGCCCTTCCCCACCGATGGGAATCACTCCCCTAGAAATTGGTACAATCGACGAACGGGATGTGAAAAAGTACCTAGACAAACTCGAGACAAGTCTACCGGACCCGACGACTTGTCACCCAGGCTGCTCAAGGAACTCAAGCAGCAAATCCTCAAGCCACTCACCGCCATCTACAATCAGTCACTACAACAAAACAAAGTCCCGAAAGACTGGAAACAATCGAACGTAACACCGATATACAAAACGGGAGACAAAAGTGTGGCCCTAAACTACAGACCAATCAGCTTGACCTCAGTGGCGGGTAAAATCCTCGAGAAGATCATCAGAGACAAACTCGTTAGGTTCCTTGAAGACAACAACATCATTTCCGATGCTCAGCACGGTTTCAGGAACAAGCGCTCATGCTTAACCAATTTATTGGACTTCTTCCAAGGTATCTATGAAAACTGGGATAATCATATCCCCAGTGATGTTATATATTTAGACTTTCAGAAAGCCTTTGACAAAGTGCCACATGAAAGACTCCTCAAGAAACTTAAGTCGGCGGGATTAGGCGACGATCTGACAGCGTGGATCAAAGACTGGCTCACTGAAAGAAAACAACGAGTTGCACTCAACGGACAGGCCTCCGAGTGGCTCCCGGTCACAAGTGGAGTGCCACAGGGGTCAGTGCTGGGACCCATACTTTTCATCATATATATCAACGACCTAGAACTAGGATTAAAATCCAACCTTTCAAAATTTGCCGACGACACAAAGGTGGGTGGGAAGGCCCTCACGACGGCAGACTGCGAAATTATCCAGAGAGACCTGGACCTGATCACTCGGTGGTCAGAAAAATGGCAAATGTCCTTCAACACTGCCAAATGTAAAGTAATGCATATCGGATCCAGAAACAGCAACCACATATACCACATGGGTGGCGAACCACTACATGTTGTGCAAGAGGAAAGATACCTCGGGGTCACCATCAGCAGTGACTTGAAACAAACAAAACACTGCAAGTCCGCCTGTAAGAAAGCCAATACAATGCTTGGGTTCATATCGAGAAACTTCGAATACAAGACGCCGGGAGTTATGTTATCCTTGTATAATTCGCTGGTAAGGCCCCACCTGGAATACGCCGTGCAATTCTGGTCTCCTAATTACAGGAAAGACATTGAATTACTTGAGAGAGTACAGCGCCGCGCCACGAAGATGATACCATCACTGAGGACGAAACCCTATGAAGAACGACTCGAGCGACTCAACCTCTTCACGTTGGAAAAGAGACGACTGCGGGGAGACATGATACAAGTCTTTAAGTACCTGAACAAGCTCAGCAACGTTGATCACTCCAAACTCTTCACGCTACAAACTAACCTGAGAACAAGAAACAACGGAAAAACAATTCAAGCAAAGCGATGCAATACCGACATCGGCAGGAGTTATTTCTCAAATAGAGTTGTTCGCCACTGGAACAGCCTTCCTTCAGAAGTGGTTAGCGCAGAGACCATCAACTCCTTCAAGAAACGCATTGATCGCCACTTTGCTGCAACGGGTGTAAACTGAACGTTCCCAAGAGTAGGTACACAAGTGCTTTAATCCTTCCCTGCAAGCCACTCCTATGGCAAACGGATTGATTAAATCACTGAACGCAGGCAGCCTAGTAATGAGCCAACAGGCTTTCTGCTGCCTGCTAGTCCATGTTTCCATGTTTCCATATATATTTGGGTGTGTATCTATTTATCTATCTATCTATCTATCTGTGCGTATGTATGCTAAGTGTGTGTGTGTGTGTGTGTGTGTGTTATGCAGGCGGTGTGTCAGGCCATAATGGCATACGTTATAAACACATTGTCAGGCCTCCCCCTCGCCTCAGCCAGATTAGTCAGCCCTTCGTGGAGTGACAGGCAGCCCGCCCGATATCGCCTGGCTCCTTCCCGCCTGCCGCTCTCTGCGTTTCCTGTCGGGTGTTAGTGTGTGTGTGTGTGTGTGTGTGTGTGTGTGTTTACAGTAAAGGAAGCAGCTCAAAGGCAAAATAAAAATAGTAATGATAAAAAAGAGCCAGCTAATCACTGTCCCTATAAAAAAGTGTTCAGAAGAGTTGCCAAAAGAGGTCAATTTCGGGAGGGGAGGTGTCTCGGCACTCTCCTCTTGCTTGAACTATTTCGCTTTGCGTGCATAAACTATACCTGTGTCAACTTTACAATTAAGTTATTCCTTTGTACAGTATTGGCGGAAAATGACTCGAAGGGGATAACTGTGCGGCCTTTCTTGCTTGAACTTAAAAATGTAATAGTCGTGCGTATGAAGTATAAAGTCAGCCTCAGAAGTCTTGCAGGCCAGAAGAAGTTGTCTCAAGGTAATTTGTACGGAGCTGCTGATTGTACTATGAAGGAGCTTATGTTCATTAGCGAGAGAGAGAGAGAGAGAGAGAGAGAGAGAGAGAGAGAGAGAGAGAGAGAGAGAGAGAGAGAGAGAGAGAGAGAGAGAGAGAGAGAGAGAGAGAGAGAGAGAGAGAGAGAGAGAGAGAGAGAGAGAGACATACGGACAGACAGAAACACACACACACACACACACACACACACACACACACACACACACACACACACACACACACACACACACACACACAGAGAGAGAGAGAGAGAGAGAGAGAGAGAGAGAGAGAGAGAGAGAGAGAGAGAGAGAGAGAGAGAGAGAGAGAGAGCGCTTATGCGTGTGTTATGCGTGTGTGCGTGCGTGCGTGCCTCCTGTGTGCTTGGCTGATGCTTTTTGGGGGCAGGTGTTGTGGTGTGTTCGGGGAAGTGTCGCCTCATGGTCTAGTTTTGAGAGTGTACAGCCAGCACGTGGGAACTTCCATAACATATTGGTTACAACGTTCATGTTTTTTTCAGAATTTAAAATTATTAGTATTAAAAAAATAGTTGGTCCATGGTAAATTACACCATCTTATCTTTTCATTATCTTAAAACCACTTTCCTCGGCCCCGTGTTATCAGCGAGGGCAAAACGCCGCGGTGCCCCGAAAGCCGAACACAAATTACAGATTCCGCGGAACTGCCGACGGTTACTGCCATTACGAGGATTTTCCCCCAATCACTTATGTGGCGCGTATACATAATGCAACACACACACACACACACACACACACACACACACACACACACACACACACACGTACAGAAAATAATATGTTTTTGATATCTAACAAAGTAACTGAAGTGAAGAACATATCATTAAATAAGTACCGTAAGCCGGAAAAGATTATTGATATTATAAAAAATTGAATTTGTTTTTCAGTTGGGTCGAAAGCGATGATTTTTTTTTTCTTCTTCCCTTGTTAAAACTAATTAATATAATGGCACAGGTTCACGTCGCATATTTAATCATCTCCTCCCTAGTATGAATCTGATTAATTAGTACGTACAAAGTATATTTCCCTAATTAGATGAGTTGAGTAGAGTCTTTCCCGAGCGGTAAATATCAGAGTTGAGGTTGAGCTGTAAATTGAGTTGAGTTGTAAATTGAGTTGAGTTGTAAATTGAGTTGAGTTGTAAATTGAGTTGAGTTGTAAATTGCGGTGGGTTGTAAATTGAGTTGAGTTGTAAATTGCGTTGGGTTGTAAATTGAGTTGAGTTGTAAATTGAGTTGGGTTGTAAATTGAGTTGTGTTGTAAATTGAGTTGAGTTGTATATTGAGTTGGGTTGTAAATTGAGTTGAGCTGTAAATTGAGTTGAGCTGTAAATTGAGTTGAGCGGTAAATACCAGAGCAGCGTCCGTCCTGTTTGAGTTGAGTAGAATCTTCCCCGGGCGGTAAATACCAGAGCAGCGTCCGTCCTGGTGCTCAGTGCTCGAGAGGTTTGATCAGACTCGCGGCACTACTCGCCTGCACGGGAGGGTTAATTGTGGTCCCAAGGAGACGTGCCGCAGGACCAAGCTCTGTAGCAAGGTGTGAGCTCCGATACACCGTGTACCCGCGCCATCATTCTCAAGCCCATCTATCTGAACTACACCTCATATTAAAACTGAATAAAAAATAAATATTACTTATGAAGTTCCCATTGTTAGTCGCCGCCCACCTCTTTACTACAATTGGTACCAACCTTTTTCCAAATATTATCGTTGCCACACGACATCCTAAACAACACCACAAATCAAAACTGAGTAAAACGATTGATTTTCCTTCTCAAATTATCAAAATGGTCGCCCTTCCTCCACTTTACTACGATAGACACTAACTTTTAACCTAATATTAACTACACCAGATGACAAAAGTATAAATTTAATATCTTCCCTTGCCTAATCTGACAATCCTAATACCTCTAACATGTTTTTTTTTTTCCGTCTTGTCTTGCCTTATCTGACAATCCCAATACCTCTAACATGTTATTTTATTATCCTGCCTTGCCTTATCCGACAATCCCATTACCTCTAGCATCTTCTTTTAATCTCCTGTCCTGCCTTGTCTCACCTGACAGTCCCAATACCTCTAACATGTTTTTTTTATTCTCCTGTCTTGCCTTGCCTAACCTGTCAATCCCCGTACCTTTAACATGCTTTTTTATTCTTCTCTTGCCTTGCCTAACCTGACAGTCCCAATACCTCTCTAACTTGCTTTTTAATTCTCCTGTCTTGCCTTGCCTAACCTGACAATCCCAATACCTCTAACATGTTTTTTTATTCTCCTGTCTTGCCTTGCCTAACCTGACAACCCCAATACCTCTAACAATTTTTTTTTTTTATTCTCCTGTCTTGCCTTGCCTAACCTGACAACCCCAATACCTCTAACAATTTTTTTTTTATTCTCCTGTCTTGCCTTGCCTAACCTGACAACCCCAATACCTCTAACAATTTTATTTTTTTTATTCTCCTGTCTTGCCTTGCCTAACCTGACAACACCAATACCTCTCTAACTTGCTTTTTAATTATCCTCTTCCCTTGCTTAACCTGACAATCCCAATACCTCTAGCATGCTATTTCAATATCCTGTCTTGCCTTGCCTGACCTGACAGTCCCAATACCTCTAACAACTGTCCTATTCATTCCTACGCTGATGATTCCACTCTGCTAGAAGACCCACCCTACAGGAACTTAACGACTCAAGGCTGGAGGCTTCAGAACGCTTAGCCTCAGACCTTACTATTATTTCCGATTGGGGCAAGAGGAACCTGGTGTCCTTCAACGCCTCAAAAACACAGTTTCTCCACCTATCCACTCGACACAATCTTCCAAACAACTATCCCCTATTCTTTGACAACACCCAGCTATCACCTTCCTCAACACTAAACATCCTCGGTCTATCCTTAACTCAAAATCGCAACTGGAAACTTCATATCTCATCTCTTACTAAATAAGCTTCCTCGAGGCTGGGCATTCTGTACCGTCTCCGCCAGTTCTTCTCCCCCGCACAGATGCTGTCCATTTGCAGGGGCCTTGTCCGCCTTCGTATGGAGTATGCATCTCATGTGTCGGGGGGGGCCACTCACACAGCTCTCCTTGACAGAGTGGAATCAAAGGCTCTTCGTCTCATCAGCTCTCCTTCTCATACTGATAGTCTTTTACGTCTCAAATTCCGCCGCCATGTTGCCTCTCTTTCTGTCTTCTATCGATATTTTCATGCTGACTGCTCTTCTGAACTTGCAAACTGCATGCCTTCCCCCCTCCCGCGGCCCCGCTGCACAAGACTTACTACTCATGCTCATCCCTACACTGTCCAAACCCCTTATGCAAGAGTTAACCAGCATCTTCACTCTTTCATCCCTCACGCTGGTAAACTCTGGAACAATCTTCCTTCATCTGTATTTCCTCCTGTCTATGACTTGAATTCTTTCAAGAGAAGGGTATCAGGACACCTCTCCTCCCGAAATTGACCTCTGATTTCGAACACTCCTTTAACCTCTGTTCTGGAGCAGCAAGTAGCTGGCCTTTTTTTATTTTTTTCATTACGCCCTTGCACTGTCACCATAGCTGTAAAAAAAAAAAAAATAAAAAAAAAAAAAAAAAAAAATCTAACATGCTTTTTATTCTCCTGTCTTCCCTTGCCTCACCTGTCAATCCCAGTACCTCTAACATGCTTTTTAGTTCTCCTCTTGCCTTGCCTAACCTGACAGTCCCATTACCTCTAACATGCTGTCTTACTATCCTGTCTTGCCTTGCCTAACCTGACAATCCCATTACCTCTAACATGCTTTTCTCTTTCTTCTTCAGGTACGTCTCACAGGATGAACACCAAACCCCCGAACTCAGCGTACTGTAAGTTTGGAATTTTATCTTACAAACTTTTTTTCATTGAGTTTCGAAGCCAGATACTTTTATTTAGCAGTGTTGTTTTTCATTTATCTTCAACATATCGACGCCCAACCAAACATTTGACAAGGCTTCGTAGGGGTTGTGGTGTGGGTGTTTCCATGGGTAGTTATATGAAACTAGAGATAGTTTGACAAGGCTTCGTATGAGTTGTAGTGTGGGTGCTTCCATGGGTAGTTATATGAACCTAGAGATAGTTTGACAAGGCTTCGTATGAGTTGTAGTGTGGGTGCTTCCATGGGTAGTTATATGAACCTAGAGATAGTTTGACAAGGCTTCGTATGAGTTGTGGTGTGGGTGTTTCCATGGGTAGTTTTATGAGGCTAGAGATAGTTTGACAAGGCTTCGTATGAGTTGTAGTGTGGGTGTTTCTATGGGTAGTTTTATGAGGCCAGAGAGTTTGACAAGGCTTCGTATGAGTTGTAGTGTGGGTGTTTCCATGGGTAGTTTTATGAGCCCAGTGATAGTTTAACAAGTCTTCGTATGGTTTGTAGTGTGGGTGTTTCCATGGGTAGTTTTATGAGCCTATAGATGGTTTGACAAGGCCTCTTCGTAGGGGTTGTGGTGTGGGTGTTTCCATGGGTAGGTTTGTAAGTCTAGTGACCAGAGGAATAGAAGAAATAATATCTGTCTTTATCTATAAATGTGTAGCTAGATAAATACGAAATGAGAAACAGAACGAACATTAAAGTAACTGTGGGGAGTGGGATGAAACAAGTGTGGCTTATGGCTGGAGAGGACCGACAACCAAGAAAAGGTGGAGGCAGGTCTCATTAATTTTCAACTCTCCCCGGCAAATTGATATTACAACCGCCTTCAGGCAACAGCAAACCACCCACGCCCTGCGCTTCAGCTCTGTCTACTTCATACGCCGGCACGCTAACCACTCAGCCACCGCCTCCCCTAACATGCTAAATTAGCGATCACCTTCAATGCAATATGTTTAAGAGAAACTCTCCTGTCCAGATAGACTCTCTCTCTAGATTTTCACTTTCGGTCACTTCCTTCTCTTCCTTCTATTTTCTTCCGGTCGTTCCCTTCCCAACGTTTAATATTACTCAGTTTTCTGTATTCATTCCTTGTCAGCCATTGTGTGTGTCTTTCTGTCGTTGTCTGTCCGTCAGCCAATCAATCGCTCCTTCAACCAGTTAGTCAGTCTGCCAGTCTCCGGCACTCAGTCAGTCAGTTAATCAGTAGGTCACTCGCTGCATCAGGCATTCAATCACTCGCTCGCTCACTCACTCACTCACTTTTTCAGTCATTAAATCACCTGGTTCTCTGTCTCTCATCTACTCTATCTATCTATCCATCCATCAATGTATATCTATCTATCTCTCTAGCTCCACCTCCCTCCCTCTCATGTTCCCTCGTTTAGTAGATTTTCCTGAAGCTACAAGATAAATGTTATTGAGTGTCATAAAAGCCACGTCTCCATTCCTGAGTTACAACAGGTCGCCTATCCTCACGCAAGAAGCAACAAGACGCCGATGGGACAAAACTTGGATTACTTTGGGTGGTATTCTTAAATATTTCGGAGTTTACACACCCACGTTTGGTAAGGCTTTCGTAGAGGTTGTGTTAGTATTTCCATGGGGAGTTTTATAAGGCTTTGGTAGAGGTTGTGTGGGTATATCCTTAGGTAGCTTCATAAGGCTTTCGTTGAGGTTGTGTTAGTATTTCCTTATTTTTTTTTTTTTTTTTTTTTTTTTTTACGTCGCTGCCTGTTGCGCCTGTAGGCATCTTCCTGGTGGGGCCTGATGGGCGCCCCAAGGCTTCTTCCAGGTGGGGCCTGATGGTCGGCCCAGACCGTTTTGGCGCAGGCGAGTGTTTATAGTGGCGCCATCTTGCATTGGCTCATGCTGCCCCCCGGAACTCGTTCTTGATTCGCTTGGACGGCTTCCTCTAGAGTCCGGGTTGATGGGTGGTCTTCAGGACAGCATGTGGGTAGTTTTAAGCCACTCGGCGGTGACTGAAAACTGGAGTGGTAGCGTGAGGATTCGAACCCGCGTCGTCCATCACGCGGTGAATGTGGGCCCAGTACTCTACCAATTCGGCCACCCATGGGTAGTTTCATTAGGCTTTCGTAGAGGTTGTGTTAGTATCTCCATGGGTAGTTTTAAAAAGGCTTTGGTAGAGGTTGTGTTAGTATTCCATGGGTAGTTTTATAAGGCTTTCGTAGAGGTTGTGTTAGTATTTCCATGGGTAGTTTTATAAGGCTTTGGTTGAGGTTGTGTTAGTATTTCCATGGGTAGTTTCATAAGGCTTTCGTAGGGGTTGTGTTAGTATTTCATGGGTAGTTTGTTAAGGCTTTGGTTGAGGTTGTGTTAGTATTTCCATGGGTAGTTTCATAAGGCTTTCGTAGGGGTTATGTTAGTATTTCATGGATAGTTTTATAAGGCTTTGGTTAAGGTTGTGTTAGTATTTCCATGGATTGTTTTATAAGGCTTTGGTAGAGGTTGTGTGGATTTCTCCATGGGTAGTTTTATAAGGCTTTCGTAGAGGTTGTGTGGATTTCTCCATGGGTAGTTTTATAAGGATTTCGTAGAGGTTGTGTTAACATTTCCATGGGTAGTTTTATAACGCTTTGGTAGAGGTTGTGGATATTCCATGAGTAGTTTTATAAGGCTTTGGTAGAGGTTGTGTTAGTATTTCATGGGTAGTTTTATAAGGCTTTGGATGAAGTTGTGTTAGTATCTCCATGGGTTGTTTTATAAGGCTTTGGTAGAGGTTGTGTTAGTATTTCCATGGGTAGTTTTATGTCTTTGGTAGAGGTTGTGTTAGTATTTCCATGGGTAGTTTTATAAGTCTTTGGTTGAGGTTGTGTTAGTATTTCCATGGATAGTTTTATAAAGCTATGGTAGAGGTTGTGTTAGTATCTCCATGGGTAGTTTTATAAGGATTTGGTAGAGGTTGTTTTAGTATTTCCATGGGTAGTTTTATAAGGCTTTCGTAGAGGTTATGTTAGTATTTCCATGGGTAGTTTTACAAGGCTTTGGTAGAGGTTGTATGGATATCTCCATGGGTAGTTTCATAAAGTTTTTGCATAGGTTGTGTGGTAGTATTTACATGGGTAGTTTCATAAAGTTTTTGTATAGGTTGTGTTGGTATCTCCATGGGTAGTTTTATAAGGCTTTGGTAGAGGTTGTGTTAGTGTCTCCACAGGTAGTTTCATAAGGCTTTCGTAGGGATTGTGTTAGTATTTCATGGGTAGTTTTTTAAGGCTTTGGTTGAAGTTGTGTTAGTATTTCCATGGGTAGTTTCATAAGGCTTTCGTAGAGGTTGTGTTAGTATTTCATGGGTAGTTTTTTAAGGCTTTGGTTGAAGTTGTGTTTGTGTCTCCATGGGTAGTTTCATAAGGCTTTCGTAGAGGTTGTGCAAGTATTTCATGGGTAGTTTTTTAAGGCTTTGGCTGAAGTTGTGTTAGTATTTCCATGGGTAGTTTCATAAGGCTTTCGGAGGAGTTGTGCTAGTATTTCATGGGTAGTTTTATAAGGCTTTGGTGTAGGTTGTGTTAGTATTTCCATGGGTAGTTTTATAAGGCTTTGGTAGAGGTTGTGTGGATTTCTCCATGGGTAGTTTTATAAGACTTTCGTAGATGTTGTACTAGTATTTCCATGGGTAGTTTTATAAGGCTTTGGTAGAGGTTGTGTGGATATTCCATGGGTAGTTTTATAAGGCTTTGGTAGAGGTTGTGTTAGTATTTCCATGGGTAGTTTTATAAGGCTTTGGATGAAGTTGTGTTAGTATCTCCATGGGTTGTTTTATAAGGCTTTGGTAGAGGTTTTGTGGATATCTCCATGGTAGTTTTATAAGGCTTTGGTAGAGGTTGTGTTAGTATTTCCATGGGTAGTTTTATGTCTTTGGTAGAGGTTGTGCTAGTATTTCCATGGGTAGTTTTATAAGGCTTTGGTAGCTGTTGTGTTAGTATTTCCATGGGTAGTTTTATAAGGCTTAGGATGAAGTTGTGTTAGTATCTCCATGGGTTGTTTTATAAGGCTTTGGTAGAGGTTGTGTTAGTATTTCCATGGGTAGCTTTATATATTTGCTAGAGGTTGTGTAAGTATTTCCATGGGTAGTTTTATAAGTCTTTGGTTGAAGTTGTGTTAGTATTTCCATGGATAGTTTTATAAAGCAATGGTAGAGGTTGTGTGGGTATTTCCGTGGGTACTTTTATAAGACTTTGGTAGAGGTTGTGTTAGTATTCCATGGATAGTTTTATAAGACTTTGGTAGAGGTTGTGTTAGTATCTCCATGGGTAGTTTTATAATGCTTTGGTAGAGGTTGTGTTAGTATTTCCATGGGTAGTTTTATAAGGGTTTCGTAGAAGTTGTGTTAGTATTTCCATGGGTAGTTTTATAAGGCTTTGGTAGAGGTTGTGTTAGTATTTTCATAGTTAGTTTCATAAGGCTTTCGTAGAGGTTGTGTTAGTATTTCCATGGGTAAGTTTTATAAGGCTTTGGTAGGGGTTGTGTTAGTATTTCCATGGGTAAGTTTTATAAGGCTTTGGTAGAGGTTGTGTTAGTATCCCATGGGTAGTTTTATAAGGCTTTCGTAGAGGTTGTGTTAGTATTTCCATGGGTAGTTTTATAAGGTTTTCGTATTAGTTGTGTTAGTATTTCCATGGGTAGTTTTATAAGGCTTTGGTAGAGGTTGTGTTAGTATTTCCATGGGTAGTTTTATAAGGCTTTGGTAGAGGTTGTGTTAGTATTTCCATGGGTAGTTTTATTAGGCTTTGGTAGAGGTTGTTAGTATTTCCATGGGTAGTTTTATATGGCTTTGGTAGAGATTGTGTGACTATTTCCATGGTAGTTTCATGAGGTTGGTAGAGGTTGTGTTCGTATTTCCATGGGTAGTTCTATAAGGCTTTTGGTAGAGGTTGTGTTAGTATTTCCATGGGTAGTTCTATAAGGTTTTTGGTAGAGGTTGTGTTAGTATTTCCATGGGTAGTTTTATAAGGCTTTGGTAGAGGTTTTGTTAGTATTTCCATGGGTAGTTTTATAAGGCTTTCGTAGAGGTTTTGTTAGTATTTCCATGGGTAGTTTTATAAGGCTTTCGTAGAGGTTTTGTTAGTATTTCCATGGGTAGTTTTATAAGGCTTTCGTAGAAGTTGTGTTAGTATTTCCATGGTTAAGTTTTATAAGGCTTTGGTAGAGGCTGTGTTAGTATTTCCATGGGTAGTTTTATAAGGTTTTCGTAGAGGTTGTGCTAGTATTTCCATGGGTAAGTTTTATAAGGCTTTGGTAGAGGCTGTGTGGCTATCTCCTTGGGTAGTTTTATAAGGCTTTGGTAGAGGTTGTGTTAGTATTTCCATGGGTAGTTTTATAAGGTTTTCGTAGAGGTTGTGCTAGTATTTCCATGGGTAAGTTTTATAAGGCTTTGGTAGAGGTTATGTTAGTATTTCCATGGGTAGTTTTATAAGGCTTTGGTAGAGGTTGTGTTTGTATTTCCATGGGTAGTTTTATAAAGCTTTGGTAGAGGTTGTGTGGGTATTTCCATGGGTAGTTTTATAAGGCTTTGGTAGAGGTTGTGTGGGTATTTCCATGGGTAGTTTTATAAGGCTTTGGTAGAGGTTGTGTTTGTATTTCCATGGGTAGTTTTATAAGGCTTTGGTAGAGGTTGTGTGGGTATTTCCATGGGTAGTTTCATGAGCCTAGTGATAGTTTTTTTTTTTTTTTTTTTTTTTTTTTTTTTTACGTCGCGGCCTATTGCGCCGGTAGGCTTGTTTCCGGTGGATCCTGATGGTCGGTCCAAGGCTTCTTTCCGGTGGGTCCTGATGGTCGGCCCAGCCCGTTCTGGCGCAGGCGAGTGTTTATAGTGGCGCCATCTTGCATTGGCTCATGCTGCCCTCCCGGAGCTCATCTTTAATCCTAGAATCTAGAGTCCGGGTTGATAGGTGGTCTTCTGGACAGCATGTGGATAGTTTTAAGCCACTCGGCGGCGGCTGAAAAATCCCAGCTTGGTGGCACCGGTCGGGGATTGAACTCGCATCCTCCTGGACGCGGGGCCGTCTTGCTATCCTTCCAGCCCCCGCCTTCTGCACCATGAACGTGAAAAAAAACACCGATTCATATCCTTTGTGGCCTTGGGAAATAATTGTTGTGAGAGCCGAAAGTGTATAAAAATAAAGGAGCTAAAATGTGTGTGTGTGTGTGTGTGTGTGTGTGTGTGTGTGTGTGTGTGTGTGTGTGTGTGTGTGTGTGTGTGTGTGTGTGTGATTGTGTGTTTGAGAGAGAGGGGGAGGGAGTTCGCAAGTTTCTCTAAGTGCATTGACCTTTCATCAGTATTTCACAAAACAATAACAACTCAAATCCCGTTCAAAACTAGTCTGTCCATCGCTTTATTAATTTACGACACTTGCAAAAATAATTAACAGCGTTTTCATTGGGAATAAATTAATGCAGAAAAAAAAGTATGACCTCTTGACTCATTGGCTTAATATAGATTGTTTTTTTCTTGATGTTTAATGCTTAACTGTTCCTCTCATTTACCAGCTGCAGTATTTACCTGAGGTTTATCACTGCATTATCGAACGTTTGCGGCTCGTGTTACTAACGTTTTTCAAGGCCAGAGAGGAGCTTCGTTGGGATGTCATGAGTGTTTTCCTGTTCACGGCGCGGCACCTTGCAAAACTACCTCCAGGGTCATGAAGCCACCCGTGGAAAATCCAGTAACATATGCGAGAGCCTTTGTAAATAGATGGACTAAGGCTTCGAAGAGTATGATAATATGGACCTAAGTATTAAATGTCGAGTTGTCAAGAGTGTTTTCACAGCGCGGAAGCCTTGCAAAACTACCGCCCTGGTCATGAAACCACCCATGGAAACCCCTACATCATCTGCTTGAGCCTCAGTAAATAGATGGACTAAGGTTTCGAAAAGTTTGATAATAGGGATACAAGTATTAAACGTCGGGTTGTCAAGAGTTTTGATGGCGCGGAAGCCTCACAAAACTACCGCCAGGCTCAGGAAAACACCCATGGAAACCCCGACAACCTCTGAGAGCCTTTTGAAGTAGATGGACTAAGGCTTCGAAGAGTTTGATAACAGCGACCTAAGTATTAAACATTGGGATGTCAAGAGTGTTTTCATGGCGCGGAAGCCTTAGAAACCACCCATGAAAACTCCTAAAACCTCTGCGAGTTCTTACAATAGATGAACTAAGGCTTTGAAGAGTTTGATAATAGCGACCTAAGTATTAAACATTGGGATGTCAAGAGTGTTTTCATGGCGCGGAAGCCTTAGAAACCACCCATGAAAACTCCTAAAACCTCTGCGAGTTCTTACAATAGATGAACTAAGGCTTCGAAGAGTTTGATAATAGCGACCTAAGTATTAAACGTTGGGTTGTCAAGAGTGTTTTCACGGCGCGGAAGCCTTGCAAAACTACCGCCAGGCTCAGGAAAACACCCATGGAAACCCCGACAACCTCTGCCTCGAAGAGTTTGTTCATATGGACCTCAGAATTAATCCACATGCCTTCCCCCCTCACCCCGATCTACCTCTCAACCCTGCCCCGACCCCCTCTCGCCCCAGCTCCCTCTCTACCCCTCCCCAACCCCCTTCTCCCCGACACAATCACGCCTCGACGCAATCCCCTCTCGCCCCATTCTCCCTTACCTCAGCCCCCTCTCCGCCCCCTGGTCCATTGGGCAAATAATAACTATCCCTCATTAACCAACACAGTAATAAGCGTGTGAGTCATGATGTACTTGTTATGGGCGTTGGTTTGCCTTCCTCCCCCCTTGTCTCCTCGTCGTTGCCACCAGTCCGGGAGGCGTGAGCAGGACAGCGGACTCATTATTACGACGTGGCCCAAAATTGAAACGTGCCAGTGAGATTCAATTACCGACCGCTGCGTTGTTGTTTGTATTATCCTTTTTTTTTTTCGTTTTTTTGTTGTGTTTTTTTGTGATGCATTTTTTTTTTTTTGTGGTGGATGTGATTTTTTGTTTTTACTAATTGAGATTGAGTTTTCGTTTTGGCGTTCTTTGTGTGTGTGTGGGGGGGTTGGTGTTTATGTGTGTGTGTGTGTGTGTGTGTGTGTGTGTGTGTGTGTGTGTGTGTGTGTGTGTGTGTGTCTCTGTCTGTCTGTCTGCCTGTATCTTCTCTCTCTCTCTCTCTCTCTCTCTCTCTCTCTCTCTCTCTCTCTCTCTCAGCACCACACACACACACACACACACACACACACACACACACACACACACACAGACACACGTATAAAGTATGCATCTCACGTGTGGGGCTCCACTCACACAGCTCTTCTGGGCAGAGTGGAGTTTAAGGCTCTTCGTCTCCTCAGCTCTCCTCCTTCTACTTATAGTCTTCTACCTCTTAAATTCCGCCGCGATGTTGCCTCTCTTTCTATCTTCTATCGATATTTCCACGCTGACTGCTCTTCTGAACTTGCTAACTGCATGACTCCTCCTGCGGCCCCGCTGCACGCGACTTTCTACTCATGCTCATCCCTATAGTGTCCAAACTTCTTATGCAAGAGTTAACCAGCATTTTCACTCTTTCATCTCTCACACTGGTAAACTCTGGAACAATCTTCCTTTATCTGTATTTCCTCCTGCCTACGACTTGAACTCTTTCAAAAGGAGGGTATCAGGACACCTCTCCTCCCGAAATTGACCTTTCTTTCGGCTACCTCTTTTGATTCTTTTTTGGAGCAGCGAGTAGCGGGCTTTTTTTATTATTGTTCTTTTTGTGCCCTTTAGCTGTCTCCTTTGTTGTAAACACACACACACACACACACACACACACACACACACACACACACACACACACACACACACACACACACACACACACCGGCAGAAATTTATGAGAATATTGAATAAAAAAAGAAAGAATAAAGAGGGTAAAAATACGTTATATGAATTTCTGGCCACAATCTTCTTTGTTTCTTTTTTAGAGCAGCGAGTAGCGGCTTTTTTTTTTTCATTATTGCTTTCTTTTTGTGTGCTCCTGAGCTACCCCTTTTGTTGTAAAAAAAACACCTGATAACGTCTGTAGAGGCTAAAATCTCACAGCCCACCAGCTCCATAAAGCAACCAAGTAGATGAAGAATGGTGTCGCCAAAGCCAGATCACTGGTGCCTTCACCAGCTTAGCTTGTAATATAAGGCACAAAGAATAGCAGGTCGATGCTGGTCTCTGCTTCCTAACATGGAAGCCCGGCCAGCAGGTGTCTCTATGTTGCATATAGTGTCCTGTATTATTCATTTAGGAAGATATATACCTTATGTCCACATCTCATCCACCTTCCCTCCTGAACGCTGCCATCAGGCTTTGGGGCTTGTGGGGGTTAAGGCAATGCAGATACTAGTTTGTCATCTTTACTACACCAGCCCAACCTTAATTCATTTTTAGACCGGGGAGCCAGGGGGTTGAGACTCCAATGGGACATGACAAACGATTCATTCTGATAATTTGCTAAATGTTAACGGTTTGTCTGTAAAAAATGGTCAAAGTTGTTCAATTGCCATAAAAAGACGCCATTTGAACCATATTTCTGAATCCTTTGACCATTTTACAGACAAAACCGTTAATATTAGCCAAATTCTTTTGTCGGAAATGTGTTGTTTGTCTTGTCCATTGGAGTCATTCAGTGACTATCCTGCCGGGTCTTAATAAATGCTATGTGGGGCTGCTAACTTGACATGACCTCATGACCTTGCTCACCACTGGCAGGCCCGGCAGATTCAGTTTTCTGTATGCATGGGCAGACACAAGACCATTGTTTATGTGGGTTATGAATTGTTACCTTTCCAGCTAGGTTGACCCCCCTGGCTCCTGGCTCATAAAGGTTACGTAATTAACATACAACAATGCAAAGTTGACTTCATGTACTACAACCTAAGTTTTGTCACTATACATGATGTGGATCTGGACCTAAAGTAAATAAATTATAGGTAAATTTTTTCCTTTACATTTTACTGTAATATATGAACATAAGTATTTTTGGGGGTGAATTTGATATGCTTTAACTGATGTTACATTCTTCTGTCATAAATCATACTTAACTGCAACAACCCCTTCGCCCTCCCCACCCCAAAAGCAATACTACTCAAAATCAGTCATTTGAAATTAAAAACACCCAACAAGAAACAATCAATAGAACTTTAAACAGGCTACCTGCCTGCTGCTGGGCTGTATAATTTATAGTATTTTTTAATCTTAGATAACGGGGGTTTGCAATGGAGTATATATAAAATAGAGTAACTACTGGTAATCTATAAGGGCTCCTTAATTTGTACCAACATTTTAAGACTGCACGACGGTATATGGTGCGTATTTTCCCGCGCTCTTCCCTTTCCGGCCCTGAAATGTGCAGTCCCCACGCCCATCGACTTAGAAGAAATCGTAGTCAGCAAGGAAAATACACCCTTGTGATACATAAACACGCTCGTCCGCTTGTCAAAACCTCGTCGCACATTCTAAAATGTTGCAATTATCACCACACTCAGCCCCTTTAAAAATGCACTGCCAGGGCCGCTATTATTATGATTACCCATTCTCATTATAAATGTAAGGCCCAGCACCTCGATAGCTAGCACTATAGTACCATGATTGCTAGTAGTGACACTAACACCCCCAGGAAGCGAGTATAGAAGGTGCCACTGGCATGCTTCAATGTTGACAATTCAGAGGGGAAGATAAGGGATTATGAGGAATATGTTAGGTATTTTCGGTGGTACCGGTGACTCTTCCAAATCTGAACCAGAACCCGATAACTCTGTTTTTATAACTTCTACTCTGGTATCAGCAGTCCCTAAGCTGATTGGCAGGGCATCTGGCCAGGTTTCCATCAGAGACTCAACAGCTGCGAATTCAGGCAGCTGCAATGGAATGGTGGACCAGTGTGGTCGGGATCATCTGTCAATGCTACCTAGATAATACATTTAGGTAGCACATCGACAGATGGCGTGTGTGTCCAACTTGTAGCCTTGAACTTCATATACTTCTTTTCATTTACTATCTCCTCATCCAAACTGTTTACATACATCAATTTGTCTATATATAGGAAACTACTTTTTTATCAAGTCTCTCTTCTAGTATAATCACCATTTTCACTCTCCTTTCCATGTCATCTATAGTATCTCATGTAAATCCATACCATCAAGTTATCAAGTCCCCTCTTTCTCCTTTTTTTCCAACGTTGGTAGATGCAACTTCTTTGCCAATCTTCATCACATGGCAAGTCCCCTGATACTTTCAAGTAATAATCTTTGTTGGCACTCTATGAACCTCTCCAAACATCCTTATATCTTTTTCTTGTAGGGCTTAATTCACACTACAGCTGCATACCCAGTCTAGGTCTAATCAGTGATATAATCATCTCTCTGATCATCTTCTTCAACCATATATGCAAAAGCCAGTCTTATTCTTCTCACATGTTAAGTTATATGTTTCCTGTAATTTTGCTAATATAAGTCTCTTCAGTAAAATTTCCAGTCACTGTAACACCCTAGGATCTTTTTACCTTTTTCTGATCTACTCAACCTCCTCACCATTCAACACATATACATTTCCTTTTACTCTCTCACACTCTTTCCAAACTCCATTACTTTTACATTTCTATAGATTAAACCTCTATTTCCCATCTGTGTAACTCCACTTCAATATCTTGTTCAGATCCTCCTGCATCACCCAATAATTCTTCCTCACTCAGCATTTTTTTAACAACTTGGCAACAACTGCAAAAAGGCTCATGTAGTTATTCACACTGTCATATTATTTATATAGATTTCGTAAAACATGATTGGTGCCAGTACTGATCCTTGGGGCACTTACCTTCGACCTTCCTCCACGATGACTCCCAATCTTTTTGCACTACTGCTCCCCATCTCTCTATTAATCAAGATATTTTCCATCCATCTCAGCAAACCATTCTCTAGACCACACAGCAACCTCCTATGCGGAACTTCTTGTCCAAGGGGTGTGTGTGTGTGTAATTTATTTCTTTATATTCTCATTTTGTCTCAGGTCTGTACTAAATAATGCTATTATTTCATGTATACAAAGTTGTTTGTATTATTTTTGAAGTTGAGATTATTTAGTACAAAGTATATGCAAGTATTATTAAGATGTTACTATAATTTAATGTTTACAGGAGTGTCTAGTGTTTATTTTAATGAAATAATTATTATTTTCAATTTCATGCATACTATATATGCATTAATTTAGT
>NC_066514.1:17983016-18064058 GCF_024679095.1 Eriocheir sinensis | reverse complement strand
TTACAAAATGAACTGCTTAATCTTCCTATTGATAAAAAAAAAGGGGTGTTATATTGAACGTGTTGGAGTTCTAATTTCCACGTACATTTTTTTTTTCCGGGCAAAAAAACAAGAGAGTTAAGTGTAAGAGTGCTGAGTTGTAGTTTTCAATCTCCTTGGTAACATAATAAATTTAATAAAATACTATATAAATTGGTGAAAAATGGTAGTTTCTGATTACTTAATACTTGATGCTCACTTAATGTTCGTTATTTTTCTATGGTATATTGTAAACACGGCCAATTGCTTTTCATCAGTTTTTAGTGCCCTGTTCTCTGCAGTAAACGTATCTGAAAGAATAAATTTTAATTTGAGGTTTATATGTATGATACATCAATCTTAACCACTTAAATGTGGTTATGCTTTACCATAATTTGATCATTACCTTGAAAGTCTTTTTATGACACACTTGCCATATTTTCTGTGTTACTGCTAAATACAATAACACAAATTGTCCCTAATGTTTGTCAGAAGGCCTCAGAATTACCCTAAAAACTCTGCGCTTCTCTCGCTCCAACCACCCAGCATTTTGAGCTGGGCTAAGACACCATCGCTTCTCACATCAACTATTTCTAAAGGTCAAAGAGGGGATCAATCTGGTTTTCATAAGTGTTTTTAAGGTTCATGGCACAGAAGAAGGGTCAAACTACCATCAGGGCCATAAAACTACCCCTGGAAAGGCCTACAGCTCCTACGAAAGACATGTCAAATATGTGAATTTGGGCGACGAAATGTTTTAAAATACGACCCTAAGCCCCAATGTTTCAAGGTCCTAAATACGCCCCTGGTCTCCAATCATTTACATTCCGCAGCAGTGTTGCCTCTCTGTTTCCAACCGATATTTTCATCCTGACTGCGAGGGGAGGAGGCATGCTATAAAAAAAAATGTCTGTTCAGAGCATGAAGTCGGTTCAAGGTGTGGCAGATTCCTAATTTCCCATGAGTGCGGCACTGCCAGTTCGACCGCCATTTATCAGATTAGCACCGTCTCCCTACCTACCCACCCACAACCCACCTGTATATCTCTCTCTCTCCCTCTCGACCCGGCGGAGGGACCTAAGGGGACACCCCGACCACCACCACCACCACCACTACCACCACCACCACCACCACCAAAACGTGGCACCATGGGAAAAAATCGTTGCCACATGTCATAGAATTTATACAAATCGCTTTTATAATCCTAAACATCGACACTCATTGTTCTATGTAGCTTCCTTTACTATATACATAATATATAAAATATCTCTTTCAACTAGCACATGAATGTGAAATAAGAGAGAGACGCATGTACGAAGGTTGATTTGGCAGCATGGCTAGAGGTAAACGACGATAACAGCTCCACCCTGAACCGACTTCATGCTCTGAACAGACTATAACTGCATGCCTCCTCCCCTCCGCGGCCTCACACGACTTTGAACTCTTGCTCACCCCTATCCTAGCCAAAGCTCTTATGCAAGTGTTAACCAGCATTTTCATTCCTTCGTCCCTCTCTTTGATAATGTCTGGCACAGCCTTCCTTGGTCTGTATTTCCTCCTGTCTGTGACTTGAACTCCTTCCTATACTGAAGGGGGGCTTCGTGGTGCAGTGGTTAGCACACTCGGCTCACAACCGAGAGAGCCCGGGCTCGATTCCACGGGCGGAGTGGAAAAACTCGGGCGGCTTTTCCGATACTCTACGCTCCTGTCCACCCAGCAGTGAATGGGTACCAGGTATTAATCGGGTGTTGTGTCCCGTCTCCTGGGATCTGTTCCCTTCTATAATTCCTCCCCCTTCTGTCTCTCTCCGGCATATGACCACAGATGTTGCGCCGACTAAACGAAACTTTCCAACTTTCCTATACTGAAAAATGAGCACGTTTGCTTACTCGGACTTATTGTAGGAATTTATCTTTTTACAAATAATGTTCATATCGCTCCTATTTTAACACTCGCCAGGCTTCAAGCACCATTACTTTTTCGAATCGTTTCCATCGGCGAAGTATCCATGCACTTACCATGCACTTTGAATTACATGATGAAAAAATCCCATCGCGATAGGTAACAAACATGTATGCATATGGTAAGGTACTAGTATTAAATAATCTGACCGTCGACACCAACTACAATGATCAACAATTTTCATTTTTTTTTAGATAAGTGGCTTGCTGCTTGCGGAGTGGACGCCGACCCCTGCCAGAACGGCGGGTTTTATGGAGAAGGCTGCGTTTGTGTGTGTCCCTCGGGCACCTCAGGGGCCAACTGTGAGACGGTGACGGGAGACTATTACGGTGATTGGCCGCCCCTTTGCACACCTTGTTTCTGGAGCTCTCAGAATACTTGTTCTCTTTGTTCCTCTGTAGTGAGGAAGCACCTTACGATAGCTTGGCTCTTGGGATAAAAGAGGATAACAGTTCAACCTTCAATTACAGTGTAGTCCAAGAATTCCTCATTAAATCATATCTATAGTTCAGCGAACCTTTTTGAAAACTTGGAATGATCCAGTGACTATATAATCGTTCTTTTTCAAGTGGATTATGCAAAATCAGGCTGTTTCGGCATAACTGATGACACCAAACCTCGTCTTCCACAGACGAGTTGACGAATCCCTGCACTGAGAAAGTAACTCAGGAAGGCACCCTCACCTCGCCGGGCTATCCAGGCAACTACCCAAAGAGTGAGTGAGAGAGATTTACATAGATTTACATAGAAAATCAGACCACACAGACCCCATGGTCCAGACTAGGTGGCCTGTCCTTAAACCTAAGTGCTTCTACATTAATCAGATGGCTCCAAAACTTTGCATTTCATCTCTAGTTGATATTAAGTTGAAGGAAGTGACGATCGAGCTTGTTTTTAAAGGAGTCAATCGTGTTACACTGGACCACTGAAGGTGGGAGCTTATTCCATTCTCGCACTACAACGTTGGTGAAGAAAAGAAGAGGAGAGAGAGAGAGAGAGAGAGAGAGAGAGAGAGAGAGAGAGAGAGAGAGAGAGAGGTTTTTGTGTGTGTGTGTGTGTGTGTGTGTGTGTGTGTCTTGTACAGAAGCCAGACACAGTGTGTGTGAGCGGGCTCCCTTTGTGTGGTGTGTTCACCCTCTGTTCCGTTCTCCCTGCCCCGCCAGTCCAGTGCGTCAAGTGGATTGTAGCTCCCGCATGCCACGTGCCCAGAGTGACCTTCTCAGACTTTTACCTGTACGGAGAGATTCCCTACTGCGGCCCGACTACAGAGACGTGCTGCTACTTTGATGGCCTGGAGATCAGAACCGACAACTTGTACGACGGTGAAGTGTGAGTATACAGAGACCCTGCTCGTTCTGCCATTTTTTTTTTTTTTACGTGTACGCCTGTAGCGCCGGTAGGCTCTCTTGAGGGGCCTGGATGGAAGTCGACCCTAGCTCGTCATGGCGCAGACAGGTGTTTATAGTGGCGCCATCTTCTCTTGGCTCATGCTGTCCCCCGGAACTCGTTCTTGATTCACTTGGACGGTTTCCTCTAGAGTCCGGGTTGATGAGTGGTCTTCAGGACAGCATGTGGGTAGTTTTAAGCCACTCGGCGGTGACTGAAAAATTCCAGGTGGTAGCGTGGGGATTCGAACCCGCGTCGTCCATCACGCGGTGAATGTGGGCCCAGCACGCTACCACTCAGCCACCGCCTACCTGCCCCGTGACGGCGAGCAAGGCTGCCACTGTTACTGTTACAAGGCGTATTTACTTCTAATTATTACGTAACAAGTTTAGTTTGTGATATTCCTTTGTGCCACTAAACTTGCACGATGGTGACCGTTTTTGGACCCTCCTTTTCTAGTATTTGTATCTTTAGATTTTATTTTATTTGCATCAACGTGTATTAAAATAACTCTTTTATCACTCATTAATTACTCCATAAATGATCTCACCATCTCGTATCCCTGGTAGCGTGATCCAGCTTAAAGTTGTTATTGCAGACTGGTGTTTGGGGATAAATAAGGGGAAAAGAAAATATACATTTATTTAAAATTAAATGAAAGTAATTGCCTTACGCAATATTCTATGCTCAGACGATCATAACACTGGCATATTCAGCAATGGATGCAACATATGACAAACGACATGCCTTAAACATAATACTACACTATGTGCTCAGTTGTTGCCAATAATAATAACACTCGTCATTTCACAAACAGTGGTTTGTTTTATCTCTGCTTACATCACAATAATGAATACTCCCCTCACAATTCCTAAAACACATTCCTATAGTATAATCTACTACAAGTCACGGAAGCACCAAATTATACCACACCCAGTGGTTTTACCTTTGCTTTACATCGCAATAAAATAATCACAATCCTGTCCCACTCACAATCCTACTACACACCTCCTACATTATAATCTCCAGGACAATACAGTCGGTTTCCCTTAGATTCTTGAATTTCTACTCACGATTAAGATCACAACAGCCATTCTCAGCTGAGTGAGTAGAGCAGCTCTGCTTGAAGCGAGAAAAAGGCTCAGTCTGCTTATACCACCGACTTCTAGGTCACATTTTTCTTTGCTTGAGGCGAACCTACATCCTTGACACGCCTTAATTTTCTACATAACCAGTAGCCAATACTTCCTGTCAACAACCATTGGCTCGCTCATTATGTTGTATTGTTTACTTCTCCTGCTATTCATGATTCACTCTTAGGACACTCCCACAGTGACTTCTCTGTTCAGTTATTCGCTTATAGCATGTCGTCACGACTGACGTCACATGTTCAGTCTTTTGAATGGTCATCCACACATTCTGACCACGCCTACTGGATATCTGTTTTCTGTGTCTGGGTCTGGGTATTTTTTTTCTGTATCTGGGTCTGGGTATCTGTTTTCCGTTACCCTTCTAGTTACCCTCCTTGTTAGTGTTTGTCCTATCAGATGTTTACACTGTTGTATATCTGTTACCCTCCTTGTTAGTGTTTGTCCTGTCAGATGTTTACACTGTTGTATATCTGTTACCCTCCTTGTTAGTGTTTGTCCTGTCAGATGTTTACACTGTTGTATATCTGTTGCCCTCCTTGTTAGTGTTTGTCCTGTCAGATGGTTACACTGTTGTATATCTGTTACCCTCCTTGTTAGTGTTTGTCCTGTCAGATGTTTACACCGTTGTATATCTGTTACCCTCCTTGTTAGTGTTTGTCCTGTCAGATGTTTACACCGTTGTATATCTGTTACCCTCCTTGTTAGTGTTTGTCCTGTCAGATGTTTACACTTTTGTATATATGTTACCCTCCTTGCTAGTGTTTGTCCTGTCAGATGTTTACGCCTGTGCTGTTATGGTCATTCTTCTGTTTGTTCGTTTTCTGGGTCCCGACACCGTGACCACTCAAGCTCTTCCAATCCTCGGCAGGTATTGTGGCACGGACATCACTGCAGGCCAGACCTTCACTGGAACCGGTCAAGAGATGGTTTTATACTTCAGGGCGATAAGTAATAATATTCGCAGGGGATGGTCTGCCCAACTCACCTTTGTGCCGCAACCGGGATGCACGTAAGTGACAAAAAAAAGAGGGATGGGAGAGTCTCAGGACCAGTGAGGAGTAGAATCACCCTTCTGCGTTGTACCTTCATCAGCCTGTGTTTATTCGTAGATCGCAAATATTTTACGTCCTAACGATTCCTTTATTTTTTTGTATCTCTTCAGAACCACCACTGCAGAAACCTCCACCACCACCACCACCACAGCAACAACAACCACCACTACAGAACCCACCACCACCACCACCACAGCAACAACCACCACTACAGAACCCACCACCACCACCACCACAGCAACAACCACCACTACAGAACCCACCACCACCACCACCACAGCAACAACCACCACTACAGAACCCACCACCACCACTACAGAACCCACCACCACCACAGCAACAACAACCACCACCACCACCAGCCCACCACCACCTAGATGTTTAATTCAGGCTGTCAACGGAGTGTTCTACTGGTCCTCCCCCGGCCTCGGCATCACCAACTACCCGAATAACTTCAACTGCGCAGTGCGAGGATTTTCGGTATGTGCCTTACTTTTCTGGCCGTGGTGGGCGAGGCAAGTAATAGCTCATTCCAGCGTCACAAGGCGTCCATGATATTACGAGACATGATATTCTATACCAGAGGAGAAGAAAGCCGAGTTAGGGCCGCTTTCACAGTCACTTTGTTTGTTTTTATCGTTACCAATGGCAGAGATCGACGCTATAGTTTTCCACGTGAAACTATCCTATGGGGTAGTGGCGGCTGCAGAGGAAGCAAGAGGTGTTAAGAGTGGGTGGCAAGTTGCGGGGCTAGGCTAACCCCGCAGCCGCCACTACCCCATCGGCCAGTTTTACGTGGAAATATTATACCGCGATCGCCGCCATTGGTAACGATCAAAACAAACAAAGTGACTGTGAAAGCGGCCCTTAGTGCACTGCCTAAGATCATTGTTCTGTCTGCAATTCCTATTCGCTTGCGTTTCCATTTTATTGTTCAAATCAAGAATTACTGTTATAAAACGCCTTGACGCTGATCATATCTAAGTAGTCAGGGCATACACTATATATCTCTCGCATTTCCTGGAAGCTGAAAAGATGGCGCCACTATAAACACTTGCCTGCCCCATGACGGGATGGGGTCGACTACCATCCAGGCCCCTCGAGCAAGCCTACCGGCGCTATAGGCGTACACGTAAAAAAAATAAATAAATAAATAAATAAATGAAAAGACTTTCAAATAAGAAGGTGCATTTTACACACACACACACAATCAAGAGGAGGGTATCAGGACACCTCTTCTCACGTAATTGACTGCTCTTCCGGCCACCTCTTCGGACTCTTTACAGGAGCAGCGAGTAGCGGGCTAATTTTTTTTTATTGTTTCCTTTTATGTGTGCCCTTGTGCTGTCTCCTTTCCTGTAAACACACACACACACACACACACACACACACACACACACACACACACACACACACAGCTAGTTATATATCCTCGAAACACGCCACTAACAATATGACTCAGGCAGTTCACAAAGTGTCCACAATAATAATTCCACTCGACGTAGTAGTGGAGTGATAAAAGGTGCCACGTTATTTTTGTAGCAAACCCGCATAAAGGCAAACGAGTCAGGGCTTATTGAAGTGTTCCTTTGCATGTTCAGACGAGATCCATGTTGACGCTGAAACTGGAAACGTTCACGCTGCAGAGAGCCAGGAGAAGGAGATGTGTGGATGGCGTCGAGTTAACAATCTTGTACAATCGAACGAGAACGTGAGTAGCGTGTGTGGTTTGTTGCTTGAGTGACTAAAGGTGTGAGTGTGTATGTTTAGGATGTACAGTAACAGGTGATGCCTTATACAGCGGAAATGTTGGAAAGTTTCGTTTAGTCGGCGCAACATCTGTGGTCATATGACGGAGAGAGACAGGAGGGGGAAGGAGTTATAGGAGAAGGCAACATCTGTATTCATATACCGGAGAGAGACAGGAGGGGGAAGGAGTTATAGGAGAACGCAACATCTGTATTCATATACCGGAGAGAGACAGGAGGGGGAAGGAGTTATAGGAGAAGGAAACATCTGTGGTCATATACCGGAGAGAGACAGGAGGGGGAAGGAATTATAAAAGGCAGCATCTGTGGTCATATGCCGGAGAGAGACAGGAGGGGGAAGGAATTATAGGAGAAGGGAACATCTGTGGTCATATGCCGGAGAGACAGGAGGGGGAAGGATTATTAGGAGAAGGCAACATCTGTGGTCATATACCGGAGACAGACAGGAGGGGGAAGGAATTATAAAAGGCAACATCTGTGGTCATATACCGGAGAGAGACAGAGGGTGAAGGAATATTAGGAGAAGGCAACATCTGTGGTCATATGCCGGAGAGAGACAGGAGTGGGAAGGAATTATAGGAGAAGGGAACATCTGTGGTCATATGCCGGAGAGAGACAGGAGGGGGAAGGAATTATAGAAGGGAACATCTGTGGTCATATGCCGGAGAAAGACAGGAGGGGGAAGGAGTTATAGAAGGGAACATCTGTGGTCATATGCCGGAGAGAGACAGGAGGGGGAAGGAGTTATAGGAGAAGGGAACATCTGTGGTCATATGCCTGAGAGAGACAGGAGGGGGAAGGAGTTATAGGAGAAGGGAACATCTGTGGTCATATGCCGGAGAGAGACAGGAGGGGGAAGGAGTTATAGGAGAAGGAAACATCTGTGGTCATATGCCGGAGAGAGACAGGAGGGGGAAGGAATTATAGAAGGGAACATCTGTGGTCATATGCTGGAGAGAGACAGGAGGGGGAAGGAGTTATAGAAGGGAACATCTGTGGTCATATGCCGGAGAGAGACAGGAGGGGGAAGGAGTTATAGGAGAAGGAAACATCTGTGGTCATATGCCGGAGAGAGACAGGAGGGGGAAGGAATTATAGAAGGGAACATCTGTGGTCATATGCTGGAGAGAGACAGGAGGGGGAAGGAGTTATCGAAGGGAACATCTGTGGTCATATGCTGGAGAGAGACAGGAGGGGGAAGGAGTTATAGAAGGGAACATCTGTGGTCATATGCCGGAGAGAGACAGGAGGGGGAAGGAATTATAGAAGGGAACATCTGTGGTCATATGCTGGAGAGAGACAGGAGGGGAAGGAATTATAGAAGGGAACATCTGTGGTCATATGCCGGAGAGAGACAGGAGGGGAAGGAATTATAGGAGAAGGGAACATCTGTGGTCATATGCCGGAGAGAGACAGGAGGGGAAGGAATTATAGGAGAAGGGAACATCTGTGGTCATATGCTGGAGAGAGACAGGAGGGGGAAGGAGTTATAGAAGGGAACATCTGTGGTCATATGCCGGAGAGAGACAGGAGGGGGAAGGAATTATAGGAGAAGGGAACATCTGTGGTCATATGCCGGATAGAGACAGGAGGGGGAAGGAGTTATAGGAGAAGGGAATATACCCCAGGAGACGGAACACAACCCCCGATTAATACCTGGTACCCATTCACTGCTGGGTGGACAGGGGCGTAGGGTATCGGAAAAGCCGCCCAAATTTTTCCACTCCGCTCGGGAATCGAACCCGGGCTCTCTCGGTTTTGACCCGAGTGTGCTAACCACTGCACCACGAAGCCCCCCTTATACAGCGGCAGGTAAGGGTAGGTGTCAAGGGATGGTTCGCTTGTTTAATGGGTAGTTGTTGCATTAGTGTGTTAATAGAATGGTTGGGCGTTTTGTACCTCGACACGGGTAGTTATGGCGAGGTTTATAAATGGATGAAGGGCTTTAATAAGGGAGACCTTCATAAGGTTTAGTTGGTAAGAGAACCGGGTAGGACCCGAAGTAATAGGTTTAAACTTTATAAATTCAGATTCAACAGGGACATAGGCAAAAATTGGTTTACTAACAAGGTGGTGGATGAGTGGAATAGGCTTAGCAGTCATGTGGTGAGTGCCAATACAATTGTCACATTCAAAAATAGATTAGATAAATTAATGGACATCGATATTAGGTGGGGTTAGATTCACGGGAGCTTAGGTTCAAAGGAGCTGCCTTGTACAGGCCTACCGGCTCTTGCAGACTCCTACGTTCTTATGTTCTTATATTAAGGAGGAAGAGCGAAGTGGGTTTCCATACTTAATTCACATGTTTGGTTGGCAACGAGTAGATGGGAACGATGCCCAACGTTACCAGATTACCGTACGCATAGCATTGTATTTTCCTGTTTCTGGCCCATAAATATTGCAAAAAAAAGAGCATCAATAATTACCGATTTTAACGATAATTATAAATGCATATCGTTATCTTTGTGGGTACGATAGTTTTTGGTCAGAAATCGGCAAAAATAATACGCCAAGTACGACAATCTGGTAACGTTGACGATGCCACTACAGACGACGTTGGGTAGGCGGTGGCAGAGTGGTAGCGTGTGGGCCCACATTCACCGCGGGATGGACGACGCGAGTTCGCATCCCCACGCTACCACCTCGGATTTTTCAGTCACCGCCGAGTGGCTTAAAACTACCCACATGCTGTCCTGAAGACCACCCATCAACCCGGACTCTAGAGGAAACCGCCCAACTGAATCAAGAACGAGTTCCGGGGGCAGCATGAGCCAAGAGAAGATGGCGCCACTATAAACACTTGCCTGCGCCATAACGGGCTGGGGCCGAACACCATCCAGGCCCCTCAAGCGAGCCTACCGGCGCTATAAGCGTAGACGTAAAAAAAAATATATGTATAACCTTGTTCTTAATTTAATCACCAGGTTGTGTGGATCTCGATCAGGGAGAGTTTTTACATCGCCATCTTTCAATTTCAACGCGAGATTCTTCACCGACCCCAAGAGGACCTATCAGGGCTACAACATCTCCTTCACGCCTGCAACCACGAGTTGTCACCAGGTAAGGAACGTTGTGGATTTATCTGAACTTCTCCGGCAATACACAACTGTGCTGCTTGCTAAGTTGAGATTCTCGCCAGATGGACATACTGACAGTAGATGTATAATATTATCCATTGTATATATTTTTTTGTGTTTAATAATAGTAAGATAAATTCTGGAACATAGTTTGTATTTGAATTCGACCCATCGTAGAAGCACATACGAGAGCTGCTTATAATCCCTGCTCGATGCACCATTAAGCCTGGTATCAAAATCACAATGGTATCCATCCACAGATAATCACGGCAGCTGTTGGTCAGACTGGCACAATAACTTCCCCTCCAGCAGAAAAATACTGCGAATACCGAATCCAGGTAAAAACTGATGTAACAAAAGAAAGGTATTAGTGTGTGTCTCTCTCCACAACACTGCCACTCCTGCGGGGGTGTCTACAAGAGATTTGTTTGGTCATGTCTTCTATTTTCATCAAACCTTATCCCGTCCGCTGCGATTGGCACGAATTTGGCCTTCACTGGTAGCCTGGTAAAACATACTCCCAGGTCTTTCTCTGCTTCTGTGGTGGATAGTGGAGTGTTTCCCATGTGGTATTGGTGTGCTGGATATCCCTTCACTGGTAGCCTGGTAACATATAGTCCCAGGTCGTTCTCTGCCTCTGTGGTGGATAATGGAGTGTTTCCCATGTGGTATTGGTATGCTGGATATCCCTTCACTGGTAGCCTGGTAACATATTTGGGGAGGCGGTGGCTGAATCGACAGAGTAACACCACCGCGTTCAGGAGGACGCGAGATTAATCCCCGCCCGGTGCCACCAAGCTGGGATTTTTCAGCCGCCGCCGAGTGGCTTAAAACTACCCACATGCTGTCCAAAAGACCACCTATCAACCCGGACTCTAGGTTCTAGGATTAAAGATGAGCTCCGGGAGGGCAGCATGAGCCAATGCAAGATGGCGCCACTATAAATACTCGCCTGCGCCAGAACGGGCTGGGCCGACCATCAGGACCCACCGGGAAGAAGCCTTGGGCCGACCATCAGGCCCCACCGGGAAAAAGCCTACCGGCGCTATAGGCCGCGACGTAAAAAAAAAAAAAAAAAAAAAAAGAATATATATATATATATATATATATATATATATATATATATATATATATATATATATATATATATATATATATATATATAGTCCCAGGTCTTTCTCTGCCTCTGTGGTGGATAGTGAAGTGTTTCCCATGTGGTATTGGTGTGCTGGATATCCCTTCACTGGTAGCCTGGTAAATACACTCCCAGGTCCTTCTCTGCCTCTGTGGTGGATAGTGGAGTGTTTCCCATGTGGTATTGGTGTGCTGGATATCCCTTCACTGGTAGCCTGGTAACATATAGTCCCAGGTCTTTCTCTGCCTCTGTGTTGGATAGTGGAGTGTTTCCCATGTGGCATTGGTGTGCTGGATATCCCTTCACTGGTAGCCTGGTGACATACACTCCCAGGTCCATCTCTGCCTCTGTGGTGGATAGTGGAGTGTTTCCCATGTGGTATTGGTGTGCTGGATATCCTTCACTGGTAGCCTGGTAACATATAGTCCCAGGTCTTTCTCTGCCTCTGTGTTGGATAGTGGAGTGTTTCCCATGTGGCATTGGTGTGCTGGATATCCCTTCACTGGTAGCCTGGTAACATACACTCCCAGGTCTTTCTCTGCCTCTGTGTTGGATAGTGGAGTGTTTCCCATGTGGTATTGGTGTGCTGGATATCCCTTCACTGGTAGCCTGGTTACATACACTCCCAGGTCTTTCGCTGCCTCTGTGGTGGATAGTGGAGTGTTTCCCATGTGGTATTGGTGTGCTGAATATCCCCTCCCAAGATGCAGGACCTTACATTTTTCTTCATTGAATTGTAGCAGCCAGTTTTTGTTCCATTCCTGTAGCTTGGTGAGGTCTTCTGGTAGGAAATCCGCATTCAAGGGGTTAAAACAATCACCACCAACTCCACAAAAGGTTACATTAAACTTGAGTCCTCCACACGTACTATGTGCTTGCCTCCTCCAACACTCCAGTGATTTATAACATTATCACTTGCTCATCCCCCCTTCAAACACCCATTTTTCTTCGAGCAGGTCGCCAGTGAAACATCAGAGGCCCGTTCCATATCTGCCTCTAAGCTAACGCAGCTCTTTTTTCTTTTTTTCTTTTTTCTTTTTTTTTTCTTTTTTTTTGTCCAAAGGCTCCTTCTGGAAGTCGCGTGCAGGTCGACGAAGTTACATCTAGGATTCGAGGGACAAGGAACTGTGCAATTGACTGGCTTCTGCTGAACGGGAGGAGTGAGAGGATGTACCCGCCAGACACCAGCTTAATTATCTGCGGCAAGAGGGTAGTGTCTTCACCTCTGACATCCGAGACCAATGAGATGTACGCAGCTTATCAAGGCACCAGGAGGAGAAGCCGCGGTGTCACTATCAAGTATACCGTCATCTAAGTCAAACGTTCCTTGATTTTCTCGCTCACTCCGTGGACGATGCAATCACTACTCCAATGTATCTGTACGGGCACGAATTCATTATTACACCTGCAACCCTTTCAGTTTGCCTCTTGCCCACGATGTTTCTTTGTTTAAAATCATATCACTGGTAAGCCAAGTCAGCTGATATAACTTAAACGAGGAACAGATATAGTAGCATCCTTATAGTGTTCTACAATAACCGCCCCAAGAAAATAAATATATGCAGCAGCTTCATGTATCATTCCTACCCCCCCTCTCTCTCTCTCTCTCTCTCTCTCTCTCTCTCTCTCTCTCTCTCTCTCTCTCTCTCTCTCTCTCTCTCCCCGTGTCATTGCAGACATGCTAGTGTTATGCACAGAAATTTACTGATCACGTGAGTGCCGGCTACGTCGTTTTTTCCGTATTGTCTGCAAAGTTTGTTTTTTAGCAAGGGAGGAAGCTCAAGAAAAAAAAGCCCGCTAGAACCTGCTCAAATGACAACAACAACAACAACAACAACAACAACAACAACAATAACAACAACAATAACGCTACAACCAGAAGACGAACATGAAAAAAAAATAAACGAGGAAAAAGAAGAAAAAGAGGAAATGGAAGACAAAGAACAAAAAAAAATAGAAACAAAAGCAAAAAAACTAAAAACAAACAAAAAAAAACAAGAACAAGAACCATCTATATGGTGGAGAAGATGAGGAACAACAAGAACGGTAAATAAAGGATACGAAGAACAACGGATAAAGAAGAACAAAAAACAAGAACGGAGAAAAAAGATAAGGACAACAACAACTTGAGATTCAGAGGGAAAATAATGAGAGGCCAGGAGAGAGGTCAACTTCGAAAGGAGAGATGTCTCGATACTCTCCTCTTCAAAGAGCTAAAGTTGTAGGCAGGAGGAAATACAGGCGAGGGAAGGCTGTTCCAGAGATTACCAGCGGAAGAGATGAAAAAACAAAGATGGGAATTTGACAGACTAGGGATGAGGAGATAGGAGAAGACAGACTGGGTACAGATTACAAGAGGAGTCAGACAGGGGTGTGTCCTGTCGCCAGACTTCTTTTCTCTATACGATCAACGAGTGATAGAAGAATTGGAAGATATGGATGGAATTTTAATTGGAGGTAGAAATGTTAACAATATAAAGTATGAAGACGACACTTCTTTTGGCTGACTCAGAGGAGAAACTACAAGCACTGGTGAACAGGATACAGGAGAGTTGTGAGAGAAAAGGGCTAAAAATCAATGCCAGTAAAACAGTGGTTATGGTGGTTACAAAGAAAAAGCAAATTTCGAGTGGGGATACGGATTGGTGAAAGGCTTATTGAGCAAGTATAAAAATTTAATTACCTTGGGAGCATGATTAGTGAAGACGGAGGAAGTGAGAAGGAAATAGGCAGGGGAATATGTATAGCAAAGACGGCATTCGGAAATATGAGGAAACTGCTGAATAATTTGAGTATGAATATGGAAATGCGATTGAGATTATTAAAATGTTTTGTGTGGTCAACGTTACTATATGGTTGCGAAACATGGACAGTTATAGCAAATACAAAGAAAAAGATAGACGCGGCGGAAATGTGTTTTTAAGGAGAATGTTGAGAATTCCCTCGACAGACAGTGTGACAAACCAGGAAGTTCTGCGAAGAGCAGCAGTAGATAGGCAATTAATGAAAAGTATAAGAAGGCGACAACTAAAGTTTCTGGGTCATGTGCTAAGAAGGAGAGGACTAGAAAGTGACTGCTTGCTTGGAAGAGTGGAAGGAAGAGGAGCAAGAGGACGTCAAAGAATTAAATTTATGGATAGCCTGCTACAAGACATGGATGGAAGACACAGTGTGGCAGAAGTTATGAGAATGGCTGATGATAGGGAGAGATGCAGGTCCGTGATCGCCGACGTCACAAGACTGGCACCTCGGTAAAGGTAAAGGACGCACCGTAAGCCTTCTAAGCAGTGGCGTACCGAGTGAGGGGGAGGGACATGCCCCCCCCCCCCTTTTGCAAAGAAAAATAATAATGAATAAATACATGTTACGGGAAAATAATAGGAATATGTATATTAGTATTACGATTACGAATGTGTGTGTGTGTGTGTGTGTGTGTGTGTGTGTGTGTGTGTGTGTGTGTGTGTGTGTGTGTGTGTGTGGAGTTGAGAGCTCAGTGGCACCGAGTGACCGAGTTATTTCCCCTTTGGTTTGGTTTTGAGTTAATGGTAGGATATAAGGTTTGCTCTGAGTGAAAAAAAAGTAAGGCGTTAAATGATGGGCTCATAAAATTGTGTGTAGAGTGCGATGTCAAGCTGTCAACTGGCGGACGGGTGTTTGTAGCGGGAGACAGGAAGAAGAGGAATGCGAGATTGGGATGGCTCTGGCAGAGAGAGATTGAGAGAGCACGAAAGTCGTAAGTGTGCCTTCTCTCCTTCTTGCCTCTCAAATTTGCTTGATTTTAGGTGTAAGGTGCAGTCAAAGTGATTGGAGGACTATATAATTATACTGTAGAGGCACCAAGTGAACTTATCTGGTGACAGTGGGGAGTATGTAATGTGCTTCTGTATTATGACGGGGAGAGTGGCAGGCGACGCGAGAAGCGTATGGGACCTGTAAGGTCAACCTTTGCCGCTATATTACCACCTTTAATGACCGTTTTGTGCTTGACAGTGGACAGTGTAGAGTGGCTGAGTGACTATTGTATGTTCAGCACCTGAACAATGGAGCTGCTGAGTTGAATAAGAGCAGGTGATCTATTTTGAGAAACATTCATTGACGACGTAGGCCCACATAACCTATTCATGTTATCCGTATAATATTTTCTGACCACAAATTTCAAATTTCTGAAAATTATGATTGATAGATTTCATTTTCTGTTTATGTAGTACTTTTTTACTATAGCGTGTGTCATTCCTTGAATTCCCGCAGGCTTGGGATTTGTGCCTTTCCATTCTTTACATATTTCCTCCTTGGTCACAAAACGCTTCACGTACGTACTCTATCTGGTGTAGGAAAGTCACCACTGACTCGGCTGATGCCCCGGATAGTTCAGTTAATCAGGTAGGTAAATAATGAAATAATGATTAAGAATAATTACTGCAGAACACGTTAGGTGAAGAATCAGCAGCCAAGCATAATCTAAAGGAATAAGTGACCCAGGTTTTCTCATGAGTTTGGAAGTGCTCACCTCAGTTCTAAGTGTCACTAAACCCTTGCCAGAAAAGATGCAGGGGTCACAACAAGAACTGATAATGCTCTTGGAAGTGTACAGAGCTGCATAGATGCATTTCAGTCCCATCGTGATGGAAATAAGTTCAACCAACTTTTTGCCCAAGCTGAATAAAGGTACGGAAGCCAGAAGCCTTGAGCAGTCAGTGGTCATCAGAAACATAATTAAGGCTAACCCTCCAACAGCAAATGGCATGCTCCTCCCTTCTCCTTTGTTGTTTTACTTGCAACAATAAACTATCAATCAATCATCAATCATAGGAGTACTATCGAAGAGCTAATTTTCTCCCATTTTCGGACACTGCTATAGCACAACTCAGGGAAAGGTTTGCATCTGAATACATTAGGAGTTTTTGTTGGGAAATCTAATTATCGTTAGTTTTGTGGGTGGGACATTTTTTAGCCTGAAATCGGGAAAAATAAGCAGCTGAATACGACACTTTGGCAACGTTGCGAGTAGCGTTGGCATATTGTCGTACTCAGAACATCGCATTTTCCTGTTTCTGACCCATAACAATTGCAGATAAGCATCGATAATTAACCATCTGAACTCTAATTGTGAATGTATATCGTTATCAGTGTAGGCTCGACAGTTTTGGGCCTCAAGCAGAAGAAAAAGTTATGCCTAGTACGACAATATGGTAACGCTGGTTGTGAACTTGCGAGCGAAGTTGCGAGTCAGTGCTCCGTCCACCACCATCGAGGCAGGATGTACGGCGGTGCTCTCCCTCCTCCTCCTCCTCCTGAGTATTCCTGGCGGGCAGCGATGGGCAAGCAGAAGAGACGCAACGCCTTCTTCTACTTTATGATGGCCAAGAAACCCGAGGTGGAGAAGCGGCTCAAGAGAAAGATGGAGATGGCCAAGCTGGTGACGGCGGAGTGGCAGGTGAGGTACCGCATGGCACTCACTGGTTCCTCCTTTATTCTTCCCTCCCTCCTTCCTTCCCCCGTGCCTGTCTTATCTAGGAATGCTTATCTAGGAATAAATAGTGGGGAATTAAGAAGACTTCTTATGATGTCCCCCACCTCTTAGGACTAGTTAGCCAGTATCTTAGTTAATCAAATCAAGGTGTCTGTCATAACGCGCTTTAAAAGTGGCTATTGTTGGGGCAGTTACCACACTCTCATTGTCATCAGGGTTGTGTGGGCTGCCGGGTGCTCCGGTAAGGGCGATTAGGCGAGGTGTGGCACTGTTACGTAAGACTTGCAATCGAGCTTCAAGGGTTCATGGCGCGGGTTCGTGGCAGCACTGACGTGCTTACCTAGCGAAGACAGAGTCGGACTGGGGTGCTGAAGGGGGCCGTGCCATCTAGTGGCTGGAGGGGGCCCGGGCCCATATAAGCTAAAATATCAAAATATTAAAATAATACACACTGGCATGGGTTAAGTCCAGGGGCCCATGTGTCATGCCCCGGGATATTCTTTTTCTATTTTCTCTATTTCCCAACACGTCCTCTGCGTGTATCGAAACACGCGAGAAATTAATCTAGACAAGGTTAGGGTATTCGCCGGCTGCCTGGGATTGAACCCGCGACCAGCATGACAGGATAGCCACTCCTTACCGAGTCGGCCAAAGAGGTACCCCCCTGGCTAAGTGGGTTATGGGAGGCTCGTTCATCAGGTATAGTTGCCGCACTACACATGTACCTTGGGGGGCCCATGTGCCATTGACAATTAACATAGCATATAAGTTGTGATCAATATTGAAAATTTAATGAATTAAAATATGTCGGTCCTGCAGAGCGCTTCGGCGGAAGTGGGAGCAGATAAATAAGAAACACGAATAAGTACATTGGCACACGGGCACACAGGCCAGTCCAACCCTGAGTGAAGATGCTTACCCAGTGAAAGTATAAGAGGCAAGAGAGTCATAAGGGCCTGGTGCCTCTTCTCTGTTTCTGTTCAGCCTCAAACTGGTCATATCTTTTCTTAACCCGGTAGCAGCGGGGATCATGTTTCTTAAAGGCCCCTCTAAGCGAATTAATGAGAAAAATCATACCTCGCGCAAACGATTTCATAATATATATCAACGCATTTGTGATCAGTTTATGCTTCATCTATTTTGGGGGGTTATGTCATGGCAAAAATTTGGTCCGTTGCTGGTACACAGTAAAGCCATAAATTTGGCCTGTCGCTGCTACCGGGTTAAACATATTCACACTAGTGCTGGTTATTACATGTTCAGTGAGGCTGTTCCACTTGTTAGTAATCCTCAGGGTTGGCATTAAAAAAATCCCCCCCCCCAAAAAAAAAAAAAAAACAGCCAGCCAGGCAGGGAACTCACAGGCACAGGTGGGCAGCACAAGTCAGAAAACATACACTACACAAAATGCTTGCTTGCACCCCCGACTCCCAGTGGCACCAACCAACACCTGCCATTATTATTGTATCAGAATATTGGTAAACATTAGAAAAAAATGAATGCATTTCATATGTTACACTCTCATTGAAAATTATGATGTTTTTCTACACATACATGTTTTCAAGAGGGAAATAGGTTGTCTTGAAATGTATAGATTTTTTATATCCTGTATATGAGAGAGAGAGAGAGAGAGAGAGAGAGAGAGAGAGAGAGAGAGAGAGAGAGAGAGAGAGAGAGAGTGTCTAACCAAGATAGCCAGCCAGACAGAGCACATGATATGTACAACATATGCACACCTAAAAAGTAAACTTTCATGTGTTATATAATAATTTAGCTTGCGTGAGTCCCCCATCCAGTACATTGTCCCGTCCACCAGGCTCAGCCCAGCCTTGGCCCGCTTGACCCGCTTGACCCGCTCAGGCATCACACATCAGGCTGCTTTCACCATTGAGTTCATTGTATGCTGCACATCATGGTATTACATGTATATCCATAAGATGTTTATTTCAAGGGTTATGAGTGCTTGAAGAACAGCTATTTGTGGCCCAATTTCCCCCCCCCCCCCCTCTGAGTGAACCCTTGTGGTCAAAACACCCGCCCTTCAGGGGTTCAAGATCATGTGGGATGTGCTCACTACTCCAGGTCCATAACTCGTAGAGAATGAGCTCCAACACTAAAGCCCTGAACTAGGATATTTGATGAATTGTATGTTTTTAATCAGTTTCTCATATTCCAACTTTGCCCTGAGTCAGTTTTTTACTTAGTTTTTAACCCGTCCGCTGCGATTGGCACGGATTTGGCTTTTACTGGTAGCCTGGTAAACTATAGTCCCAGGTCTTTCTCTGCCTCTGTGGTAGATAGTGGAGTATTTCCCATGTGGTATTGGTGTGCTGGATATCCTTTCACTGGTAGCCTGGTAACATATAGTCCCAGGTCTTTCTCTGCCTCTGTGGTGGATAGTGGAGTGTTTCCCATGTGGTATTGGTGTGTTGGATATCCCTTCACTGGTAGCCTGGTAACGTATAGTCCCAGGTCTTTATCTGCCTCTGTGGTGGATAGTGGAGTGTTTCCCATGTGGTATTGGTGTGCTGGATATCCCTTCACTGGTAGCCTGGTAACATATAGTCCCAGGTCTTTCTCTGCCTCTGTGGTGGATAGTGGAGTGTTTCCCATGTGGTATTGGTGTGTTGGATATCCCTTCACTGGTAGCCTGGTCATATATAGTCCTAGGTCTTTCTCTGCCTCTGTGGTGGATAGTGGAGTGTTTCCCATGTGGTATTGGTGTGTTGGATATCCCTTCACTGATAGCCTGGTCATATATAGTCCTAGGTCTTTCTCTGCCTCTGTGGTGGATAGTGGAGTGTTTCCCATGTGGTATTGGTGTGCTGGATATCCCTTCACTGGTAGCCTGGTAACATATAGTCCCATGTCTTTCTCTGCCTCTGTGGTGGATAGTGGAATGTTTCCCATGTGGTATTGGTGTGCTGGATATCCCTTCATTGGTAGCCTGGTAACGTATAGTCCCATGTCTTTCTCTGTCTCTGTGGTGGATAGTAGAGTGTTTCCCATGTGGTATTGGTTTGCTGGATATCCCTTCACTGGTAGCCTGGTCATATATAGTCCAAGGTCTTTCTCTGCCTCTGTGGTGAATAGTGGAGTGTTTCCCATGTGGTATTAGTGTGCTGGATATCCCTTCACTGGTAACCTGGTAACGTATAGTCCCAGGTCTTTCTCTGCCTCTGTGGTGGATAGTGGAGTGTTTCCCATGTGGTATTGGTGTGTTGGATATCCCTTCACTGGTAGCCTGGTCACATATAGTCCTAGGTCTTTCTCTGCCTCTGTGGTGGATAGTGGAGTGTTTCCCATGTGGTATTGGTGTGCTGGATATCCCTTCACTGGTAGCCTGGTAAAATATAGTCCCAGGTCTTTCTCTTCCTCTGTGGTGGATAGTGAAGTGTTTCCCATGTGGTATTGGTGTGCTGGATATCCCTTCACTGGTAGCCTGGTAACGTATAGTTTCATGTCTTTCTCTGTCTCTGTGGTGGATAATAGAGTGTTTCCCATGTGGTATTGGTGTGCTGGATATCCCTTCACTGGTAGCCTGGTAACATACACTCCCAGGTCTTTCTCTGCCTCTGTGGTGAATAGTGGAGTGTTTCCCATGTGGTATTAGTGTGCTGGATATCCCTTCACTGGTAACCTGGTAACGTATAGTCCCAGGTCTTTCTCTGCCTCTGTGGTGGATAGTGGAGTGTTTCCCATGTGGTATTGGTGTGCTGGATATCCTTTCACTGGTAGCGTGGTAGCATATAGTCCCAGGTCTTTCTCTGCCTCTGTGGTGGATAGTGGAGTGTTTCCCATGTGGTATTGGTGTGTTGGATATCCCTTCACTGGTAGCCTGGTAACATATAGTCCCAAGTCTTTCTCTGCCTCTGTGGTGGATAGTGGAGCATTTCCCATCTGGTATTGATATGCTGGATATCCCTTCCCAAGATGCAAGACTTTACATTTTTCTTCATTGAATTGCAACAACCACTTTTTGATCCATTCCTGTAGCTTGGTTATGTCTTCTTGTAGGAAATCCACAGTCAAGGGGCTAAGCACAATTTTCCAGGCATTTTTTCCAATGCAGATAGTTATAACCTGTATGGGGTGATGAATGTACCCTCTGTATCCCCTCCTCCCACAGGCACTCCCGGAGGAACAGTGGAAGAAGTACCAGCTGATGACCGGAGAAAGCAGGGAGAGGCTGGACTGCCGAGGGGTGCCGCTGCGGTGCCTGGACGAGGCGGCCCAGGAGAAAAAGCACCAGGCCGAGGAGATGAAGAGGGACAATGCTGACTTGGTGGACATGTCCCGGATGTGCAATGGTGTGTGGTGTGTGCGTGCGTGTGTGTGGGTGCATGTGTGTATGTGTGTGTATTTACCTAGTTACCTAGTTGTGACATACGGGAAAAGAGTTACGCTTGCGCTGTCCCGTCTCCATATCCACTCTTATCCAATTTTTCCTTAAAATCATGAATGTTTCTTGCACAAACCACCTCCTCCTCCAGTCCATTCCACAGCTCAATGCTTCTGTTTGGGAAGCTAAACTTTTTCACATCTCGCCTACACGTGGTCGCCCTCAACTTCTTTCCATGTCCTCTCGTTTCTCTCTCGTTCCACACACACAGGTCCACTCTGTTCAGATTCTCCACCCCGCTCGCCACCCTGTACACCGCTATCAGGTCTCTTCTTTATCTTCTTCTCTCAAGGGTTGTGAGCCCCATGCTATTGAGTCTCTCCTCATAAGTCCAATCTCTAAGTTCCGGTACCATCTTATTTGCCACTCTCTGCACTCTTTCCAGCTCCCTTATGTTCTTCTTTTCGTGAGGAGACCAGACCACTGCTGCATACTCCAACCTTGGCCTTATCATTGTAACTATTATTTTCTTCATCATCTCCTCATCCAAGTACACAAATGCCGTCCTTGTGTTCCTCAGCAAATTCAGAGTTTGTCCCGTTATCCTGTTGATGTGTTTGTCCGGTGACATGTTCTCTGAGACGGTCACTCCCATATTTGCTTTTTGATAAGTGTGAGATAAAACTTTGGATTTGTGTGTGCTTAGTAGGCTTTCTTATTTCCTGTTTTTTTGTTGCCCTTAAGCTGCTTACGCTTCTGTGAATAAAGATAAATAAATAAAATATAGATTAAAGGAATGGAAGGAAAATGAAAAGTAATGAGCAGAGCGTGTTTTGATAGTAGTAAAGATATGTTAGTTTTTGTAGTCATTGATACAGTCCTCTCCTACTTCTCTTCCTTTCCTCAGCGCTGCACCAGGCCAGCTTCATCCTAGTCAGCACAAGCTATTATGCCCACACTGACCACGGCCACTATGTCACCGCTGAGCTGAGTCTGCTGCGCTTCAGCCAAAGGAACGGAATCATGAAGTTGTTTCACTGTGTTGTTGCGCGTAAGTTGTGGCCTCGACTCAGTCCTGTGAAAATGGGGGCTTCGTGGTGCAGTGGTTAGCACACTCGGCTCACGACCGAGAGAGTCCGGGTTCGATTCCCGGGCGGAGTGTAAAAATTTGGGCGGTTTTTCCGATACCCTACGCCCCTGTCCATCATCCAGCAGTGAATGGGTACCAGGTATTAATCGGGGGCTGTGTCCCGTCTCCTGGGGTCTGTTCTCTTCTCCTATAAATCCTTCCCCTTCTGTCTCTCTCCGGCATATGACCACAGATGTTGCGCCGACTTAACCAAACTTTCCAACTTTTTCCTGTACTCTGTTGATTCCAGTTTTATCATCATCATCATCATCATCTTTTCCTCAGGTTAGGTTAGATTAACCCGGCGGCATTGCGGATCATGTTTCTTAATGGCACTCACACAAACCGTATTATGATATATATCAAAGCATTTGTGATCAATTGATATATCATCTATTTTTGGGGGTTTATATCATGGCACAAATTTGTCCCGTTGCTACTACACGGTAAAGCCACAAATTTGGCCCGTCGCTGCTACGGGGTTAAATTAACCTCTCTTTTGGACACTCCTCTGAGCCCTTTTTGTGGGAGCAGCAAATAGCAGGCTTTTTCATTATGGTTTCCTTTTTTTGCCCTTGAGCTGCTTCCTCAGCTGTAAAAAAAAAAAAAGTATATAATCCCTGTGATCACTGCTCCTCATCCTCACATGGAAACACCAGCAACAAGCACAATGCAACTCACACCAGTCCTTAATTTGTTCCCTTCCCTGCAGCCATCGTGCTGCCTCGGCCAGGAAGCACTCGCTGGAGACTCACACGCTGCTGGGTGACTCGGAGGGCTTGGGGAACAGCCTTGAGGAAACTGCCAAGAATCTGAAGCAGCTCTTCTCCAAGGTGAGGTGTTAGTGACGGGGTGCAGGTCTCCCATAGTTCCCAGTGCAGAGAAACGGTTTGAGGAACCCAAAAAAGGTTGCGTTGAGGAGTACAAGGCATAGGGTCCCCCTAACATAAGACAGGTACTGAAGAAATTCAGGCAATATGGAGGCGTTACTTCTGTGAGATTTATCGCTCTGGGAGTGGCGGGACTTTGTGTGTGTGTGTGTGTGTGTGTGTGTGTGTGTGTGTGTGTGTGTGTGTGTGAGGGAGTCGGCTCCAGGGTGCATTGTGAGGAAAGCCTGCAAAGGGCAGTGGGTTAACCCCTTCACTACGGCCGGGCCAAAACAGCGCCCCGCGCCGTAACCGGGATCGCCGCGTGCGCCAAATTTCAAATGTCGCTATTGAATGTAACAAGTTTTCAGCCACAAACTCAAAACAATCATCATGTATTATATATGAAAACATGCAGAATTAAATGGTGCACATAAAGAAACTTAAATTAATTGATAGTTTTGAGATGTAAGCATAAATATAGATACAAAATAACTCGTATATTAGTTAAAGCGAGCCTGGACGAAGTATGCAAGTCCTCGGATATGGTACGGGGCACGCAAGGATGCAGTATACTCGTGTTGAAGGGGATAAGCTCAAAGAGGGGGTCAGTCGGGTTCTAATGAGTGTTTCTTTAGGTTCAGGGTACAGAGGAAGGGTCACACTACCACCAAGGTCATAAAACTACTCCTGGAAATGCCCACAACTCATACGAAAGCCTTGTCAAATATGTGTTCTACTACTTAAGGTCAAAGAGAGAGGTCAGTCAGGTTCTAATGAGTGTTTATTTAGGTTCACGGTACAGAGGAAGGGTCACACATTACCACCAGGGTCATAAAACTACTCCTGGAAATGCCCACAACTCCTACAAAAGTTTTGTCAAATATGTGTTTCTAGGTTCAAGGTACAGAAGAAGGGTCACGCTACCACCAGGGTCATAAAACTACTCCTGGAAATGCCCACAACTTCTACGAAAGCCTTGTCAAATATGTGTTTCTAGGTTCACAGTACAGAAGAAGAGTCACACTACCACCAGGGTCATGAAACTACTCCTGGAAATGCCCACAACTTCTACGAAAGCCTTGTCAAATATGTGTTTCTAGGTTCACAGTATAGAAGAAGGGTCACACTACCACCAGGGTCATAAAACTACTCCTGGAAATGCCCACAACTTCTACGAAAGCCTTGTCAAATATGTGTTTCTAGGTTCACAGTACAGAGGAAGGGTCACACTACCACCAGGGTCATAGAACTACTCCTGGAAATGCCCACAACTCCTACGAAAGCTTTGTCAAATATGTGTTCTTGGGCGATGAAATGTCTTATAATATGACTCTCCGAGACTCACTGTGGCTTTACCGTGTAGCAGCAACGGGCCAAATTTGTGCCATGATATAAACCCCCCAAAATAGATGATACATAACCTGATCACAAATGCTTTGATATATATTATGCAATGGTTTGTGTGAGGGGTGATTTTTTCTCATTTTTCTCGCTTGGAGGGACCATTAAGAAACATGATGCCTGCTGCTGCTGGTGCCGGGTTAAGGGATAAAAGGGACGTTAGGCTGTGAAGTAGTGTTGTGATACCCTTGCTTGGTGCCCACAGCTGCACAACACCGCGCTGAAGGACGCTTCTGCACCCTGTCGTGTGTGCGGCGGCCTACTTCATGTGTCAGAACCTGGACCTCAGGAAGCTGTGGAGCCTCAGATGGGGAAGCACTAGGAGCTGTGGGTCTCTCCAGCCTGAGCCTTGAGGTAATGACATTCCTCAAAGCACATGAGAAATTACCTTATTCCAGATAGTTCTTTTCCCAACTACCTGCCTGGGATATGAGCCTGGGCCCTCAAGATATGGGGTTGATGCTATGCTCCAACAAATCTTGGGGGCTTCGTGGTGGAGTGGTTAGCACACTCGGCTCACAACCGAAAGAGCCCAGGTTCGATTCCCGGGCGAAGTGGAAAAATTTGGGCGGCTTTTCCGATACCCTACGCCCCTGTCCACCCAGCAGTGTACCAGGTATTAATCAGGGGTTGTGTCCCATCTCCTGGGGTCTGTTCCCTTCTCCTATAATTCCTTCCCCCTCTGTCTCTCTCCGGCATATGACCACAGATATTGCGCTGCCCACTAAAAACCTTCCAACTGTTCCCTTCTCCTATAATTCCTTCCCCTCCTGTCTCTCTCCGGCATATGACCACAGATGTTGCGCTGCCCACTAAACAAAACTTTCCAACTGTTCCCTTCACCTAGAATTCCTTCCCCTTCTCTCTCTCCGGCATATGACCACAGATGTTGCGCTGCCCACTAAACAAAACTTTCCAACTGTTCCCTTCTCCTAGAATTCCTTCCCCTTCTGTCTCTCTCCGGCATATGACCACAGATGTTGCGCTGCCCACTAAACAAAACTTTCCAACTGTTCCCTTCTCCTAGAATTCCTTCCCCTTCTGTCTCTCTCCGGCATATGACCACAGATGTTGCGCTGCCCACTAAACAAAACTTTCCAACTGTTCCCTTCTCCTAGAATTCCTTCCCCTCCTGTCTCTCTCCGGCATATGACCACAGATGTTGCGCTGCCCACTAGACAAAACTTTCCAACTGTTCCCTTCTCCTAAAATTCCTTCCCCTTCTGTCTCTCTCCGGCATATGACCACAGATGTTGCGCTGCCCACTAAACAAAACTTTCCAACTGTTCCCTTCTCCTAGAATTCCTTCCCCTTCTGTCTCTCTCTGGCATATGACCACAGATGTTGCACTGCCCACTAAACAAAACTTTCCAACTGTTCCCTTCTCCTAGAATTCCTTCCCCTTCTGTCTCTCTCCGGCATATGACCACAGATGTTGCGCTGCCCACTAAACAAAACTTTCCAACTGTTCCCTTCTCCTAGAATTCCTTCCCCTTCTGTCTCTCTCCGGCATATGACCACAGATGTTGCGCTACCCACTAAACAAAACTTTCCAACTGTTCCCTTCTCCTAGAATTCCTTCCCCTTCTGTCTCTCTCCGGCGGCATATGACCACAGATGTTGCGCTGCCCACTAAACCAAATTTTCCAACTGTTTCCTTCTCCTATAATTCCTTCCCCTCCTGTCTCTATCCGGCATATGACCACAGATGTTGCGCTGCCCACTAAACAAAACTTTCCAACTGTTCCCTTCTCCTAGAATTCCTTCCCCTTCTGTCTCTCTCCGGCATATGACCACAGATGTTGCGCTGCCCACTAAACAAAACTTTCCAACTGTTCCCTTCTCCTAGAATTCCTTCCCCTTCTGTCTCTCTCCGGCATATGACCACAGATGTTGCGCTGCCCACTAAACCAAATTTTCCAACTGTTTCCTTCTCCTATAATTCCTTCCCCTCCTGTCTCTCTCCGGCATATGACCACAGATGTTGCGCTGCCCACTAAACAAAACTTTCCAACTGTTCCCTTCTCCTAGAATTCCTTCCCCTTCTGTCTCTCTCCGGCATATGACCACAGATGTTGCGCTGCCCACTAAACAAAACTTTCCAACTGTTCCCTTCTCCTAGAATTCCTTCCCCTTCTGTCTCTCTCCGGCATATGACCACAGATGTTGCGCTGCCCACTAAACAAAACTTTCCAACTGTTCCCTTCTCCTAGAATTCCTTCCCCTCCTGTCTCTCTCCGGCATATGACCACAGATGTTGCGCTGCCCATTAAACAAAATTTTCCAACTTTTACCGTGCTTGTAGATGTTTAAGAATCATCGGAGTTACCTTCAGAAGAGCTTTGATGCTCCCCTTGTAAAGGCTTGTCATAAGAATCAGAAAGGAAAGCCTGTTCACTGTTTACAAGCAAAATTCTTGTTGAAGTTTGGAAGCTTTTTTTCACGTTTAGATTATTTATTAAGGTTCAAAAGTAGTTTGTTCAGAAGCAAGATAGTTTAGAAATTTGTCTAGATTTTTTTTAGAGCTCAAAAGATTTTTTTTTAGATTTATTTAATTTTATTTATTTATTTATTATTATTTTTTTTTTTACATCTTCGCTGGTGCCGGCAGGCTTGTTTTTTGGAGAGGCCTGATGGTATGGCTCAGCCCGTCGTGGTGCAGGCGAGTGTTTATAGTGGCTCCATCTTGCATTGGCTCATGCTGCTCTCCCGGAGCTCATCGTTAATCCTAGAATCTAGAGTCCGGGTTGATAGGTGGTCTTCTGGACAGCATGTGGGTAGTTTTAAGCCACTCGGCGGCGGCTGAAAAATCCCAGCTTGATGGCACCGGGCAGGAATTGAACTCGCGTCCTCCTGAACGCAGCACCGTCACTCTGTTGACTCAGCCACCGCCTCCTCTGTATGTTTGGAAGTTTGTTGAAAGATTTTTCCATGTTGTGGTTGTTGGTTAAAGATTTATGAGTACATAACCCGGCACCTTTCTTACAGGCCTCGGACAAAGCCTGTTGGCTCTTGGGGGGGTGACGATGGACGGGAAAGGTCGTGCAGGCCTGGACGACAAAACCATGGGAGGAGGAGGAAGACTTTCCCTCGCTTGGCTCTGAGCAGGCCAGGAAAGGTACAGTGCTTATTGTTTCTTGCATTCACCAACTTGTAGTATTTGACTTCATTTAATATTGAACATTTTACATATTTATTTATTTATTTTACAACAAAGGAGACAGCTCAAGGGCACACAAAAAAGGAAACAATAATAAAAAAAAGCCCACTACTCGCTGCTCCCAAATATACACCGGGTATTCCATACGTGCAAATCCGCTCCTATGCGACTAACCTAAATGTGCCAAGTATTGGTTTTATGCGAGAAAAAGTCACTATTATGGGAGTATCGGCGCTGGTGCTGGTGAGGTTTGGTGACACACTAGAGGGCGCAAATGTTTCCTGCACTTTCCTCGCCTATAATTAACCTTTTCCTCCCTCTGATCCTAAAGTTAATCCTCAGGTACTAGCTAATTATCAGCCTAAACCATAGACTCTGGGTGTGTCTCCCCGGAAGCAATCAATGTGCTTTATTGTTGCTTAAGTGCTTTGTTATTGTGAAACGGTGCCGGAATAAATAGTTAAGAGGGTTCCAAAAAGGGTCGTGGAACATAACCCCTTATTGGGATGATAACTTCCATATATGCGAATTCACATGATGCGAGCTTTTTGCAGAACGTAACCCTCACATATAATGGATACTGCCTGCTGTACTGGATTTGAGGTCATTTCATATTGGGCATTTTCCATATATACTTCTGTCAAGCCATGGATGCTCTGCTCCGCCTATTTCAACTCTTTCAAAGCGTCCGCACCAAAATACAGTGAACCCTCGATATAACAGACTAATTGGGGGAGACTTTAGTCCATTAACCCGGTGGTGGTAGCAGCGGGGATCGTGTTCCTTAATGGCCCCTCTAAGCGAGAAAAATGAGAAAAAATCGCCCCTCACACAAACCATTTCGTAATAGATATCAAAGCATTTGTGATCAGATTATATATCATTTAATTTGGGGGGTTTATATCATGGCACAAATTTGGCCCGTCGCTGCTACACGGTAAAAAAGCACCTTTCCACTTCTGACCTTCTATCTGATTGCCAGTATGGGTTCCGCAAGGGGCGTTCTACTGGTGATCTCCTAGCCTTCTTAACTGACTCTTGGTCATCCTCTCTTAGCCGTTTCGGTGAAACTTTTGCTATTGCGCTGGACATATCAAAAGTTTTTGATAGGGTCTGGCACAAATCTTTGCTTTCCAAACTACCCTCCTACGGTTTCTATCCTTCTCTCTGTACCTTTATCTCCAGTTTCCTTTCTGACCGTTCTATTTCTGCCGTGGTAGACGGTCACTGTTCTTCCCCTAAATCTATTAACAGTGGTGTCCCACAGGGTTCTGTCCTATCTCCCACTCTTTTTCTGTTGTTCATTGATGATCTTCTTTCCAAAACGAACTGTCCTATCCATTCCTACGCCGATGATTCCACTCTGCATTACTCAACTTCTTTTAATAGAAGACCCACCCTTCAGGAACTTAACGACTCAAGGCTGGAGGCTGCAGAACGCTTAGCCTCAGACCTTACTATTATTTCCGATTGGGGCAAGAAGAACCTGGTGTCCTTCAACGCCTCAAAAACACAGTTTCTCCACCTATCCACTCGACACAATCTTCCAAACAACTATCTCCTATTCTTTGACAACACCCAGCTATCACCTTCCTCAACACTAAACATCCTCGGTCTATCCTTAACTCAAAATCTCAACTGGAAACTTCATATCTCATCTCTTACTAAATCAGCTTCCTCGAGGCTGGGCGTTCTGTATCGTCTCCGACAGTTCTTCTCCCCTGCACAGTTGCTGTCCATATGCAGGGGCCTTGTCCACCCTCGTATGGAGTATGCATCTCGTGTGGGGGGGCTCCACTCACACATCTCTTCTGGACAGAGTGGAGGCTAAGGGTCTTCGTCTCATCAGCTCTCCTCCTCATACTGATAGTCTTCTACCTCTTAAATTCCGCCGCAATGTTGCCTCTCTTTCTATCTTCTATCGATATTTCCACGCTGACTGCTCTTCTGAGCTTGCTAACTGCATGCCTCCCCCCCTCCCGCGGCCCCGCTGCACTCGACTTTCTACTCATGCTCATCCCTATACTGTCCAAACCCCTTATGCAAGAGTTAACCAGCATCTTCACTCTTTCATCCCTCATGCTGGTAAACTCTGGAACAATCTTCCTTCATCTGTATTTCCTCCTGCCTACGACTTGAACTCTTTCAAGAGGAGGGTATCAGGACACCTCTCCTCCCGAAACTGACCGAAAGAGGCGAAAGAGTTTGACCAGGCAGGGTGAGAGCACGGAGGCACAGTTTTTAAGGACAATAGGAGGCACTCCATCAGGTCCATAAGCCTTCTGAGGATTGAGGCCAGAGAGGGCATAGAAAACATCATTTTGAAGAATCTTTATAACAGGCATAAAGGAGTCAGAGGGGGGATGAGTAGGAGGAATATGCCCAGAATCGTCCAGAGTGGAGTTTTTAGAAAAAGTTTGAGAGAAGAGTTCAGCCTTAGAGATAGATGAGACGGCAGTGTTGCCGTCAGGACTGAGGAGTGGAGGGAAAGATGAAGAAGTGAAGTTGGAGGAGATGTTTTTGGCTAGATGCCAGAAGTCATGGGAAGAGTTAGAGAAAGCAAGGTTTTGACATTTTCTATTAATGAAAGAATTTTTGGTTAGTCGGAGAATAGATTTGGCACGATTTCGGGCAGAAATGTAAAGTTCATAATTAGCATTAGTTTGAAGGCTCTGGTACCTTTTGTGAGCTACCTCTCTATTATCACGGTAAAGCCACAAATTTGGCCCGTCGCTGCTACACGGTAAAGCCACAAATTTGGCCCGTCGCTACTACACGGTAAAGCCACAAATTTGGCCCGTCGCTACTACACGGTAAAGCCACAAACTTGTCCCGTCACTGCTACACGGTAAAGCCACAAATCTGTCCCGTCACTGCTACACGGTAAAGCCACAAATTTGGCCCCTCGCTGCTACCGGGTTAAATCCTATATTGGTATCATTTAATTTTAGTGTGATCATATAATTTTATTATGTTACTAATTTCAACAGTGTAGTGGATCTCTGTCTAATGCCACTGGTTAGGTTTACTTCCCCATAATCTTCATTGTTGAGTATTAGTTTTGTTTTATCTTCTGAATAGACGTTTGCCACAAAGTCAATCACTTTTGGGTGGATTTTAAAAAACATCATTGCCTCTTGCAGCTCTTCTCTTTTTATTGAATCAAAGGCTTTACTGAAATCTACGGCCGTGACTATTCAAATGTCACTATTGTATATAATAGGTTTTTAGCCATAAACTCCACGCAATCATCATGTGTCCCGTCTCCTGGGGTCTGTTCCCTTCTCCTATAATTCCTTCCCCTCCTGTCTCTCTCTGGCATATGACCACAGATGTTGAGTCCCGTCTCCTGGGGTCTGTTCCCTTCTCCTATAATTCCTTTCCCTTCTGTCTCTCTCCGGCATATGACCACAGATGTTGTGTCCCGTCTCCTGGGGTCTGTTCCCTTCTCCTATAATTCCTTCCCCTTCTGTCTCTCTCCGGCATATGACCACAGATGTTGCGCCAACTAAACAAAACTTTCCAACTGTTCCCTTCTCCTATAACTCCTTCCCCTTCTGTCTCTCTCCAGCACATGACCACAGATGTTATGCTGCCCACTAAACCAAACTTTCCAACTGTTCCCTTCTCCTATAATTCCTTCCCCTTCTGTCTCTCTGTGGCACATGACCACAGATGTTGCGCTGACTAAACAAAACTTTCCAACTGTTCCCTTCTCCTATAATTCCTTCCCCTTCTGTCTCTCTCCGGCATATGACCACAGATGTTGTGTCCCATCTCCTGGGGTCTGTTCCCTTCTCCTATAATTCCTTCCCCTTCTGTCTCTCTCCGGCATATGACCACAGATGTTGTGTCCCATCTCCTGGGGTCTGTTCCCTTCTCCTATAATTCCTTCCCCTTCTGTCTCTCTCCGGCATATGACCACAGATGTTGTGTCCCATCTCCTGGGGTCTGTTCCCTTCTCCTATAATTCCTTCCCCTTCTATCTCTCTCCAGCACATGACCACAGATGTTGCGCCAACTAAACCAAATTTTCCAACTGTTCCCTTCTCCTATAATTCCTTCCCCTTCTATCTCTCTCCAGCACATGACCACAGATGTTGCGCCAACTAAACCAAATTTTCAAACTGTTCCGTTCTCCTATAATTCCTTCCCCTTCTGTCTCTCTCCGGCACATGACCACAGATGTTGCGCCAACTAAACCAAACTTTCCAACTGTTCCCTTCTCCTATAATTCCTTCCCCTTCTATCTCTCTCCAGCACATGACCACAGATGTTGCGCCCACTAAACCAAACTTTCCAACTGTTCCCTTCTCCTATAATTCCTTCCCCTTCTGTCTGTCTCCGGCATATGACCACAGATGTTGCGCCCACTAAACCAAACTTTCCAACTGTTCCCTTCTCCTATAATTCCTTCCCCTTCTGTCTCTCTCCGGCATATGACCACAGATGTTGCGCCCACTAAACAAAACTTTCCAACTGTTCCCTTCTCCTATAATTCCTTCCCCTTCTGTCTCTCTCTGGCATATGACCACAGATGTTGCGCCCACTAAACAAAACTTTCCAACTGTTCCCTTCTCCTATAATTCCTTCCCTTTCTGTCTCCGGCACATGACCACAGATGTTGCGCCCACTAAACCAAACTTTCCAACTGTTCCCTTCTCCTATAATTCCTTCCCCTTCTGTCTGTCTCTGGCATATGACCACAGATGTTGCGCCGACTAAACGAAACTTTCCAACTGTTCCCTTCTCCTATAATTCCTTCCCCTTCTGTCTCTCTCCGGCATATGACCACAGATGTTGCGCCCACTAAACAAAGCTTTCCAACTGTTCCCTTCTCCTATAATTCCTTCCCCTTCTGTCTCTCTCTGTCATATGACCACAGATGCTGCGCCCACTAAACAAAACCTTCCAACTGTTCCCTTCTCCTATAATTCCTTCCCCTTCTGTCTCTCTCTGGCATATGACCACAGATGTTGTGCCCACTAAACCAAACTTTCCAACTGTTCCCTTCTCCTATAATTCTTTCCCCTTCTGTCTCTCTCCGGCATATGACCACAGATGTCACTAAACCAAACTTTCCAGCTTTAATGGTACATAGAAAGTAACATTGCCTCCATAGTGAATATCATCATGTCTTGCACAGAAATAAATAGTCAGGGTCTCAAAAATAATAGGCTACCCCTTCCTCAACAATACACATTATTATTATTATTATTATTATTGTTGTTATTATTATTATTATTATTATTATTATTATTATTATTATTATTATTATTATTATTATTATTATTATTATTATTTCTACTACAATTTTTATTTCTTCATAGCTTACACTGGTATAGGAAATTACCTTTATCATATTTGCTATTATTATTATTATTATTATTATTATTATTATTATTATTATTATTATTATTATTATTATTATTATTATTATTATTATTATTATTTCAGCGTGAAGATGTCAGGTCGCGACGCGTTGGTCCATCGGCGCACCTTCCAGAACGCCAACCAGGTGGTGGAGTTGACCACACGCACCATTCCCAAGGCTCAACACCACCACCACCACCACCAGCGAGGACATCAACACCATTCACCACCACCATTGAAGCCATATCACACCACCACCACCACCAGGGTGCTCTGTGAAGGGTTTATAGTGTCATGTCGTCAAGTCCATCTCCCTCAATCTATTCTGGGACCATTTTAGTTGCAATTCTCTGTATCCTTTTCAACTCCACATACTCCAGCACTTCTTCCTGCAAGCTGTTCCATGTGTTAACACTTCTATGTGAAAAACTTTATTTTTTCCAGTCACTCAAACAGGTTCCTTTATTAAGTTTCTTTCCGTGTCCTCTCAGCCCCTGCGTTACTGCCGCTAAGAAGAGATCATTTCTATCTACCTCATCAAACAGGGGGCTTCGTGGTGCAGTGGTTAGCACACTCGGCTCACAACCGAGAGAGCCCGGGTTGGATTCCCGGGCGGAGTGGAAAAATTTGGGCGGCTTTTCTGACACCCTACGCCCCTGTCCTCCCAGCAGTGAATGGGTACCAGGTATTAATCGGGGGTTGTGTCCCGTCTCCTGGGGTCTGTTCCCTTCTCCTATAATTCCTTCCCCTTCTGTCTCTCTCCAGCATATGACCACAGATGTTGCGCCCACCAAACAAAACTTTCCAACTTTTTCCTCATCAAACTTATTTACCAACCTGTTCAGTGCAATCAGATCTCCTCTCTCTCTTCTTTGTTCCAGTGTCGTCAAGTCCATCTCCCTCAGTGTCTTCATACGTCATATTCGAGAGTTCTGGGACCATTTTGTTGCAATTCTCTGTCTTGAGTCCAACATAATAATCTTCCTTTGCATAGTTTTTCATTTTTCCCCTATATGCCTCATCTTGGTATTCAAATCCTTCCATAGTTTTCATCTGTCATAGTTGATGGCCATTCTTTCCTAAGGGGCACTCGTGACTGACTCCTTCATCTAACTCAACATTTTTTGTGAAAATTAGGTCAAGTCTTGATGGCTGGTCATCCCCTCTTAGCCTTGTTTCTCCTTTAACCCACTGCATCAACAGATTATCACATCAGGTGTGTGTGTGTGTGTGTGTGTGTGTGTTTGTGTTTACCTAGTTGTAGTTTTACAGGGCCTGGGCTTTACGCTGGTGTGGTCCCGTCTCCGTATCTACATTTATCCAACTTTTCCTTGAAGCTTTGCACACTCCTTTCTGATACTACATCCTCACCTAGTCTGTTCCAAACCTCTATACTTCTTTGTGGGAAGCTATATTTCTTTATGTCTCTCAAGCATCTTCCCTTCCTCAATTTTTTACTGTGTCCTCTTGTGTGTTCCTCTTGGTGGTAATTTCTTCTTTTAGTGGTAACTCCTCATTGTCTACTTCCATTTTGCTCAGTAATTTGTAGATTTGTATTAGGTCTACCCTCTCTCTTCTTTGTTCTAGTGTTGGTAAGTCCATTTCCTGTAGTCTCTCCTCGTATGTCAATAACTGGAACCATTTTTGTTGCCATTCTTTGTATTCTTTCTAGTTTCTTTATGTGTTTCTTCTTATGGGGAGACCACACTGCCTCCGCATGTGTGTGTGTGTGTGTGTGTGTGTGTGTGTGTGTGTGTGTGTGTGTGTGTGTGTGTGTAAGATTGACTGACTGATGAATGAATAACTGTGAGATTAAGTAAATAACTTCCTGATGGAGTGGATGATTGACTTGACAACCTGTAGCTTTACTCTCAGCCATTTCAAGTTCCCGACTGATGTACTAACACCCCCTCAGACTGGCTACAGTGAAGGTCGTGGCAGCCAAGCAGAGAGTGTACTGAAACTCCTGCTGTGAGCTACTCCTGAGGGCCAAGACCTGCACCCTCACCACCCCTGTAATGGATGCCCATCTGACCCAACCCTCCACGGTGAGTCTGTCCCACTTAATGTTGCAAGAGTTATCCGGTATACCTTCACTCTCTCATGCTTTTCCTATGTCCTGTGCTGTCCAGCTTAATGATGTGAGAGTTAACTGGTGTTTTCACTATCATCTTTTTAGAGTGTCTGATTAAAAAAACTAATGCAAGAGTCGTGGTGTTTTTTGTTCCTGTTGAGTGCCTGGACCTATCAGCTGTCTTGTGCTATCCAACTTATTAATGCAAGAGTAATGGTGTTTTTTGTTCCTGTTGAGTGCCTGGACCTATCAGCTGTCTTGTGCTGTCCAATTTATTAATGCAAGAGTAATGGTGTTTTTTGTTCCTGTTGAGTGCCTGGACCTATCAGCTGTCTTGTGCTGTCCAACTTATTAATGCAAGAGTAATGGTGTTTTTTGTTCCTGTTGAGTGCCTGGACCTATCAGCTGTCTTGTGCTGTCCAACTTATTAATGCAAGAGTAATGGTGTTTTTTGTTCCTGTTGAGTGCCTGGACCTTTTTTTTTTTTTTTTTTACAGCAAAGGAGACAGCTCAAGGGCACAAAAAAGTAAACATTAATAAAAAAAAAGCCCGCTACTCGCTGCTCCTAAAAAGAATCCAAAGAGGTGGCCGAAAGATAAGTCAGTTTCGGGAGGAGAGGTGTCCTGATACCCTCCTCTTGAAAGAGTTCAAGTCGTAGGCAGGAGGAAATACAGATGAAGGAAGATTGTTCCAGAGTTTACCAGCGTGAGGGATGAAAGAGTGAAGATGCTGGTTAACTCTTGCATAAGGGGTTTGGACAGTATAGGGATGAGCATGAGTAGAAAGTCGAGTGCAGCGGGGCCGCGGGAGGGGGGGAGGCATGCAGTTAGCAAGTTCAGAAGAGCAGTCAGCGTGGAAATATCGATAGAAGATAGAAAGAGAGGCAACATTGCGGCGGAATTTAAGAGGTAGAAGACTATCAGTATGAGGAGGAGAGCTGATGAGACGAAGAGCCTTTGCCTCCACTCTGTCCAGAAGAGCTGTGAGTGGAGCCCCCCCACACATGAGATGCATACTCCATACGAGGGCGGACTAGGCCCCTGTATATGGACAGCAACTGTGCAGGGGAGAAGAACTGGCGGAGACGGTACAGAACGCCCAGCCTCGAGGAAGCTGATTTAGTAAGAGATGAGATATGAAGTTTCCAGTTGAGATTTTGAGTTAAGGATAGACCGAGGATGTTTAGTGTTGAGGAAGGTGATAGCTGGGTGTTGTCAAAGAATAGGGGATAGTTGTTTGGAAGATTGTGTCGAGTGGATAGGTGGAGAAACTGTGTTTTGAGGCGTTGAAGGACACCAGGTTCTTCTTGCCCCAATCGGAAATACTAGTAAGGTCTGAGGCTAAGCGTTCTGCAGCCTCCAGCCTTGAGTCGTTAAGTTCCTGAAGGGTGGGTCTTCTATTAAAAGAAGTTGAATAATGCAGAGTGGAATCATCGGCGTAGGAATGGATAGGACAGTTCGTTTTGGAAAGAAGATCATCAATGAACAACAGAAAAGAGTGGGAGATAGGACAGAACCTGTGGGACACCACTGTTAATAGATTTAGGGAAGAACAGTGACCGTCTACCACGGCAGAAATAGAACGGTCAGAAAGGAAACTGGAGATAAAGGTACAGAGAAGGATAGAAACCGTAGGAGGGTAGTTTAGAAAGCAGATTTGTGCCAGACCCTATCAAAAGCTTTTGATATGTCCAGCGCAATAGCAAAAGTTTCACCGAAACGGCTAAGAGAGGATGACCAAGAGTCAGTTAAGAAGGCTAGGAGATCACCAGTAGAACGCCCGTTGCGGAACCCATACTGGCGATCAGATAGAAGGTCAGAAGTGGAAAGGTGCTTTTGAATCTTACGGTTAAGGATTGATTCAAAAGCTTTAGATAGACAAGAAAGTAAAGCAATAGGACGGTAGTCTGAGGGATTGGAGCGGTCACCCTTCTTAGGTACAGGCTGTGTGAAGGCATACTTCCAGCAAGAAGGAAAGGTAGATGTTGACAGGCAGAGGCGAAAGAGTTTGACCAGGCAGGGTGACAGCACGGAGGCACAGTTTTAAGGACAATAGGAGGCACTCCATCAGGTCCATAAGCCTTCTGAGGATTGAGGCCAGAGAGGGCATAGAAAACATCATTTTGAAGAATCTTTATAACAGGCATAAAGGAGTCAGAGGGGGGATGAGTAGGAGGAATATGCCCAGAATCGTCCAGAGTGGAGTTTGTAGAAAAAGTTTGAGAGAAGAGTTCAGCCTTAGAGATAGATGAGACGGCAGTGTTGCCGTCAGGACTGAGGAGTGGAGGGAAAGATGAAGAAGTGAAGTTGGAGGAGATGTTTTTGGCTAGATGCCAGAAGTCACGGGAAGAGTTAGAGAAAGCAAGGTTTTGACATTTTCTATTAATGAAAGAATTTTTGGTTAGTTGGAGAATAGATTTGGCACGATTTCGGGCAGAAATGTAAAGTTCATAATTAGCATTAGTTTGAAGGCTCTGGTATCTTTTGTGAGCTACCTCTCTATCATTGACAGCACGAGAACAAGCGTGATTAAACCAAGGCTTTTTAGCGTGAGGAGTAGAGAAAGAACGAGGAATGTATGCCTCCATTCCAGAGACAATCACCTCTGTGATGCGCTGAGCACACACAGAGGGGTCTCTATCCTGGAAGCAATAATCATTCCACGGGAAATCGGAAAAGTACATCCTCAGGTCGTCCCACCGAGCTGAAGCAAAATGCCAGAAGCATCGCCTCTTCGGTGGGTCCAGAGGATGTACAGGAGCGATAGGACAGGATGCAGAAATAAGATTGTGATCGGACCTATCAGCTGTCTTGTGCTGTCCAACTTATTAATGCAAGAGTAATGGTGTTTTTTGTTCCTGTTGAGTGCCTGGACCTATCAGCTGTCTTGTGCTGTCCAACTTATTAATCCAAGAATTGGCCTGTATCTTCACTCTTAACCCCTTCACTACGGCCATGCCAAAACAGTGCCCCGTGCCATATCCGGGATCGCCACGCGCGCCAAATTTCAAATGTCGCTATTGAATATAACAAGTTTTCAGCCATAAACTCAACACAATCATCATGTATTATATAAGAAAACATGCAGAATTAAATGGTGCACATAAAGAAACATAAATTAATTGATCATTTTGAGATGTAAGCGTAAATATAGAGATAAAATAACTTGTGTATTGGTTAAAGCGAGCCAGTATGCGCGTCCTGGGATGTGGTACGGGGCACGCAGGGACACAGTATACGCGTCCTCGTGTTGTAGGGGTTAAGCCTTCCCTGTGTCCTGTGCTGTCACCTCTGTAATGCAAGTGGTGGACAATATGAGATACCATTTGCCTCACAGTCAATGGCCACATAATGAGATAGAGGAATGAGATAAAATTCATATAAAGCCGTATTTTTGAAAAGGGGAAGGGAGGACTCAAGTGATAAAAGATGGCTTTATTTTGTACACTTTTTACTCCTTTTTAAATAAGTACATAGCAGGCAGTAGCTTAGCCAGTAGACTATTTGTGCTGCCTCGGAGAATCTTGGAACCATTTGCTGAACTGAGTGCAGACCAACGTGGCTCACATGAAGCACTTATGAGACTTGGCAACAGAAAACTCCTCAGTTGTATCCTTGACGTGCTAATTTCCCTCAGTAACTCGTGCTGCTCAATACTCATTAGAGAGAGGTGGTTCAATCTTGTTTGAACCATACTGACTCTTACTTCTTGAGTCTAGGTAATTTTGGAAAGGAGCGTTCACCACTGCAGTTGGTGACAATTAGAGTTCAATAAATCTTCAACGCGATCTCGACATTAGGAGAACAAGACCCAAAAGAATGATCAACTCTCAGACGATACAATGTCATCTCGTAAAGGTCTTGTTGAGGTCCAGCAACAGTACAGCCGGGTCAGACCGCAACAGCACTGATCCAATATTTCCCAAAATATATAAGGTACGTCAAGTTTGCAGTATATTGACAGGCCAACATTCGCTGCAGATTTGTCTTTACTCAATGTTATGATAACCCCTCGAATGTTGGTCTGTAAATGTGCCGGCAACTTAACGTACACCTATTGAATACACACCAGCAGAGCGGTCGCTTCTGAAAATAAAAAAAACTATTTCATACCCCTTTGTCATCACGATATATTATTATACTCAACACCCTGCCAACGTACTACTGGCTTACTCATGAGTACAGATACTATTGATGAGAGACCAAAACTCACACTTAGATTCAGCTGTGCCTTTGTGCCTCGACCGCCATTAAACCTTTTTTCTGTTATTGATATTTAATATAATCTATACTACTAAACTTTTATCTGCATCAATAGGTTAAGTATATTATGTAGAACACACCCCTAGCTTACCCTACAGACAGTCAAGGAAATACACATTTCAACCCGTCCGCTGCAATTGGCACGGATTTGGCTTTCACTGGTAGCCTGGTGAACTTATACTCCCAGGTCTTTCTCTGCTTCTGTGGTGGATAGTGGAGTGTTTCCCATATGGTGGTATTGGTGTGCTGGATATCTCTTCACTGGTAGCCTGGTAAACTTATACTCCCAGGTCTTTCTCTGCCTCTGTGGTGGATAGTGGAGTGTTTCCCATGTGGTATTGGTGTGCTGGATATCCCTTCACTGGTAGCCTGGTAACATACACTCCCAGGTCTTTCTCTGCCTCTGTGGTGGATAGTGGAGTGTTTCCCATATGGTATTGGTGTGCTGGATATCCCTTCACTGGTAGCCTGGTAACATACACTCCCAGGTCTTTCTCTGCCTCTGTGGTGGATAGTGGAGTGTTTCCCATATGATATTGGTGTGCTGGATATCCCTTCACTGGTAGCCTGGTAAACTTATACTCCCAGGTCTTTCTCTGCCTCTGTGGTGGATAGTGGAGTGTTTCCCATGTGGTATTGGTGTGCTGGATATCCCCTCCCATGGTGCAGGACTACATTTTTCTTCATTGAATTGTAGCAGCCACTTTTTGCTCCACTCCTGTAGCTTGGTGAGGTCTTCTTGTAGGAAATCCGTAGTCAAAGGGTTAAGAGAATCCATCGCCAGGACCTTCATGCTATTCAATTTACACATGTTTATGTCTGCTGGAGCCTTGGGTCCAGCTGCAACACCCACAAGTTCGGATCTGGACCGCGGGCCGCCAGTTGAGTTAGGAAGCCCTGGACTATATGCCGTATACGGTGTACTACAATGCCAGGCTTATTATACTATGCCCTAGTGAAGTTTTCTATAGTTTCTTATCCCGGAAGCAGTGACGGGCCAGATTTGTGCCGTGATGTAAACCCCCAAAAATAGATGATACATAATCTGATCACAAATGCTTTGATATATATTATGAAATGGTTTGTGTGAGGGGTGATTTTTTTTCATTTTTCTCGCTTAGAGGGACCATTAAGAAACATGATCCCCACAGCTACCGGGTTATATATTGTAATATCATTTATAATAATATTACAAAAAATTAGGAAAATGAGTAATTATTTTGTCTTGGCCTTCTGTGCCTAAGGGCAAAAACTTTAGTTACTAATTTTTTACGTTCCCGCGGGGCCTGTAGCACGTGCTAAATGTGCTACTAGGTTAATTAACCCCTTGAATGCGGATTTCCTACAGTTAGACATCACCAAGCTACTGAAATGGAGCAAAAAGTGACTGCTACAATTCAATGAAGAAAAATGTAAAGTCCTGCACCTTGGGAGGGGATATCCAGCACACCAATACCACATGGGAAACACTCCACTATCCACCACAGAGGCAGAGAAAGACCTGGGAGTGTATGTTACCAGGCTACCAGTGAAGGGATATCCAGCACACCAATACCACCACATGGGAAAACACTCCACTATCCACCACAGAGGCAGAGAAAGACCTGGGAGTGTATGTTACCAGGCTACCAGTGAAGGGATATCCAGCACATCAATACCACATGGGAAACACTCCACTATCCACCATAGAGCCAGAGAAAGACCTGGGACTGTATGTTACCAGGCTACCAGTGAAGGGATATCCAGCACACCAATACCACATGGGAAACACTCCACTATCCACCACAAAGGCAGAGAAAGACCTGGGAGTGTATGTTACCAGGCTACCAGTGAAGGGATATCCAGCACACCAATACCACCACATGGGAAACACTCCACTATCCACCACAGAGGCAGAGAAAGACCTGGGAGTGTATGTTACCAGGTTACCAGTGAAGGGATATCCAGCATACCAATACCACATGGGAAACACTCCACTATCCACCACAGAGGCAGATAAAGACCTGGGAGTGTATGTTACCAGGCTACCAGGGAAGGCCAAATCCGTGCCAGTCACAGCGGACGGGTTAAACCAACACTGAGTCACTTGGGGCCATAAACTTACTCACCAATACCCTTATACTGACTCACTATGTTACATAATAAGAACCACTACCAGGGCTGCACATATGAATCTTACCAGGGCACACATTAAGAATTATTTGTCCTGGTATAGTGTGGCTAATTCTTCTGGCTCCGTGGTGTAGTGGTTAGCATGCCTACCTATGAATATGCCGGCCAGGTTGGAATCCCCCTCCCTGGACAGTCATTTGATTGTAGCCCACTTATGAATTTTCCCCCAGAGCATTTAAGTAAGAGTTAATTTTGTCATATGTATGTAGGTGAGTAAGGTTATGTGATGTTCATCCTTCCTTTCTGGCGGGCTAAATGTACCAAGTGTTAGACCTTAATGTATCTCTCTCTCTCTCTCTCTCTCTCTCTCTCTCTCTCTCTCTCTCTCTCTCTCTCTCTCTCTCTCTCTCTCTCTCTCTCTCTCTCTCTCTCTCTCTCTCTCTCTCTCTCTCTTCCCTTCCTTCCTTCTTTCCTTCCTTCCTTCCTTCCTTTCTCTCTCTCTCTCTCTCTCTCTCTCTCTCTCTCTCTCTCTCTCTCTCTCTCTCTCTCTCTCTCTCTCTCTCTCTCTCTCTCTCTCTCTCCTTTCCTTACCCCTATCTCTCTCTCTTCCCTTCCCTTCCCTTCCCTTCCTTCCTTCCTTTCTCTCTCTCTCTCTCTCTCTCTCTCTCTCTCTCTCTCTCTCTCTCTCTCTCTCTCTCTCTCTCTCTCTCTCTCTCTACACCTCCCCTTTCCTTACCCCTATCTCTCTCTCTCTCTCTTCCCTTCCCTTCCCTTCCCTTCCTTCCTTCCTTCCTTTCTCTCTCTCTCTCTCTCTCTCTCTCTCTCTCTCTCTCTCTCTCTCTCTCTCTCTCTCTCTATCTATCTCTCTCTCTCTCTCTCTCTCTCTCTCTCTCCCCTTACATTAACCCCATATCTCTCTCTCTCTCTCTCTGGAGTGGGCAAGACCAAGAGTTCCCTTCACAAGCCTGGCCTGAGGAACATTGCCTTGGTATATGGGGTGACCTTCCTCGTGACCCAGTATGACCTGACACGGCGGACACTATAGTGAGTAGTCTTGGCACGCAGAGAGAGAGAGAGAGAGTGGTGGGTGATTGGGGCTGATTTAGGGCTGAGAGAGAGAGGTTAAGGGGAAGGAAACGGGCTGGGAATAGAGGGGAGGGAAGGGAGGGGGCTGTCAGGGTGTTGTGGGTTTAAGAAATGAGTGTTTGGGGTTGTTTTGGGGGCTGAAAGACTGTTTAGAAAAGGGATAGGGCTGAAAGAGAGAGAGAGAGAGAGAGAGAGAGAGAGAGAGAGAGAGAGAGAGGGTGGGGCTGTCAGGGTCTTGTGGGTTCAAGAAATGAGTGTTTGGGGCTGTTTTGGGGGGCTGAAAAAGAGCATAAAGGAAAGGGATAGGGCTGTAAGGGAAGGGCTGAGAGAGAGAGAGGTGGGGCTGTCAGGGGTTTATAGGTTCAAGAAGTGAGTGTTTGGGGCTGTTTTGGGGGGCTGAAAGACTGTTTAGAAAAGGAATAGGGCTATACTGTTGCTATCGGGGCTGAGTGACAGAGAGAGTGAGAGTGGTGGGTGATTGGGGCTGATTTAGGGCTGTTTAAGGTGGGGCCACGGGCTATATGGAGGCCGTCAGGGTCAAGCGCGTATGTCCCTTTGCCGGGTGACACCTCATGAAGGGGAGGGGAGGATCAATGTTGCCAGACTGTCATACTCAGTCGCTTATATTTCCCGACTTCCTACGCCCAAACTGTCTTCTGGGCTCCAATAACGAAACTCATTTATAGTAATCATTAACCTGGTAGCAGCGACGGGCCAAATTTGTGGCTTTACCTTGTAGCAGCGACGGGCGAAATTTGTGCCATGATTTAAACCCCCCAAAATAGATGATGCATAAACTGATCACAAATGCGTTGATATATATTATGAAATGGTTTGCGTGAGGGGTGATTTTTTGTTTGAGCTTGTACAAGTTTTCCGCCCCACCGGCCCGCTACACTACAGTACGTCTAGCGAGTGGAAAGCTGCCGATTTTTACTTTACTATTTCCCAATACGCTCACTCTTAACCTATATACACAACCCCCGATTAATACCTGGTACACTGCTGGGTGGACAGGGGCGTAGGGTATCGGAAAAGCCGCCCAAATTTTTCCACTCCGCTCGGGAATCGAACCCGGGCTCTTTCGGTTGTGAGCCGAGTGTGCTAACCACTGCACCACGAAGCCCCCAAGGGAAGGAAGGAAGTAAGGAAGGAGGGAGGGAGAGAACGGCAAAATCACAGAACCATAAAGCTGAAAAAAGGGAAAAAATGTGGAGTTACGTAGCGAACAAACCGTTACGTAAAAAATAAAAACCCAAGGCGTAGAGTGAAGGTGAAATCAAGAGCACCACGGAGCCCCCCAAGAATAGGGAAACTGTGGCTCCTAAACTCCGGTGCGAAGCCTGCACCTCCAGCTTAATAACTGGTTGAGGGAGTCTCCCTAACAACCGTAACTCAGTGATTCGTGTTGTATGTCATTTGTCATTGATATTTGTCCGTAAAATTACTTTTAACTTGTATAAAATAACATCTATAATGATTTTTGGTAATATTTTGGTGGGACATGGGACGCATTAATGGGATTCTCAGTAATTTCAATGGAGGGGAAGTGCCTTTTGGTTTACGAGTGTTTTGTCATGCTGGAAAAAATTACTCAACAAATTAAACTCGTAAACTGACTGTATCTTTAACCTGGTAGCAGCGACGGGCCAAATTTGTGGCTTTACCGTGTAGCAGCGACAGGCCAAATTTGTGGCCTTACCGTGTAGCAGCGAGGGGCCAAATTTGTGGCCTTACCGTGTAGCAGCGACAGGCCAAATTTGTGGCCTTACCATGTAGCAGCGAGGGGCCAAATTTGTGGCCTTACCGTGAACCAGCAACGGGCCAAATTTTTGCCATGATATAAACCCCCCAAAAATAAATGATCCATAAACTGATCACAAATGCTTTGATATATATTATGAAATGGTTTGCGTGAGTGATGATTTTTTTCAAATTTTTCTCGCTTAGAGGGACCATTAAGAAACATGATCCCCGCAGCTACCAGGTTAAATTTCCGCCGCTCATAACGGACTAAGTTCCCACCCGATTAGCCCATTACATCCAGGGTCTACTGTACCTTGGTAGTGTAGTGCATAACAGCGGTGGGTCTCAGCAGGCCTGGCAGACCATGGTGTTGTGGACTCGCTCAGTACGAATATATTACATTGTCAATATCTAGGTAGGCAGGCCATGTGTGTGTGTGTGTGTGTGTGTGTGTATGTGTGTGTTGTTTTTCTATGTAATATTATAAGTACTCTCTCTCTCTCTCTCTCTCTCTCCCTTCCATAGCTTCAGCATTCTCTCTCTCCCTCTCTCTCTCTCTTCCTTCCATAGCTTCAGCATTCTCTCTCTCTCTCTCTCTCTCTCTCTCTCTCTCTCTCTCTCTCTCTCTCTCTCTCTCTCTCTCTCTCTCTCTCTCTCTCTCTCTCTCTCTCTCTCTTTCTCACTCCCTTCTACTTCTAATTTCTTCTCCATTTTCCTCCACTTACCTCCTTCCTCCTTCCTCTCTCTCTCTCCCTTTCTTCTATCTCTCTCTCTCCCTTCCTTCTCTCCCTCCTCCTTTATTCTCTCTTTCTCTGATCATCACATTTTCTCTTCCTTCTTTCTCTTATTTAGCATAGTTACTCCTCCTCCTCCTCCTACTCCTGTTATTGCATCTTCTTCCTCTTCTTCATTTGGTATAGGTCTCTCTCTCTCTCTCTCTCTCTCTCTCTCTCTCTCTCTCTCTCTCTCTCTCTCTCTCTCTCTCTCTCTCTCTCTCTCTCTCTCTCTCTCTCCAATCCATTAATACAGTTATTCTACTCAGGTGTGTGTTGATGCTGGGACCAAGAAGAAGAAGAAGAGGAGAAAAAGGAGGAAGATGATGATAAAGGCAACAGGAAGATCAGAAGAAGAAGAAGAGGAGGAGGAGGAGGAAGAATGGAAGAACACACACACACATGACAAACACCTTTTTATATATTTTTCATTTTTATTAGTCCATACAACATACATTAGCTATATACATATAATACAACATATGCATAACTATATACATTAGACCATAGAGTGAGTGAGAGACTCGAGAGGTGAGATAGAGAGGCGCCCCCCCCCCCTCTCTCTCTCTCTCTCTCTCTCTCTCTCTCTCTCTCTCTCTCTCTCTCTCTCTCTCTCTCTCACCTCACCACAGCTCACAGGACCCCACAGATGTACCCCCACAGTATGTTGATAACCCCCCCCAGACACATACCCCCCCAGCCTCATGAAAGACCCCCTCCTCCCTCCCTCCCCCCCTAGCCAACATAGCCTTATCAATGTTACTAAGTGTATGTATGTATGTGTGTTTTTCTATTAATAAAAAGTTAATTTGTAATGTTTATGTGTTCTATTCCTATGAGAGAGGAAAAGGTAAAGAGGGAGAGACAGAGAACGTAATGAGAAGAATAAGAGAGAGAGGAGGTAAGGGAAGGAGAGAGAAGGAAAATAAATAATGAAAGAAAGAACAGAAGAAATTTACCGATAAAAGAGAGAGAGAGAGAGAGAGAGAGAGAGAGAGAGAGAGAGAGAGAGGTAAGGCAAGGTGAGGTAAGGCAAGGTAAGGTAAGGTAAGATAAGAAGATACAAACAAAATAAACTGTTAACTGTATGTACCTAGCTAACCGTATGAGACTGTGTTATATATACTCTATAACAAAGGGAATATTATTTTAGCAGAGAGAAAGAAAGAGAGAAAGAAAGCTCGCTCTAAACTGTATTTAGCAAACTGTATATGTCTACCCAGTGAGAGGAAGCTGAACTCTATAACACAGGCAATATTATCTTAACAGAGAAAGAAAGCTAGCTCTAAACTGTATAAAACTAACTGTATCTCAACTGTAGGCGAACTGACCTCAACTATACAGTAAACCCTGGATATAACGGACCCGCTTATAATGGATTTCGGATATAACAGACAAGGTCAGAGGGTCAGAAATCCACCGGGACCGACCAAGAATAGTTTTGAACCACCCGCTTCTGGTAACTACAACAGCTTAACTATATACATATACAGTAAACCCTGGATATAATGGACCCACTTATAATGGATTTTGGATATAAAGGAGAAGATCAGAAAAAGTTGGAAAGTTTGGTTTAGTCGGCGCAACATCTGTGGTCATATGCCGGAGAGAGACAGAATGGGAAGGAATTATAGGAGAAGGCAACAGACCCCAGGAGACGGGACACAGCCCCCGATTAATACCTGGTACCCATTCACTCCTGAGTGGACAGGGGCGTAGGGTATCAGAAAAGCCGCCCAAATTTTTCCACTCCGTCCGGGAATCGAACCCGGGCTCTAAAGGTTGTGAGCCGAGTGTGCTAACCACTGCACCACGAAGCCCCGAGAAGGTCAGAGGGTCAGAAATCCATGCGATCAAGAATGTTTTTTGAACGAACTGCGCCCAGTAAGTAGCCACCTTGCCCTCCTCCCTTTATCTGCTGCCCCATCCTTGGGTTCCAGTAGTCTGCCTCAGCCCACCTCATGAAATATATTCCTCCTCGTGGCTTCCATTGACTCAGTGCGTCGTGGATTGGCCCGGCCCACTGTGTCATGGACTCGCTCAACACAAGTACAGTAAACCTTCAATATAACAAACTAATTTGGGGGGAACTTAGTCCATTAGTGCCGAAAGTCCATTATAACCGGCGAAGATTTTAAAAAAACGTAAAATAATCAAACAACAAACCCAGTAAACGCAGGTATGTATATATATATTTTTTTTCGTGTATGTTGTGTGCACGCTGTCTGTACGGCCACACTTGGCGACAGACTCCGAGGTACTGAGGTTGCCAGGTTGCCAGTGGGTCTTGCAGGGTTGTTACAGGTATGGGTAAAATTTTACAAGCGCGCCAATCTCGCACTGGCAGACGAAACCTTTTTTTGGGGGGATAGTTTTCGGTGTGTTATGAAATAGTCTGCTAACTGTTTCTGTCACAAATAATTAAATGAAGAACGTATTTATACCACAGGAAAGTCCTATGCATCAATCCAGGACGTAAATGTAATGGAAAATAGCCAAATGTTTGTGAGTGTTGGTACAGGCACAGCTTAAGAGTGTCGAGGGGGCTAGACCCTCACTTAGGTAGGTTAGGTTAAGTTATTTTTGGTTAGTAAATTTATTGGGCACGCGTTGTGGGGCGCGGGAATACACAGCGCGGGAAGGGACATGGCGGCGGCGTGTGTGTTCCGAGAAATACCTCCTCGCAGAAATAAGTCACTCTGGTGTCCATCACGCACTGGGGGAATACACGGCAGGAAAAACATCAATTAGCCTGGTTTCGTTCTAGTTTATCCACTTGTGATCTTTGTGGGTGGTGAGTGAAATATAAAGGGTTTTGTTCAGTGGGCGCAACATCTGTGGTCATATGCCGGAGAGAGACAGAAGGGGAAGGAATTATAGGAGAAGGGAACAGACCCCAGGAGACGGGACACAACCCCCGATTAATACCTGGTACACTGCTGGGTGGACAGGGGCGTAGGGTATCGGAAAAGCCACCCAAATTTTTCCACTCCGCCCAGGAATTGAGCCCGGTGTGAAATATAGAAACTGTAAGCAAGCTGAACATTTCTCTCTGCAAGTTATTTTACAGGTGCTGTGTACACCAAGCATTGAAAAGTCAATTTAATTCTTTGTGACAGAAACAGTTAGCACATTATTTCATAACACACCAGAAACTACAAAAAAAAGTTTCGTCTGCCAGTGTGAGATTGGCGCAATTTTTTTTTTTTTTTTATACAACAGAGGAGACAGCTCAAGGGCACAAAAAAAGTAAACAATAATAAAAAAAAACCTGCTACTCGCTGCACTTGTAAAATCATACCCATACCCGTAACAATATGACCCCCACGCAAGACCCCACACACAACCTAGCAACCTCAGTGCCTCGGAGTGCATCGCCAAGTGTGCTGTGCGGCCATGCAGACAACGTGCACACAACATACACAATAAAAAATATATATATACCTACGTTTACTCTTTCGTCGTTTTATTATTTTACGTTTTTTTTAAATCTTCGCCGCTTATAACGGACTTTCGGCCCTAACGGACTAAGTTCCCCCCAAATTGAGTGTGTATCAAGACACCTCTCCACCTGAAATTGACCTCTCTTTTGGCTACTCTTTACTCTTATCTTTTACAGGAGCGGCGAGTAGTGGGCTTTTTTTGGGACTCTTTTTATTGCCCTTGAGACGTGTCCTCTGATGTGAAAAAAATAAAAAAAAATAAAAAATAAATAAATAAATAGATTAGTCCGTTATATCGAGGGTTTACTGTACTTGTGTTGAGAGCATCCATAACACCATGGGCCGGGCCAATCCGCTACCCACTGAGTCAACCGCCTTCGTCAAACGCACCATCAAAGCTGTATGTAAATCTATGTGAGTGTAACTGTATGTATCTAACTGTATGTGACTTTAAGCTTAACTATATATACACTTCTCTGTTCCTTCCCTTCCCTTCCCTTTCCTTTCCTTCCCTATCCTTTCCTATCCTTTCCTTCCCTTCCCTTCCCTATCCTTTCCTTCCCTTCCCTTCCCTATCCTTTCCTTCCCTTCCCTTCCCTATCCTTTCCTTCCCTTCCCTTCCCTATCCTTTCCTTCCCTATCCTTTCCTATCCTTTCCTTCCCTTCCCTATCCTTTCCCTCCCTATCCTTTCCTATCCCTTTCCTTCCTTTTCCAATAACTTTACAATGGACTGGACTGCTCCTTCGTACTGTGACCTCCTTGACCTCTTGCGACCTTTCCTTGGACTGGGGTGACTGGTTCTTGAGTCTTCCAAGATGGCCTTCCTTCCTTTCTTCTGTTCTTTAGAGCTGTGGATAAAGACAGCTATTAGTATATTTTTTCATTATTATTATTTTTTATTCTTTCTTATTCTCTTTCATTCTCTCTCTCTCTCTCTCTCTCTCTCTCTCTCTCTCTCTCTCTCTCTCTCTCTCTCTCTCTCTCTCTCTCTCTCTCTCTCCTTATTCCTCTCTCCTCTTCCTTCTCTCCTCACCCTTCTTTTATCTCTCTCCTTGTTATCTCTCTCTCTCTCTCTCTCTCTCTCTCTCTCTCTCTCTCTCTCTCTCTCTCTCTCTCTCTCTCTCTCTCTCTCTCTCTCTCTCTCTCTCTCTTTGTCTTATCTCCTCTTTTCTTCATATCTTTAATTTTATCTGTTTCTCCCTTTATCGTCCTGTCTCTCTCTCTTCCTTTCCTTCTCTATCATTTCCTCTCCTCTCCATTCCTTTCCCTTCCCTTCCTTTTCCTATCCTATCCTTTCCTTCCTTTCCTTTCCTTTCCTTTCCTTCCTATTCCTTTCCTTTCCTTTCCTTCCCTTCCCTTCCCTTCCTATCCTTTCCTTTCCTTCCTTTCCTTCCCTTCCCTTCCCATTCCTTTCCTTTCCTTTCCTTCCCTTCCTTTTACTATCCTTTCCTTCCTTTCCTTTCCTTTCCTTTCCTTCCCTTTCCTTTCCTTCCCTTCCTATTCCTTTCCTTCCCTTCCCTATCATTTCCTTTCCCTTCCCTTCCCTTCCTTTTCCTATCCTATCCTTTCCTTCCTTTCCTTTCTTTTCCCTTCCCTTCCCTTCCTTTTCCTATCCTATCCTTTCCTTTCTTTCGCTTTCCTTTCATTCCCATTCCTTTCCTTTCCTTTCCTTCCCTTCCCATTCCTTTCCTTTCCTTTCCTTCCCTTCCCATTCCTTTCCTTCCCTTCCTATTCCTTTCCTTCCCTTCCCTATCATTTCCTTTCCCTTCCCTTCCCTTCCTTTTCCTATCCTATCCTTTCCTTTCTTTCCCTTTCCTTTCCCTTCCCTTCCTTTTCCTATCCTATCCTTTCCTTTCTTTCCCTTTCCTTTCATTCCCATTCCTTTCCTTTCCTTCCCTTCCCTTCCCTTCCCATTCCTTTCCTTTCCTTTCCTTTCCTTTCCTTCCCTTCCCTTCCCATTCCTTTCCTCTCCTTTCCTTCCCTTCCTATCCTATCCTTTCCTTCCTTTCCTTTCCTTTCCTTTCCTTTCCTTCCCTTCCCTTTCCATTCCTTTCCTTCCCTTCCTTTTACTATCCTTTCCTTCCTTTCCTTTCCTTTCCTTTCCTTTCCTTCCCATTCCTTTCCTTTCCTTTCCTTCCCTTCCTTTTACTATCCTTCCCTTCCTATTCCTTTCCTTCCCTTCCCTATCATTTCCTTTCCCTTCCCTTCCCTTCCTTTTCCTATCCTATCCTTTCCTTTCTTTCCCTTTCCTTTCATTCCCATTCCTTTCCTTTCCTTCCCTTCCCATTCCTTTCCTTTCCTTTCCTTTCCTTCCCTTCCCTTCCCTTCCTATTCCTTTCCTTCCCTTCCCTATCATTTCCTTTCCTTTCCCTTCCCTTCCTTTTCCTATCCTATCCTTTCCTTTCTTTCCCTTTCCTTTCATTCCCATTCCTTTCCTTTCCTTCCCTTCCTATTCCTTTCCTTCCCTTCCCTATCATTTCCTTTCCTTTCCCTTCCCTTCCTTTTCCTATCCTATCCTTTCCTTTCTTTCCCTTTCCTTTCATTCCCATTCCTTTCCTTTCCTTCCCTTCCCTTCCTATTCCTTTCCTTCCCTTCCCTATCATTTCCTTTCCTTTCCCTTCCCTTCCTTTTCCTATCCTATCCTCTCCTTTCTTTCCCTTTCCTTTCATTCCCATTCCTTCCCTTTCCTTTCCTTTCCTTTCCTTCCCTTCCCTTCCTTTCCTATCCTTTCCTCCACTCATGACAGTCCACCCTGAGCTGCCCCGTCCCAGCCCTTTGGTGAGCAGTTAGTCCAGCCCCTGATCTTGGCCAGTGGGGGGAGGGGCTTGGACCCCCTCCCCCCACAAAAACCTATACCTGCCAAAAACAGAATATAAAGAGCAGGTCGCGGCTAACCGTTGGAGGGAACGTCTGGAGCCTTTTGGTTGATGATCGACTGCCCTACCAAGGCTTACCTAGTGAATGCTTACTTAGTTATCCCTGACCATACGAAATGAATTCCCAATGCACTTTCCAGCCTATGTCTTATTGGATTATGTACTGTTGTTTTGATGAGCTTGGATAGGCTGGTGCATTGGTTGGTGAGACCTTTCGGTTCTTTGCCTGACGGTTCACTCCAGCATGGCTCATAGGGAAAGGTCATCCAGGTAAGAAATCCAGGTAAGAAGAGGATGCCAGACCAGTGCAGGAGGATCTCAACAAACTGTGATCAGCTTGGTCAGAGATGGCAGATGAATTTTAACATCACCAAGTGTAGCGTACTGAGTGTAGGAACATGCAACCCATTACACGGGTATAGTTTAGACTGCACACGATAGGTAGAGCAGAGTGTGAAAGGGATTTAGGACTGTTAGTGAACTCTGACCTACAACTAAGGAAGCAATGTATTAGTGCATGGAATAGGGCTAACAGGGTATTAGGCTTTATTAACAGGACGGTAACCAACGGGAGTGCACACTGCACAGGTCATCCTCAGACTCTATTTAGCGTTAGTTAGGCCACACTTAGATTATGCTGTCCAGTTTTGGTGCCCACACTACAGAATGGACATCAACTTGCTAGAATCAGTTCAGAGGAGGATGACCAGGATGATTCAGGGGCTGAGAAACCTCCCATATCAAAATAGGCTGAAACATCTAAACTTACATTCACTAGAAAGACGAAGAGTGCGGGGAGATCTGATAGAAGTATTCAAATGGGTCAAGGGTTACAACAAAGGCGATATAAGTAAAGTACTGAGAATTAGCCTGCAGGATAGAACTAGCAGTAATGGATTTAAATGAGAAAAGTATAGATTTAGGAGAGATATAGGCAAGCATTGGTTTAGTAATAGGGTGGTGGGGGAATGGAATAGACTCAGCAATCACATAGTTAGTGCAGGGACGATAGCTTGTTTTAAGGGTAGACTGGATAGCTACATGGACGAGGACGACAGGTGGCAGTGGGAGGGAATCTGGAGCTGCCCTGTGTAAGCCATAAGGCCTCTTGCAGGCTCCCTATGTTCTCATGTTCTTTCCTCCCCAGTCAAAATACATCTTCCTTCCCTCCCTCCTCCTCCCCCCAATCATGCTCTCCCTTCCCTCCTTTCCTCCCCAGTCAAAATACATCTTCCTTCCCTCCCTCCTCCTCCCCCCAATCATGCTCTCCCTTCCCTCCTTTCCTCCCCAGTCAAAATACATCTTCCTTCCCTCCCTCCTCCTCCCCCCAATCATGCTCTCCCTTCCCTCCCCTCCTCCCCAGTCAAAATACATCTTCCTTCCCTCCCTCCTCCTCCCCCCAATCATGCTCTCCCTTCCCTCCTTTCCTCCCCAGTCAAAATACATCTTCCTTCCCTCCCTCCTTCCCCCCAATCATGTTCTCCCTGCCTTCCTTTCCTCCCCAGCCAAAATACATCTTCCTTCCCTCCCTCCCTCCCCCCAATCATGTTCTCCCTGCTTTCCTTTCCTCCCCAGTCAAAATACATCTTCCTTCCTCCTCCTCCCCCCAATCATGCTCTCCCTGCCTTCCTTTCCTCCCCAGTCAAAATACATCTTCCTTCCCTCCTCCTCCCCCCAATCATGCTCTCCCTTCCCTCCTTTCCTCCCCAGTCAAAATACATCTTCCTTCCTCCTCCTTCCCCCAATCATGCTCTCCCTTCCCTCCTTTCCTCCCCAGTCAAAATACATCTTCCTTACCTACCTCCCTCCCCCCAATCATGTTCTCCCTTCCTTACTTTCCTTCCCAGCCAAAATACATCTTCCTTCCCTCCCTCCCTCCAATCATGTTCTCCCTGCCTTCCTTTCCTCCCCAGTCAAAATACATCTTCCCTTCCCTCCTCCTCCCCCGAATCATGCTCTCCCTTCCTTCCTTTCCTCCCCAGTCAAAATACATCTTCCCTTCCCTCCTTCCTCCTCCCCATTCTGTCCTCCCTGCCTTCCTTTCCTCCCCAGTCAAAATACATCTTCCTTCCCTCCCTCTCCCCTTCGCTGTCCCCCCTCGAAAAATTTTCTCCCCAGCTCCCATCTCTCCCTCCCCAGCCCTGGCACTTGTTTTCCCCCTATTTTCTCCTCTCCCACAGCCTCCACATGCTTCCTACACTCACCACAGACGGCGCGGAGTGGCTTCTCCAACACGGCACTCGTCTCGCTCATCTTGGCGGCGTAAAACACGGGTAAAAGGTAGAAATATGGACTCGCGGCGGGGTCTGTTTTGGCCTCTCTCTTGCTCTTGCTCTTGCTGTACAGGTGACCAGCGTTGTCAGATTATCGTATTCACCATTGTATTTACCGTTTTTAGACACTTAACTATCGCAAATAGACATTAATAATTAAACCTTTCATCGGTAACTTTAAATAGATGTAGTTATTGGAGTGGAGGAGACAGTTTTTGGGTCGGAAATCGGAAAACATAAGAGGCTAAGTACGATAATCTGGTTGGAGAGTCAGGCCAGGCCAGACCCTGTAAAAATGATTGATTGATAGTTTATTGTTGCAATTGTCCCCACCATTGTATCTTTTTAGTTTCCTGGTGCTACTTCCACATGTATCCTGAGTTGTACAATCACACTCTGTACTGCCCGGGACGGCACGCTCCTGATCCCTTCTCCTTTGTTGTTTTACTTGCAACAATAAACTATTAAGCATCAAATCTTCCAATTCCCTATTTCTTGCACAGCACATCTTTTCCAGAAACCTCTTCATGGCTTCTATAATTCTATCATTTGCTTCATCTCTGATCCATTAATTCCCTCTCCGTCCTTGCAATCCTCCCATTCACATCTTTGCAGCCCATCAGTGCCATCATCTCCGTCCTTGCAATCCTCCCATTCACATCCCTGCAGCCCATCAGTGCCATCATCTCCGTCCTTGCAATCCTCCCATTTACATCCCTGCAGCCCATCAGTGCCATCATCTCCGTCCTTGCAATCCTCCCATTCACATCCCTGCAGCCCATCAGTGCCATCATCTCCGTCCTTGCAATCCTCCCATTCACATCCCTGCAGCCCATCAGTGCCATCATCTCCGTCCTTGCAATCCTCCCATTCACATCCCTGCAGCCCATCAGTGCCATCATCTCCGTCCTTGCAATCCTCCCATTCACATCCCTGCAGCCCATCAGTGCCATCATCTCCGTCCTTGCAATCCTCCCATTCACATCCCTGCAGCCCATCAGTGCCATCATCTCCGTCCTTGCAATCCTCCCATTCACATCCCTGCAGCCCATTAGTGCCATCATCTCCGTCCTTGCAATCCTCCCATTCACATCCCTGCAGCCCATCAGTGTCATCATCTCCGTCCTTTCTCTCCGGTACCTCCCACACACCACATGCACGACAGTTTCATCCACACCCCTGTCACACATCTGTCACACTTTGCTGCGGGACTCAGACCACCTGTAATTTCTTGCATTCACATTCATACACTGCGCTCGAGCTTGGAAGAGAAGATCACCACCACCCAGGCTTCCATCATACCAACTGACACACTGCGGGGCTTCCTTTTCCCTGTACCATTCCAAAGTACTCGTTCGCTCCATCGATCGCATGCTTCCACCTCCTCAGACCGTCACCTTTCACTGCACTGTCTATATCTCTCTCTTCCACTTTCTCACATTCCATTCTAGACCCTCACTATTCCTGTCAGTCACCTTCCATTCAAAGAAACGCCTCCCTTCCTCTCTGCTCACCCACCTGACTCGCATATACCATTGTCACCAATTAACCATTCTTATGCAGTTCTTAATCCATTTGTTCTCATGCACACTCCACGCGTCATATCCATTCGTTCCAATCTGACTTTGTATCTAAGGGTAGCCTTCCTAAATGTTTCCCTAAAGGTACTCCACCCCATATCACGTACCCCTCAATGCTTCCACCGCTGCATTCAAACCTATAACCTACTCATCCTATATTGCCCTATACTTCCAATTTATCCGGCCGCCGCTCTTGGTCTCAGCTTATTTCTCCTCCTATTCGTCCTCTGTTCTGCTTTTTCACATGTTGACGCGACTTGCTTTCACCACTCTCTCTCTCTCTCTCTCTCTCTCTCTCTCTCTCTCTCTCTCTCTCTCTCTCTCTCTCTCTCTCTCTCTCTCTCTCTCTCAGCGCCCTGCCCTCACTCCGAGAGGTCAAACCGCACGCGCTCCCACTTCCGTGACCTCTCTCGCTTGCGATTCCACCCTCGTGTGCTGTACTGAACTGTACTGTAGATCTTGCTGTGCTGTGTGCCGTGTGCTATTTCGCGTCGTGCTGCGTACTGCTTATTGTCAACCGAGTTAGCTGCCTGCAGAGGTGTGCTGTTTGCTGTGCGACCACGTGCTTCGCTGGACAGGATTAAGTGTTGCCCTTATTTTTACTACCTCTCTCTGCCTGTATCTACCCTCTCGCCGTAGCGCCCTGTAAAACATATATACACATATACACAAAACACAGTGTTACACTCTTTCCGCCACATTCTTTATATATTTTCAGATTCCACTCCGACGCCACTCCATACGCAGGTGTTCAGACTTACCTGACCTGACTTGACCAGATTATTCCCCAGAGACAGTAATCCTCTAAATTTTTCATCACCTGCGTCACTCCTTCTCGTCCCTCGCGTTTCGCTCCTTTTCTCTCGCCTCCCCTCTCCATTGCCCCCCCCCCCTCTCTCTCTCTCTCTCATTACTACCCCCCACTTGCCCCTCTCTGTCTCTCCTTCCTCACTCCCTATCTCGTTCCCACCCTCTCTCTCTCCCCCCCTTTCCTTCGCCCTCTTCCTCCCTCCATCCCTATCTCCCTCCTACGCCTCCCCATATCTCTCTCTCTCTCTCTCTCTCTCTCTCTCTCTCTCTCTCTCTCTCTCTCTCTCTCTCTCTCTCTCTCTCTCTCTCTCTCTCTCTCACTTATTCTCGCTTATTCACGCACGCGTCCCTCTGCCCTACGAAAAAAGAAAAAGCAAAGCAAATATATAGATAAACACTACTCACTTGCTTTCTCCTCCTTACCAAGATGGCGCTAAAGAAATGTTCGACTTGCACAGGAAACTTCTCTGGTCATTTCTTCTCAGGACGATCGACCGTCTGCAAGATCTGCCTGTTGACACAGCAGATGGAAACGAGACTCCTTCAACAGGACGAAAGGCTGACGGCTGGCGAGAAGAAGATCACCGAACTAACAAGTACTGTTGATACCTTGCAGGAGTTTATCCAGGCCAACATCGTCGCCCCTGCTGCAACGGACGCCTCATCACCCTCCTCACCTGCACTCGATGCCCAGCCACCTTCCGAAGAAGGCACGTCACAGGGAACCGGTAGAGCTGACGCTGAATGCTTCACCCCCGTGAGAGGAGGAGCCAGACCCGCCCCTAGAGCCATTTATCCTACTCATTGCTACAACAGATTTGCCATACTGGAGGAGGAGGACGAGGAACAGAGCACCTTCTTGGTCGGTGACTCTATGATTCGCCATCAGGTGGTTGAATTCTGTGGCAGAGTCCCCCGTCGTAGGCGTAACTACTGTTATCCTGGAGCTGGTGTTGACGACATCACAGCTGCCCTGGACGAGGTCTCCGCTGTGGCCTCTAATGACTCACTCTTTGTTCTCCACACAGGTACAAACGACGTCACCACGACCCGGTCTGAGGAACTGCTGGACAAGTACCGTAGGCTCATCCAGCAGTATAAGTCTAAATCCCCTAATATTATGATTTCAGGAATTCTACCACGGACATGGGATGAGGGCGACTTCTACAGTAAGGCCTTCAGCCTCAACAACCGCCTGCAGACTCTCTGCGGAGAGCTTGACGTCGAATTCTTTAACGCCTGGAACGATTTCTACGGCCAGAGTAGACTTTTCCAAAGGGACGGCATACACCTGTCCCCCATCGGGGCAGCCAGATTTGGAAGGCTCCACAACAACGCCGTACGTAACGCCCGAACAACAAAACACGACTCTCAGCCACGTCCTTCCATCCCGCCCGTGTAAATAGACACCATACACCGCAACAGACTCGTAACATTGAACCCTCCAGTACCTCTATTACCAAGCTTCAAGATAACCTAAGAGTCCTTAGTTTCAATGCGCGTAGCCCAAGAAACAAGTTTGATGAACTGCGATGTCTTGCTTTGACAGAAAACTTTGACGTAATTGCTATAACCGAAACATTTATTGACACCACTAATATTGATTTAAGTTCCGAATACAACATAGATGGCTACATATTCTTCAACAATGATCGTGTAAACCGTAGAGGGGGTGGTGTCGCCCTTTTTGTCAAAAGCTACTTGCAACCTACTGACAAAACACCAAGAAACAGTAACGTTGAACATTTGTGCGTGCGAGTAAACATTGCAAAAATCAATTTAAATATATCTGTCACTTACAGGCCTCCGGGGCAATCACTTGATGGCGATCTTGAAATGTACAGCGTCTTAAGGCAGTCACTTAATAACAGCGACTCACTGATACTAGGAGACTTTAACCTCACCCATATCGACTGGGCGACACTGTCGGGTACAGAAGGTGAGTCCCATAGAATGATCGAATTTCTAGAGGAAAATTATCTAAGCCAAATGGTTTCTGAACCAACTCGACAAAATAACATACTTGACCTTGTTATAGCGACCCAAGATAACCTAGTCAGTAATGTCACGGTAGGAGAACACCTCGGTTCCTGCGATCATAAACTAGTGCGCGTTGACATTAGAGCTCAAACATCGGTGATTGAAAATAAAGTTAAGGTGCCCAATTTCAAAAGAGCCAACTTCGTAGAAATCCGACGAAAACTAATAGATATGCAACTATCAGATGACGGCAATGCAGAGGACGCCTGGCTAAACTTTAAAAATCACTTACTCACTCAGCAGGACACATTTGTACCCTTGTGCGAGAAGCGAATTAACACTAATAAAAGTCCACCGTGGTTTAATAGCGAAATTAAACACTCAGTCAAGGAGAGAAAATTGTCTTACAGGTTAAAGAAAGACCAAAGCACGCCCGAAAACATTAGACTTTACAATGATGCAAGGCGACGAGTAAAAAGATTAGTGCATCAGGCAAAGCGTAGATATGAAGAAAATATTGCAGCCAACTGTAAAAATAATCCGAAATCCTTCTTCAGTTACATAAACAACAGAAAGGCGATCAGAAGTGGAATTGGACCTTTAACAAACAGCGACGGTGCACTAGTGACTGACAGCCAACACGTTGCAAACCAATTAAATAATTACTTTTCCTCGGTGTTTAATAATAACAGTCCTCCCACCACCACCACCAACACCAGTACTAATGTATATCCCGAGCATGCATTGTCTAACTTTGAAATAAAACCCGATGAAGTCCTTAAAGCCCTTAAATCACTTAAAACAAATAAAAGTCCTGGACCTGATAAAGTATATCCAACTCTGCTGAAAGAAACAAAGAGCGAAATACTCTCCTCCCTCACAACCGTATTCAATATGTCCTTGCGACAAGGCATTGTCCCTTCAGATTGGAAAAAGGCTAACGTGACACCGATTTTTAAGAAAGGAGACAAAAAAGTACCAGGTATTTACAGGCCCATTAGTCTAACTTCGGTTGTAGGTAAGCTACTTGAGGGCATAATTAGAGACAAAATTGTGAGTTACCTTGAAAGCCACTCATTAATTGGGGACTCACAACATGGCTTCCGAAACAAAAGATCCTGCCTATCAAATCTATTAACCTTTTATAACGACCTCTTCACTGTTTATGACGTAACCAAATCACTGGACGTAGTCTATCTTGATTTCAGAAAGCGTTTGATAAAGTCCCGCATCATAAATTACTTTACAAATTAAAGCAAATAGGTATTGACGGTCAGGTAAACCAATGGATCGCGAATTGGTTGAGCAACAGACAACAAAGAGTGGTGATTGACGGATTTAACTCAGAGTGGGCACCGGTCACTAGTGGCGTCCCTCAGGGTTCGGTTCTTGGCCCAGTGCTCTTCATTATTTACATCAACGACGTGGATGTTGGACTCAATAACCGCATTAGTAAATTTGCAGACGACACAAAGATTGGTAACTCGGTTCTCACTGACGAAGACAGGCAAAGCCTCCAAGAGGATTTGCACAAAATTTCAGCTTGGTCGGATAGATGGGAGATGCCCTTTAACGTAGACAAGTGCCAGGTCCTTCAAGTTGGAACGAGGAATAAGAAGTTTGATTACGAAATGCGCGGCGTTAAACTCAAAAGCGTTCAATGCGTCAAGGACTTGGGGGTCAAAATCGCGTCAAACCTCAAATTCTCACAGCAATGCATCGATGCAGCAAATAAAGCGAACAGAATGTTGGGCTTCATTAAAAGAAACTTTTATTTAAGAATAAAGATGTAATACTCGCTCTACAACAGTTTAGTCAGACCCCACTTGGAATATGCGGTACAGTTTTGGTCTCCCCACCATGCAAAGGATATTGCTAAATTAGAAGGTGTTCAGCGTCGGGCAACGAAAATTATCCCCTCCTTGCGCAACAAATCCTACGAAGAAAGGCTTTCTACCCTTAACATGTTCTCTCTTGAGAAACGTCGCCTCCGAGGAAAACTGATCGAATGTTTTAAAATACTTAATGGTTTCACGAATGTAGACAGATCAACATTGTTTATGATCGATGACACTTTGCGCACGAGGAACAATGGCGTAAAACTCAGATGTAGACAAGTAAATTTAGACTGCACCAAATTTTTCTTCACCAACGTTGTAGTGCGAGAATGGAATAAGCTCCCATCATCAGTGGTCCAGTGTAACACGATTGACTCCTTCAAAAATAAGCTCGACCGTCACTTCCTTCAACTTAATATCAACTAGAGTAGAAATGCAACGTTTTGGAGTCTTCTGATTAATGTAAAATCACTTAGGTTTAAGGACAGACCACCAAGTCTGGACCATGGGGTCTGTGTGGTCTGATTTTCTATGTAAATCTATGTAAATCTCTCTCTCTTTAAACATGGGGAACTAATATATTTTGACTTTGTGGGATATCTCTCTCTCTCTCTCTTCTTCTTCTTCTTCTTCTTCAATAATGATACTTTTGCTTTGATGGAGGGAAGGATAGGAGAGAGGGAGGGCGAAGAAGATAAAGAGGGGGGAAGAGGAGGAGGAGGAGGAGGAGGAAGGGAGGGCACGGGGAAGAAGGGAAGAGGAAGGTATAATGGAAGGGAAGAAATGAGAAAAAGAAGGGGAAGAAGGAAAGGAAGGGAAAGGAAGAAGGAAGGAAAAAGGAAGATACGTTGAAGGAAGAGAAGAAAGAATTATATAATGAAGGAAAGGAAGGAAGAAAAAAAGGAAGATAGATTGAAGGAAAGGAAGGAATTGTATAATGAAAGAAAGGGAGGGAGGGAAAGGAAAGGAAAATAGATTGAAGGAAGGGAAGAAAGAATTATATAATGAAGGAAAGGAAGGAAGGAAGGAAGGAAGGAAGAAAAAAAGGAAGACAGATTGAAGGAAGGGAAGGAATTGTATAATGAAAGAAAGGGAGGGAGGGAAAGGAAGGAAAGGAAAGGAGAAAGAGAATGAAGGAAAGAAGGAAGGAAAGGAAAAGAGGAAGAGAATGAAGGAAAGGAAGGAAATGTAAAAGGGAAGGGAGGAAGAAGGGGAGAGAAAGGAAGGAAGGAAAGAAGGAAGGGAGGAGAAGGAAGAGAGGTACACACACACACACACACACACACACACACACACACACACACACACACACACACACACATCCCCCTCCTCTTAATCTATTTTTAGGATTTTCAAAACAAAAAATATGAAGCAATCATTTATTTATTTCACTACCAATAAAATAATTTTCATGGTGTATTTTTCTTCCCCATCTTTTCCCTTCCCTTCCTTCTCTCCATCAGTGGATCGCAGCCGCCACAAACTTCTCCACCCTCCGCTTGACCGCCTCCACGCTCTGGGGTGTTCCGTGCTCCTTCTCAAAGTCCATAAGCTTCTTGAAGACGAACCGCATCTTCCGGACCCTCAGCTTCAGGCCCGTCATGCGCTCCAACACGTTTCTGTGTGAGTGAGTGAGGCAGGGAGGGTGCGTGAGTGAGTGAGTGAGGGAGGGTGCGTGTGTGTGTAAAAAAAAAGTGAATAAACAGCTGATTCCACCTTTCACATCAACTAGGTATTTTCAAATTCCAAAAGGAGATGAATCCAGTACCGAGGAGTAACATCACCCCCTGAAAAACAGCCTCCATGTAAAAGTTGACCCTCAAGTCTATAAAGCAAAAATGTTGCCCAACAAGACCATGTCATTACCCCACTATATTCCTGTTGATCGTCCCCATAAAACTTTTGACTGAGGAATAACAAAGCCCCTTGACAAACAGCCTCCATGTAAACGTTGCCCCTTTAGCCTTGGCCTCAGCAGAATCTATAGAGCAAGAATGATGCCCACGGTTACATCACACCAGCCTCACCTTGCCCCCTCATTGTCCTTGGCCTTGGTGAGCAGGTCCACGTAGACACTCCAGATGTCCAGCCTCTTCCAGTAGGTGCTGAGGAGGGACTCAAACATGGTCCGACCGCGCTCGGTCTCCCCAAAGCGAAACTCAAGCTGGCCAAACCGGTTGATGAGCTCCACATCTGCAACACGAGAAATGAGGCCCTTAGATAAAGCCTCAGTCAGGAGTTTTAATGTTTTTTTACGGTAAGGGAAGCAGCTCAAAGGGGGGGGGGGGGGGGGAAAGCCTGCTAATCACTGCTCCTATAAAACAGAGCTTAGAAGAGTGGCCAAAAGAAAGGTAAGTTTCAGGAGAGGTGTCTTGATGGTACATAAAGTCTAGTGTAGAAGACAACAAAGTATTCCTAGGAGCTGTAGCCTTGGTGTAAAGAAGGCTGCTGACAAGGCCCCAAGGAGTGCACTACATGGGGCTTTGAGGTGACAAAATGCACTGGAAGGCTGGATAAACTAAGTGACAGCTTTGAGTGACGAAGAGTGACTCACGGTCCTTCTTGTCGAGAGAGCGCAGCGCCAGCCCAAAGAAGCGACGTCCCTCCCCAGCCATGTTGTGACTGAAGAAGAAGAGTCCCGCCTTCACCCACACACTCAGCTCCTGACTGAACTTCTTGGACATGTTGAAGTACACCCTCTCGGCCTCCTGGAGGGACACAACGCCATTAGCACCAGAAGCTTATTGAAGGCTACTGCTAAGGACATAAGATAGAGTTGACCCCTTGACTGCAGATTTCCTACAACATCACCAAGCTACAGGAATGGAACAAAAAGTGGCAGCCACAATTCAATGAAGAAAAATGTAAAGTCATGCACCTTGGGAGGGGATATCCAGCACACCAATACCACATGGGAAACACACACTCCACTATCCACCACAGAGGCAGAGAAAGACCTGGGAGTGTATGTGACCAGGCTACCAGTGAAGGGATATCCAGCACACCAAGACCACATGGGAAACACACACTGCACTACCCACCACAGAGGCAGAGAAAGACCTGGGAGTGTATGTTTCCAGGCTACCAGTGAAGGGATATCCAGCACACCAATACCACATGGGAAACACTGCACTATCCACCACAGAGGCAGAGAAAGACCTGGGAGTGTATGTTTCCAGGCTACCAGTGAAGGGATATCCAGCACACCAATACCACATGGGAAACACTGCACTATCCACCACAGAGGCAGAGAAAGACCTGGGAGTGTATGTTTCCAGGCTACCAGTGAAGGGATATCCAGCACACCAATACCACATGGGAAACACTCCACTATCCACCACAGAGGCAGAGAAAGACCTGGGAGTGTATGTAACCAGGCTACCAGTGAAGGGATATCCAGCACACCAATACCACATGGGAAACACTCCACTATCCACCACAGAGGCAGAGAAAGACCTGGGAGTGTATGTAACCAGGCTACCAGTGAAGGGATATCCAGCACACCAATACCACATGGGAAACACTGCACTATCCACCACAGAGGCAGAGAAAGACCTGGGAGTGTATGTTTCCAGGCTACCAGTGAAAGTCTAATCCGTGCCAATCGCAGTGGACAGGTTAAACACGCCTAAGCTCTCAAGATGGTACAACTTGATTCCTCAGAGCTATAGATCTTAGCAGCTGCACCTCAGGCTCTTAAATCTTTGTCTAGAAAGTAGTATTTGCCTGGAGTGACACTTGACCAGCTGTGACTCATATCCTCATGTATTACTGTGGCTTCTGCTCCCAACATTTTTTTTACAGCAAGGAAGCAGCTCAGGGGCAAAATAACAAATAAAAAGTTATTCAGAAAAAAAAGCCTGCTAATCACTGCCCCTATAAAGGAAGATGTGACTGTGTGCTATGAGAGAGGCATCCTAGAAGTTACCACCAGTGTTGTCGTGAGTCACCTTGAGTTTGTCGCTCTCAGCATATACCACGGCCATGGCCAGGTGGACCTTGAGCCGGTCGTTAGTAGCTAGCGCCTCCCGGTACGCCTCGGCCACAGACTCTGGTCCGCCGTAGAGCACCTCCAGCCTCAGCGGGACTGTCCACATGTTGAGGCGCTCCTCCTCCTCCTCCTCTTCCTGTGCGTCCATCACCTGCAGGGACTCTGGGGACATGCCAACACAGCTTCACTATGCTGCCCAATAATCCAGGGCAAATTTTTCCTATTCATTTTATTGGAAACTCTTTCTTTCACAACTTGCTGTCCAAATAATAAGCAGCGATCCACTGATGGAAGGAAAGGGAAGGGAAGAAAAAGAGAAGAATGAATGGAAAGGAAGGGGAGAAGAAAATGAAGAATGAAGGGAAGGGAAGGGAAGAAAGAAGTGAAAAATGAAGGAGAATTAAGAATGAAAGGAAGGGAAAGGAAAGAAGAAAATGAAGAATGTACTTTAATGTGAGAGCTGTGTTGAGGGTCTCCTCCTGAAAGAGATCAAGTCACAGATAGGGACATACACACACACAGAGGAAAGTGCTTCTAGAATTTACTTGCAAAAGGAAAGAAAGAAAGGAGGCACTGCTTAACTCTTGCACTGGGAAGCTGTACCTCAAGGTGGAAACTGGAAACTGATGAGCTGTAGCAAATTCTAATTTTTTTTTACTCATGAAAGGAAAGACAGTGCCGGCTAACTCTTGCATTAGTACCTCAAGGTGGAAACTGATGAACTGTATCCACACGGCTAACGAGTTTGGACTACCCTGGAGCATGGCCTCATAGTCCATGGCTGACTGTGGCGAGCGCCCGCCCCTCCTCCAGCCGCGAGAACTGTTGCTCCTCCTCCTTGGACTGGGCTATTATTTCTGACTTCCGCATTCTCTTCTCTTTCTTCTGTTAGTCATAGAGAGAAAGGTGCCTCAGGATAACATAGGGGAGTGAGCTATGGGGCAGTATGAACCTAAATGCACATACTTATAAGGTAGTAAACAGACCCCTTCATATCTTATCCTCTTTCTGTTAGTGTTAGGAGGAAGGGACATGCCTCAGGATAACAACTAGGATGGATATATGGGGCAGCATGAACCTAAATGCACATAGTTATAAGGTAGTAAACAGACCCCTTCATCTCTTATCCTTCTGTTAGTGTTAGGAGGAAGGGACATGCCTCAGGATAACAACTAGGATGGAGGTACAGGGCAGCATGAACCTAAAGGAACATATCTACAAGGGAGACTCATCTTGGTAGTAAACAGACCCCTGGAAAAACAACACACATCAACAGGAGATCAATTTCACTTTATAGGACAGAATCAATCAGCACAAACCTTTGGCACGTCTTGGTCCTCACCGTCTGAGGAGTCCATGAACTCCGGCGTGTCGGGAACTTCCCACACAAGGCCCGTTCCCAGTGTGAGGCAAGGCTTGGCACCGCTCACTTCACCTTCCACCTCACTGGCCTTCATCTCCTGGGAGGGGAAGACAACACTGTTTGAACTTTGAATGAAGATATATTCAGGGCCGGATTATCCTATACGCCAAGTACACCATGGCGTATAGGTGATAGTGCGTGAAAGTCGGGATGGTAAGAATTTAGGACTAACCGCGAAACTCGAGAGGGCACTGTATATTCTATGCTCTTATGCTGCTGGTGCTGAGTGCTGAGAGGGAACATCAGGTTATATGAGGAGCATGTCAGACCTGGGTATTGGTGCATTAAAAAATTGTGCAAGGCAAGCCACTGATCTCAGAGAGTTGTGTGGGCTTCAGAATTTTGTGAGTAGGGTCGTGAGTGGAAGAATGTTGGGAACCACTGCTTTAGATACCTATGTGTAACAGTGTGTGTGTGTGTGTGTGTGTGTGTGTGTGTGTGTGTGTGTGTGTGTGTGTGTGTGTAATCGTATGTCCATAAATCTCCATCAAGAAAACCTACGAGCGCCATGAGCTGAAACGTAAAAAAAAATAATGATAATAATAAAATAAAATCACATAAAAAATCAAATAAAGGTTGTGTATGTGGAACAATAGTACATGGCATCACCCACCTCGCGGCTGTCCTCGCTGGGAGAGCTGTCGGCCCCTTGCTCCACCCCCTCTTTGGCCTTATCCTGAGAGGCATCTTTCTCAATTTTTGAGAGTGAGGGTGATGGGTGAGCCGGGCACCTTGCTGAACACCACGGCATTCATGATCTCGTCCCCTTCCTTCAGCACCTCCCTCAGCAGCTGGCACTTGCTCGGGTCATCCGAGAGGTGGTGGACAGGTATGGAAGCCTCGATGTTGTGGGGCAGGACAGTGACTGTGATAACGTGCGTCCTCACCTCGTCCACCACACACCTGACTCTTGCTCGCACCTCAACCTTCCTCGCTGACTTGGGCGCCCCACTCAATGGCTGAACGTCCTCATCAACCAGGAGACTGAGGGTGATGTTCTGCTTCTCGGGGGACACCTTGAGGACCCTGCAGCGAACGACTTGTCCCTCGTGGAATGCCGAGGCTAGACTCATGCCCGACTCAATGCCGACCTGCGACCTGGGGACGAAGCCTTTCACGTCGTTTTCACGTCGTTTCACGAGGAGGCCCTGCGGCAGCGCCTTGATGACGTAGCCGATGGTGAGAGTGTTCTCCGCCTCTTGCGAGTACTCGGTAAGAATGGGCTCCTTGGCTGTAACCATCTGGGACCTGAGGGTCAGGAGGAGGTGCTGTCTCTTGGAGTTGACCTTGAGCACTCTGGCAGTGACCTGGTCCCTCACGATGTGCTTTCACTCGGGGTGCTTCATGGGGCCTTCCGTGAGGTGCAGTGAGGGCACGTGGCCGCTCATCAGCTTGCTCACCGCCAGCCGTGCGCCGTTGCTGTCGTAGCTGCTGACGGTGGCCTGCACAACCTGCCCGGGCTGCAGCTCACTGTAGGCAATGAACTGAAGAAGAGGAGTGTCACTTATAGAATGCAGATACTATTATTATTATTACTGAAATACAGGAGAGGACATTTAGGGAATATATATTGAAAAAAAAAATGATATGCCTTGAATTCACAAAGCAATGAGCTTAATGAGAATAATATGTCAATCATGGTATAGTGTGATATTACTATTACTGAGACCCATAATATGACATCATGCAAAAAATAAATAAATAAAACAAATGATATCCCTTCAATTCACTGCAATAAATTCCAAAGTACATTTAAGACCAAGTAACATACTGAACAAGTGGTTAGTGGCTCCACTCCCCCTAAACCCAATACCTTAACTATATATGAAAGAAATTCCTTGCGTCCGGACTGTCTGTCTTTTATTATCAGTAAAGGAAGCAGATCATGTGTGTGTGTGTGGAGAGAGAGAGAGAGAGAGAGAGAGAGAGAGAGAGAATAATGGCAGTCTAAGTCCCACTAGTAATCCACTCACCTGCCGCTCGAGGACAGACTTCTGCAGTGTGACAATGAAGAGTTGGTCCATGTGGTTGTACTTGAGGAGGCGACACGGGACCTTCTTGCCCACCCGGATGTCTCGGTTGATGTGCATGAGGACCTTGGTGTTGTCGCTAATGTGGTTGGCCGAGCAAAACCCTCGAGCCTTGCCGCCTAAACTCAGGAATATGCCACTGGGCGAGGACTTGTAGATCTCCGCCTCTTGAACGATGTCTCCAATCTCATGTCCATCCCTGGGGTCCTTGGCAAGGCTAAAAACACAAAAACATAACCATTATAGATTCCAGTCATGGTGGTGGCAGTATGTACAACTGACATGCATGCATTTGGTGAAGCATCTCAGCTATTAACCCCTTGGCTGCAGATTTCCTACATAAGACATCACCAAGCTAAAGGAATGAAACAAAGAGTGGCTGCTACAATTCAATGAAGAACAATGTAGTCAAGCACCTTGGGAGGAGAAATCCAGCACACCAATACCACATGGGAAACACTCCGCTACCCACCACAGAGGCAGAGAAAGACCTGGGAGTGTATGTTACCAGGCTACCAGTGAAGGGATATCCAGCACACCAATACCACATGGGAAACACTCCACTACCCACCACAGAGGCAGAGAAAGACCTGGGAGTGTATGTTACCAGGCTACCAGTGAAGGGATATCCAGCACACCAATACCACATGGGAAACACTCCACTATCCACCACAGAGGCAGAGAAAGACCTGGGAGTGTATGTTACCAGGCTACCAGTGAAGGGATATCCAGCACACCAATACCACATGGGAAACACTCCACTACCCACCACAGAGGCAGAGAAAGACCTGGGAGTGTATGTTACCAGGCTACCAGTGAAGGGATATCCAGCACACCAATACCACATGGGAAACACTACACTACCCACCACAGAGGCAGAGAAAGACCTGGGAGTGTATGTTACCAGGCTACCAGTGAAGGGATATCCAGCACACCAATACCACATGGGAAACACTCCACTACCCACCACAGAGGCAGAGAAAGACCTGGGAGTGTATGTAACCCGGCTACCAGTGAAGGGATATCCAGCACACCAATACCACATGGGAAACACTCCACTACCCACCACAGAGGCAGAGAAAGACCTGGGACTATTATGTTACCAGGATACCAGTGAAAGCCAAATCCATGCCAATTGCAGCAGACAGGTTAAGTCAGGATATGAGAACTGATCAATGCTACACTCAACTAACAATATAGTTATTTAAGCCTCATACATAAGGCAGTACATCAATAAGCTTTGACACCAGCGACAGCATTCCGTACTCACCCCGTGGTGCAGACATTCTTCTGGAGGGTGAGATGAACCACCTTGCTGAGGGGCACGACGCACAGCACCCTGCCCCTCACGCTGCCTCCGAGGCCGTACTGCTGCAGCCGGTCAAAGGGCTGGGCCAGGTGCGGGGGGTTCACCACACCATCCAGCCCCGCCTACATGAGGGTGAGCGCGTCGCTTCGTATCTGGGGAATGGTTGGAATCCAGGTGTCCATTAAAAATTTATGTTTCTAAATACAGTAGTAGACCCTCTATAAGTACGCAAGACATGTACCAAAAAAATTCATACAAAATGGAGGTGTTATTTCAATGAGATTTATTGAGTGTGTGTGTGTGTGTGTGTGTGTGTGTGTGTGTGTGTGTGTGTGTGTGTGTGTGTGTGTGTGGAGTCAGCTCAAGGGAGTACTATACTAAAATCCTTGAAAATAAATGCATTAAATTTAATTAGATCTTGATTCTCTCAATGCAGTATCAGAATAACTGCAACTCACCTGTTTTGGTGGGACAGGCTAACAATGTTCTAATATTAGGCTGTTTTTGACATGGAAGTTCATATGTAACTTGAATAATAATAATAATAATAATAATAATAATAATAATAATAATAATAATAATAATAATAATAATAATATCAGCCTTGGTAGTGCAGCAGCTGTCTGGCCCTGAAGGGGAAGAAAATAGATACATTGCTGATTAGGGAGTTAGACAAGAGTGCCTACCTTTGAGATGGTAGTGTTGACGGCAGTGCCCGGGAGCAGGAGTGCCAAATTGGTGGTGTGGCTTAGGTCCAGGGTTGCTGAGCTCACTGCCTTGGGGTTGGCACTGAGGGTCAGGCGCAGGTTGTCTTTGGTGTCGCTCCCAAAGATGTTTGTTAGGACGCAGCGTAGCACACTGCCCACCCAAGTGTCTCTGTAACGGTGCGTGTCAGTCAGTCAGAGAGTACATGACTGTTAAGAGTGGGATAGACACATAGCCCATCCAACCTCATGAGGGAAAATAAGGACAGTAAATGAAAAGTAGAAAAAGAAGAAAAATAGAAAGCAAAAGAAGAAGCAAAAGAAGAGAAAGAAAAAGCAGCTAAAAAAGAAGATGAGCAAGAGAGACATAACAAAGGGATTAAAACATAAAAGTTTGGGGACACAAACTGAGGAAAGAAGAGTTGGCAAATATTGTTGTTCATTGTACTAGAAACTATAATGTACAAAGCATGAAACAGTAATAGTATGACAAAATGCTTACTCTAATGAAGCCACAGTCCTTGTAAATGATTCAAAGCTGCTCTTTATATGCCAACAACACCAAGAGAGAGAGAAAAAAATAAGCGTAAAACAATCTATGGCACCTACGAGCCTTATCCGTGTCCTCCCTCTTGAGGAACGCTGCCTTGATCTTGGGAATGCCTGTGTCCATGACATAGCCCTTGTCCTCCAGGCTGGCCACAGCACAGGGCAGCACCAGACCCTTCTCCAGGCACGATGCTGAGATGCCAAAGTTCGCCTCATTGGGCATTAGTGTGAGACTCACTGTGGACAGGGAGGGAGAGGAGGGATGAAGGTTACTGGTTGGTGCAGGAGGCAGTATGTTGAAGTCTGGCAGCATTGGGCACTGGAGAGGCTGAGGCAATGGACATAAATCATTGGAAGTGTATCATTGACCGTCAAACCTCAGAAAGATTATGGGAAAGTATGTTGTTAAACAGAAGATGATGAAGGAGAATGATGATGACAGGTCTAATGCCATGTGTGTGTGTGTGTGTGTGTGTGTGTGTGTGTGTGTGTGTGTGTGTGTGTGTGTGTGTGTGTGCAGGCCAGCTCACCCCAGGTCATGTTGTTGACCTTCTCGATGGACACCACACTGCACACCACATGCTGGCCTGGCTGATACAGCTCCTGCAGGGCCTGGATTTCCTCCTCCCCCTCCTCATCATCCTTCAGCTGGAAAATGCAAATAAATAGAAAAATTAATGATCAGGTCACTGTGGTGGAGTGTAAAGAAAGACTCCAATGACACACAAATGCTTATAGACATATCAAAGGGGGAAAAACTGTGCTGGTGTATTTTAGCCTTGAACTTGAGCACATTCAAGGTGTCACACAAGAATGAGCAAGATAAGAGTAACAAAATGAAACCTAAAATAATTTGTAAGGCAATACAAGAAAACTCAATGAGTGTACACAGTCACTCACACAACTCATGACCATTCTCAGCAATACTAAGGTAAAACTGTCCTTGGCAACCCTCACCTTGGACAGAGGAGCCGTGTAGGGCCGAGAGATGTGTGCCAGGCTGATGCTGCCCACCAGCTTATGGGGCAGACTCACCACCAGCTCATAGTCCCTCACCTCCAACACACAGCCCAGCAGCACCTGGCCAACCGTCAGGCTCTGCAGGGGAACACACACACACTCACAACCACACCAGAAAATGATACTCCATAGGATATAATGATGATTTACAACTGACATTAACCCCTTGACTGGGGATTTCCTGCAAGAAGACATCACAAAGATAGAGGAATGGAACAAAAAGTGGCTGCTAAAATTCAATGAAGAAAAATGTAAGTCATGCACCTTGGGAGGGGATATCCTGTATACCAATACCACATGGGAAACACTCCACTATCCACCACAGAGCCAGAGAGAGACCTGGGAGCATACGTTACTAAGCTACCACTGAAAGCCAAATCCGTGCCCATCGCAGCAGATGGGTTAAAATATGTTACATTCATGCTAATTTTTCTTTTATTAATCTGGGCTTAGAGCAGGGGTTCCCAACCTGGGGTACATGTACCCCCAGTAGTACATTTGCACTTTTCAGGGGGTACATTGGGTCCGAGAGAATAACCACTACTGTACAATACACGGTGTTGTAATCTGCATTCATATTGCACAATGTCGTGTTTTTTCAATTTCCTCATTTTAGTAAGCAAAACTGTTATTTAACTTAAATTATATCATCAGTTTACACATACAGATTTCATTATAAAAATAACATCAAAATATTACAGTTTCGTGGTTTTTTCCCTAAATTTCCCAAGGGGTACAGAGGAACAAAAAGGTTGGGAACCCCTGGCTTAGAGGGATACAGCTACATATCATTATTTTGCTACTCTGTCCTCCACCTCTCACTAAACATTTTAATCTGTCACTTCCAGGGTTAGCCATCTGCATTACTGTGGTCTCTTCAACACTGATCCATTGCCACAACCTTACTATTCCCAATGCTGTAACGGCAAAGGAAGACAGCCATCCCCCATCCACAGACTATTATTATTATTATTAATGAGATTCATGAAACTGCATCACGGGAAAAAGAGAAAACTGATATACACACAAACAAAGTCTATTCAATATGCAGACACTGATATGAAAAATTAAAAATGAGACAGTGACAGAAGAGTAAGGAAAACAATAATAAAAAAAGTACCAACAGAGCATTAGTCTATACCTTGTAAGTTAACGGCTGGACATCAAGGGCAGACAAGCGGTCAGCCTTGGGTGTTTTCTTCACGTGGACCTCTCTGTCTCCCTCCTGCTGCTTCTTCTTCTTCTTGCCTTTACTGCCTTTCTTTTCCTTCTTGACCTTGACCTGAAATGAACAGAAATATGTTTGGAAAATTCCTTGTCAAACTTAACCAGTAATAATGGTGATCAAATTACAAGGCTAGGTATATATAAAAAAAAAATCCAGATGGAGACGGAAACAAGAGAAGTGAATGACTAACTAAAACAGAAGAAACTCGGTATTTGTCTCACTCACCGAAAACAAGTCGCCTTTCTGCTTCAACTGTGTCATGGCTCCCCTGTAAGACAAGGTAATATGATGTAGTAATAATGACAGCACAACAAAATGGTACATTAATATCATGCACACGACCCTTCCAGCAATGTTATGGCTACTACAGTCATCCTTATCTCTGCGACACACAGTCCACCCTATTCCGTAACCACACCCACCATTGGTCGGAGGGTGAGTGGGCGACATCATCGACCATCTAGAAAAGAAGAATGCCTTAAACGAGGGACAGCACGGATTTAGGAGAGGTTGTTCCTGTCTCTCACAGCTACTGAAGCACTACCTAGGAATACTTGAGGCAGTGAAGGATCGTAGGAACGCAGACGTCATCTACCTAGACTTCGCCAAGGCCTTCGATAAGGTGGACCATGGGCTACTGCTACACAAACTCAGGGCTCATGGTATCAGTGATAACCTAGGAAGATGGAGCCACAGTTTCCTCACAGGCCGAACTCAACAAGTGTCAGTCCAGGGCAGTTTATCTCGACCCAGCCCAGTCAAAAGTGGCGATCCTCAAGGCTCGATGCTGGGACCACTCCTGTTCCTGGTCATGATACAAGACATTGACCAAGACCTCCAGCATGCGCAGGCCACATCCTTCGCAGACGACACGAGGGTCCTTAAACATGTACAAGCCCACGGTAACACTGCCCTGCTACAAGCTGACCGAGACCGGGTGATACCTTGGGCAGAGGAGAACAACATGCTGCTAAACAGTGACAAATTTGAGGCACTTTAGATATGGCCCACTACAGGAGCTGAAGACCACAACAAGGCACATCTGCAACCAGCAAACCATCGAAATCAAACACCACGTCAAGGATCTTGGAGTGTATGTGAGTGATGACGCCACCTTCACATTGCACTACGACAAGATCACAGCAACAGCCCCAAGACTCACTGGTTGGATACTCCGTACCTTCAGAACCAGAAAACAGGACTGTATGCTGACACTGTGGAAATACTTGGTGCTCCCTAGGCTGGATAATTATGAATAAAGCCTCCCTTACACTTCCTGAAAAGCAGCGAGCCTCTCCGCCACTCACACCCGAACACGACAAACACCGTTCATTCACAACACTTGAGTAGTACTAATGCGACGTTGCCGGTTGGAGGGAAGGCTCACCACAGTGGGTGCAGGAACTCATTTCTGCAACTGTACCACCTGGAAAAGTGGCTGTCAACAGTACCTGACCAGCCACCAACGCCAGGTGGCAACGGAAATGGTCTCCAAGGCACAAGAGGAGAGGAGCCAGTGGGAAGCAGCGGAGGGGTTAAGATTCGTTTTAGGTCCGTGCCAGTATCTCATTACCTACCTTATGAAACATCAGTATCTCTTCATATATCTTTTCTACAAACCTTCAACACTCATGGAAACGCTTTGAAAATCCAATTCAAGGACTTTTTTTTTACTCTTGAAAATAGGGGATAATGTTTACGAAAGCGCGTCGCCTCCTCTGGTGCTGGCCGCGGCGACGCTGCAGCGGGTGTTGCGAGAAATACCTCCTCGCTGAAATAAGTCCCCCCCTGGTTAGAAGGGGGGGTCAAGGGGGGCGCAGCCCCCCCGTTAGTAGGTCGTAAAGTTCGGTTGGAGTAGTTTAAATATGCTCCCCGACCCTAAGCCCTCTGCGAGCTATTTTGCGGCTGCGGCGGCTGCAGCGTCGCCGCGGCCAGCACCAGAGGAGGCGACGCGCTTTCGTAAACATTATCCCCTATTTTCAAGAGTAAAAAAAAAGTCCTTGAATTGGATTTTCAAAGCGTTTCCATGACTGTTGAAGGTTTGTAGAAAAGATATATGAAGAGATACTGATGTTTCATAAAGTAGATTATGAGATACTGGCACGGACCTAATACGAATCTTTACCTAGCGGAGGTCCACCTCAGCTGTGTCCGTAGTCGACGAGATTCAACAAAGTAAGTAAGTCACTGCGGCACCCACACCTACCAGTCCCTCCCCTCTCTGCGGCACACAGTCCACTCGGGCATACATCCACACCCACCAGTGGTGGGAGGAGGACTGGGTGTGGGTGACTGGTGGACCACCAGGCACCCACACCTATCAGTCCCTCCCCTCTCTGCGGCACACAGTCCACTCGGGCATACATCCACACCCACCAGTGGTGGGAGGAGGACTGGGTGTGGGTGACTGGTGGACCACCAGGCACCCACACCTATCAGTCCCTCCCCTCTCTGCGGCACACAGTCCACTCGGGCATACATCCACACCCATCAGTGGTGGGAGGAGGACTGGGTGTGGGTGACTGGTGGACCACCAGGCACCCACACCTACCAGTCCCTCCCCTCTCTGCGGCACACAGTCCACTCGGGCATACATCCACACCCATCAGTGGTGGGAGGAGGACTGGGTGTGGGTGACTGGTGGACCACCAGTCATTGCGGCACCCACACCTGCCAATCCCCAGCATACAGTCCACCCCACACCCACACCTGCAAGTCCCTTCTCTGAAGCATACCGTCCACCCACACTCCCAGGCAGCAGTCACCTTTCCCTGCGGCTTCACACCGGCACCCTGAAGCAGTTCCTTGTGTGTTACGGGTCTTGGCAGGCCATGGAAACACGGCTTGTACAGGAACACACGGCAGTGTTTATCATGTCCCCCACGTGTTCACCTCACCACTGCCCTCGTCCCGGCCCGTCACCCCCGGCGGCTCTGGCCTCGGCTTCTTCTTCTCTGCTGAAATCGGCAACTCTTGTATGTTGTCGCCAAAACCTCCTGTCCTCTGCATCCACTTCGTCCAGAGCCAGCTGCCTCATGCTCACAGATACTCACAGATGATGCTCTGGAAGAGGCCTAATTAAGCCTGTGGCTCCAGCTCAAAAGCCAGTGAATCTCTGTTTTCCTCTGGCCTCGGCTTCAATAAACGGCCGTTGTTAGTGATATTTGCATGTAAGATCTTCATTTTTACATCTATGGGTCGTTCACATGTTCCACTGTACCTATAATGTGTGAAAGACTTTAGATAAATGATTTATTCTCGCATTGGGATCAATCAATGGGATCAAAAGCAATTATTTACAACGAGGAAACACATGAAAACCTAGATACCTCATTCCAATGTGCTCACAGGTCTTATAATTACTGAAATAAGAACAAAACAATGCAATCAACTCTCCAAGGACCAACACTAGGGAAATAATTATTATTCCTCCCTTAATTCTCCCTTGTTGTTTACCTGCAACAATAAATTATCAATCAATCAATCAATCGTTATTGCTCCGTGTCGTGAGTAACCAACTGGTCTTACACGTATATATAGGCCACACACACACACACACACACACACACACAGGAGTGTTTGGATGAGTGAAGGAAAGGAGGGAAAGATGGTGGGATGGAGTGTGTGTGTGTGTGTGTGTGTGTGTTAGAACGAGAAAGAAAAAAGAAGGAAGAGAAGGAAGAAAGGGAAGGAAATAAAGAAAATAACAGAATAAAAAGAAAAAGATGAAGACGAAGGAAAAAGAAAGTAAACAAGAACAAAATGAATGAAAATCGTAAAAAAAATCCCTGCATCCCTTCCCTCCTCCTCCTCCTCTTCGTGACTCGACAAGAGGAAGAAGAGGAGGAAAAAAGAAGAGGAGGAAGATAAGGAGGAGGAGGAGGAGGTATATGGGATCAATTGAACAATTCCCCCCCCCCAGACCGCTCTGGTGGGGCAATTCTTCAGTTGGGCAGAGTTGAGGGGCAATTCTTCAGTTGGGCAGAGTTGGGGGGCAATTCTTCAGTTGGGCAGAGTTGGGGGGCAATTCTTCAGTTGGGCAGAGTTGAGGAGCAATTCTTCAGTTGGGCAGAGTTGGGGGGCAATTCTTCAGTTGGGCAGAGTTGAGGGGCAATTCTTCAGTTGGGCAGAGTTGAGGGGCAATTCTTCAGTTGGGCAGAGTTGGGGGGCGATTCTTCAGTTGGGCAGAGTTGAGGGGCAATTCTTCAGTTGGGCAGAGTTGAGGGGCAATTCTTCAGTTGGGTAGAGTTGGTGGTGGGGCGAATCTTCAATTGTGAACTCTGGGGGGGCGATTCTTCAATTGATCCGGTATATATAGTAGTAGGAAGAGGAGGATAAGGAGTAGGAAGAGGAGAAAAGGGAGAAGTGTAGTAGTAGTAGTAGTAGTAGTAGTAGTAGTAATAGTAGTAGTAGTAGGTGGTCCCGAGGTTTTGCCTGATGATGACAAGGCGCTGGTGTACTATCGCCGAGCCGTTATCCCCACAAGGCTGTTTTCTCGTCAAGGTGCACGGGCTGTTTGCTCCGTCACAATGACAATGTAAACCTTTTAGCGTCACTGCAGTAACAGCAGTGACTAGTGGTGACGTTGACGCCTTCACTGTGAGGACATGACAAGCTGCCGCGTCCACCTTCAGGGCAGGACAAGTGAGCCTGGCAACGCCCCCGTCCCTGGTTGTGTCACCGGCCAACAAGGAGTTCCTGCCTCTGTGGGCGGCGGCGATAATGCTACGTACATTAATGCCGCTCCGGCGGTGGCCAGCCGTGCGCCTTGAGTTGCTCGAGTCCCCCCTGCCGTTCTCTTTGGTGGCGTCACGCGTGACGTCACGTCGCCGCCACAACAGGATTCTCCTCCATGGTGAGGCTCTGGGGGCCGGGCCTTCGGGTGTGTGGATGCAGGCCGTGTGTGTACACGCAGGGGAGTGTGCCAGACGAGACCCCGGGGCTGCCAGGCCCTGCCACGGCCTGTTGGAGGCCCTGGTGCAGGCCGTGACGTCACGCCAGGGGAGGAGCCACGGCCGGGGAAGGGTGAGTCACGGCCTGGCCGCCCCGGTAGGTGCTGCCCTCTGTCCCAAAACACGCGGCGCCAGGCAGGGGCAGCAGCACGCCTGGAGAAGAAGAGGAGGAAGAAGAAGAGGAAGCCAGACCGCCACAGGCTGCCGCACGCCGCCAGCAGGGCGACTTTGTCCCGCCTTCACGGGGCGGCGGGGCTGGCTGTGGGTCACGGGGCGGCGTGTGTTAGCCAGGCCATTCTTCCAGACACAAGGAGGGCTGCTCACAGCGTGCGGGGGCGCGGGGTGCCCCGTTTGCTGCCTCCGCTGGGTCACGCGATGTCGTGAGCCGAGGTTTACTCGCCCCGTCCCCGTGAGTCCGTAGCTGCCTGGGTGCCTCGCGGGGCGGCCAGCTTTTGCTGTACGCGTAATGTAGAAGCGGCAGCGTGTGTGGGGGGGCTGTGGTGCCCTGCCAGCACCGGGGCGGGGCAGGGCAAGGCGTCTCAGGGCACAGAGGGGCGGCCAGCAGGCCGTCGGCTGCTGGTGGGGGCGCGGCGCCGCGTCAACACCCACGTGAACCACTCACGACGGTGTGTGAGTGTGTGTGTGTGTGTGTGTGACACTTTATTTACAGCTATTTTTAAGCCATTCAAAGATAAACAACAATAATAGATAAAAAACCAAGAACTTCCCCTCCTCCTCCTCCTCCTGCCCCCACCCACCTCCTCCTCCTCCTCCATCTCCCTCCGTGTTTTTCTCTCCCTTCCTCGGGCTGAGAATTTATGTGCGCGTCGCGCCTCGGAATTATCTCGGAAAATAAACACGACCACAGAATTCCGGCCAATATTTCCCGCCAGGACAAATAAATACACGGCCTACAAGACTCCGAGGAAGGGAGGAGGAGGAGCAGGAGGAAGTAGGATGAGGAAGGAGGAGGAGGGATAGCTAGAGGAAGAGGTTTGGGCAAGAGGATGACACCGGGATAGGAATAAGAGGAGGAGGAAGAGAAGGATGCTAAAGTATAGGGATTAGGAAGACGGAAGAAGGAGGAGGAGGAGGAGGAGGAGGAAGAGGAGGCTGTCATAAACTTCCTAACCCTTCCTTCCCTTCCCTTCCCTTCCCACAAATGAATGGGGTTGGACCACATGACAAATAGTAACTTGCTAACCTTCGCCTCATTTCTGACGCCTCAAGAAACACAGATTTGTCACGAAACCACAGAGATGGGGAGGGGAAGGGAGGGGAGGGGAGGGGAGGGAAAGGAAGGGAAAGGTAGGGAAGGGAAGGGAAGGGAAGGGAGCGTAACCTGACCCCACAAGTGATCACTTACACACACACGCACACACACTATTACAAGAGCTCACAAAGGGTCCTATTCTCAAACATTTCGGGGTGTTGTCGTTCTGGTGTCGGGGTGTCGGGAAAGTGCCAGGGTTTCGGGATGTTGTCGGTGCTTGTGTCGGGGTGGTGTGAGTCTGTTGGGGGTAGTGTTATGGTGTCGGGAGGGTGTCAGGTCATCGATGTGTCGGCGCCCCTGGCCGCACCATCTGGCGGCATAAATCTCCTTCTTGTCCGTGCTTCCTCCTCCTCCTGTCAACATAATGTCATTAAGTTAACGTCATTTAAGAGTTATTTACCAAGACACAGAGAGGAGGAGGAGGAGGAGGAGGATAGAGCAATATAGAGGAAGAAAAAAGAAAGGAAGGAGGGAAAGAAGGAAGGAAGGATAGGAAAGAAGGAGGAGAAGGAGAAAGGAAGAAGAGGAGGAGGAAACATTAAAGGTAGGAAAGAGGAAGAGAGGGAGAAAAGAAGAGAAAAAACAGAGGAAGAATAGAAGGAGGAGGAGGAGGTGGAGGGGGAGGAGGTAGGCCTAAAAAATAATGAAGGCGTTGACAATTCGCGTGTGTCTTAAATGAACTGACTGACTGACCATTTTGTAACAGTAGTCTCTCTCTCTCTCTCTCTCTCTCTCTCTCTCTCTCTCTCTCTCTCTCTCTCTCTCTCTCTCTCTCTCTCAGTAGATTAATTAAAAATACCACCTGAAGTGTGAAGAAGAGGTGTGACACGCGCCCCCAAAGGTATGACCAGCCGAGCGAGGCCAGATCACCCCCGTCACACCTGGACCCTATAGTGACGACAGCTCCCCCTCCTTCACCCCCCTCTTCTTCTTTTTCTTCTTCTTCTCCTTCCGTCATTCTCCTGTGATTCGCTCCTCTCAAAATTCACATATATTAATCCTCTCTATCATTTATATCATAGTCTCGTCTCTTCCTCCTCTTTCTTCTCCCTTTTCTCCTCCTCTTCTGGAGACATGATCGAAGTTTATAAATGGATGAAGGGCTTTATCAAGACTGATATTATTATTTTGGAGAGAGAGAGAGAGAGAGAGAGAGAGAGAGAGAGAGAGAGAGAGAGAGAGAGAGAGAGAGAGAGAGAGAGAGTTACGTCTACCCATCTAGTCTGATATTATTATTTTGGAGAGAGAGAGAGAGAGAGAGAGAGAGAGAGAGAGAGAGTTACGTCTACCCATCTAGTCTGATATTATTATTTTGGAGAGAGAGAGAGAGAGAGAGAGAGAGAGAGAGAGAGAGAGAGAGAGAGAGAGAGAGAGAGAGAGAGAGAGAGAGAGTTACGTCTACCCATCTAGTCTGATATTATTATTTTGGAGAGAGAGAGAGAGAGAGAGAGAGTTATTTCTACCCATCTAGTCTGATATTATTATTTTGGAGAGAGAGAGAGAGAGAGAGAGAGAGAGAGAGAGAGAGTTATTTCTACCCATCTAGTCTGATATTATTATTTTGGAGAGAGAGAGTTACGTCTACCCATCTAGTCTGATATTATTATTTTGAAGAGAGAGAGAGAGAGTTACGTCTACCCATCTAGTCTGATATTATTATTTTGGAGAGAGAGAAAGAGAGAGAGTTATGTCTACCCATCTAGTCTGATATTATTATTTTGAAGAGAGAGTTACGTCTACCCATCTAGTCTGATATTATTATTTTGAAGAGAGAGAGAAACCACAACACTAACACAACACCAATAAATCACTGTATAATCTGTTTTCACCCCGGAGATGCGCACTGAGGCCGCGCGCACCTCTGGATCACTCCCCTACACACAGGCTATACAAGTGAACAGGGTAATTACTATATATTATTACCCCGGAGATGCGCACTGAGGCCGCGCGCACCTCTAGATCACTCCCCTACACACAGGCTATATAATTGAACAGGGTAACCACGTGTAACTATTTTACCCTCACGTCAACAAGTTTCAAAGGCCAAAATGGCGCGCAGTTAAGTTTTCCTTAATGATTTTTTAGGCTCACAGTACAGAGGAAGGGTCAAGCTGTCACCAGGGTCACAAAACTAACCCTGGAAATGCCCATGACTCCTTCGAAAGCCTTGGCAAATGTGTGTTTTCTTTGGTTCACGGTAGAGAGGAAGGGTCAAACTGTCACCAGGGTCAAAACACAGCCCCTAGAAATGCCCACTACTCCTAGGAAAGCATTGTCAAATATGTTTTCAGGTTCACGGTAAAGAGGAGAGGTCAAACTGTCACCAGGGTCACGAAACTACCCCTGGAAATGCCCGAAACTCTTAGGAAAGCCATGTCAAATGTGTGTTTTTTTAGGTTCACAGTACAGAGA
>NC_066514.1:17958016-17978016 GCF_024679095.1 Eriocheir sinensis | reverse complement strand
GTATGAGGAGGAGAGCTGGTGAGACGAAGAGCCTTTGATTCCACTCTGTCAAGGAGAGCTGTGTGAGTGGACCCCCCCCCCACACATGAGATGCATACTCCATACGAGGGCGGACAAGGCCCCTGTAAATGGACAGCAACCGTGCGGGGGAGAAGAACTGGCGGAGACGGTACAGAACGCCCAGCCTCGAGGAATCTGATTTAGTAAGAGATGAGATATAAAGTTTCCAGTTGAGATTTTGAGTTAAGGATAGACCGAGGAAGTTTAGTGTTGAGGAAGGTGATAGCTGGGTGTTGTCAAAGAATAGGGGATAGTTGTTTGGAAGATTGTGTCGAGTACATAGGTGGAGAAACTGTGTTTTTGAGGCGTTGAAGGACACCATGTTCTTCTTGCCCCAATCGGAAATAATAGTAAGGGCTGAGGCTAAGCGTTCTGCAGCCTCCAGCCTTGAGTCGTTAAGTTCCTGAAGGGTGGGTCTTCTATTAAAAGAAGTTGAATAATGCAGAGTGGAATCATCGGCGTAGGAATGGATAGGACAGTTTGTTTTGGAAAGAAGATCATCAATGAACAACAGAAAAAGAGTGGGAGATAGGACAGAACCCTGTGGGACACCACTGTTAATAGATTTAGTGGAAGAACAGTGACCGTCTACCACGGCAGAAATAGAACGGTCAGAAAGGAAACTGTAGATAAAGGTACAGAAAGAACGATAGAAACCGTAGGAGGGTAGTTAAGAAAGCAAAGATTTGTGCCAGACCCTATCAAAAGCTTTTGATATGTCCAGCGCAATAGCAAAAGTTTCACCGAAACGGCTAAGAGAGGATGACCAAGAGTCAGTTAAGAAGGCTAGGAGATCACCAGTAGAACGCCCCTTGCGGAACCCATACTGGCGATCAGATAGAAGGTCAGAAGTGGAAAGGTGCTTTTGAATCTTCTGGTTAAGGATTGATTCAAAAGCTTTAGATAGACAAGAAAGTAAAGCAATAGGACGGTAGTTTGAGGGATTGGAGCGGTCACCCTTCTTAGGTACAGGCTGTATGAAGGCATACTTCCAGCAAGAAGGAAAGGTAGATGTTGACAGGCAGAGGCGAAAGAGTTTGACCAGGCAGGGTGACGGCACGGAGGCACAGTTTTTAAGGACAATAGGAGGCACTCCATCAGGTCCATAAGCCTTCTGAGGATTGAGGCCAGAGAGGGCATAGAAAACATAATTTTGAAGAATCTTTATAACAGGCATAAAGGAGTCAGAGGGGGGATGAGTAGGAGGAATATGCCCAGAATCGTCCAGAGTGGAGTTTTTAGAAAAAGTTTGAGAGAAGAGTTCAGCCTTAGAGATAGATGAGACGGCAGTGTTGCCGTCAGGACTGAGGAGTGGAGGGAAAGATGAAGAATGAAGTTGGAGGAGATGTTTTTGGCTAGATGCCAGAAGTCACGGGAAGAGTTAGAGAAAGCAAGGTTTTGACATTTTCTATTAATGAAAGAATTTTTGGTTAGTCGGAGAATAGATTTGGCACGGTTTCGGGCAAAAATGTAAAGTTCATAATTAGCATTAGTTTGAAGGCTCTGGTACCTTTTGTGAGCTACCTCTCTATCATTGACAGCACGAGAACAAGCATGATTAAACCAAGGCTTTTTAGCGTGAGGAGTAGAGAAAGAACGAGGAATGTATGCCTCCATTCCAGAGACAATCACCTCTGTGATGCGCTGAGCACACACAGAGGGGTCTCTATCCTGGAAGCAATAATCATTCCACGGGAAATCGGAAAAGTACATCCTCAGGTCGTCCCACCGAGCTGAAGCAAAATGCCAGAAGCATCGCCTCTTCGGTGGGTCCAGAGGGTGTACAGGAGCGATAGGACAGGATGCAGAAATAAGACTGTGATCGGAGGAGCCCAACGGAGAGAACAGTTTGACAGAATAAGCAGAAGGGTTTGAGGTAAGGAAGAGGTCTAGAATGTTGGGCCGATCTCCAAGACGGTCGGGAATACGTGTAGGGTGCTGGACCAACTGCTCTAGGTCGTTGAGGATAGCAAAGTTGTAGGCTTGTTCACCAGGCTGGTCAGTGAAAGAGGATGAAAGCCAAAGCTGGTGGTGAACATTGAAATCTCCTAGGATGGAGGTTTCAGCGAAGGGAGAGTGCGTCAAGATGTACTCCACTTTAGAATTCAAATAGTCAAAGAATTTTACATAGTTGGTAGAGTTAGGTGAGAGATAAACAGCACAGATGTATTTAGTAATAGAATGACAGTGAAGTCTTAACCAGATGGTGGAAAATTCAGAAGAGTCAAGGTTGTGGGCACGAGAGCAAGTGATGTCGTTGCGCACGTAGGCGCAACATCCAGCTTTGGATTGAAATTTAGGATAGAGATAGTAGGAGGGAACAGAGTAGAGATTGCTGTCAGTAGCCTCAGAAACCTGTGTTTCGGTAAGGAGGAGAAGGTGAGGTTTAGAGGAGGAGAGATGATGTTCCACAGAATGAAAATTAGAGCGAAGACCGCGAATGTTGCAGAAATTGAGAAGAAAAAGGTTCGAGGAGTTATCAAGACACCTCTCGGGTCGGCAGCCAGAAGGGGAGTCCTCCCTGGGGGAATTTGTGGTCCCCCCCCTAGTCGGGGACTCCGAGGCTTGGTGTATGTGCGCCATTTTGAAATTTAAATTTTGGGAAAAGGTGTATATGTTGTGTGAATGCAGTGTGGTGTGGATAGAGAGAGGATCTGTCTTTAGAGAGCATGCTGAACTACTCTCCGGTGTTGGTGAGACAATAGGGAAACGGTTAGTGAGGACATGGGAAGGGTCTTTGGAGGGCTTCAGCTCCCTTCTCACCTCCCATATATACCTCACCGGGAGTGGCTTGCGCCCGCTCGGTAGGTGTCTTCCTACCTACTCCAGCCTACTCCTACTCCAGTTGGTGGTGGTGGTGGTTGTGGTGGTGAAGGTAATGGTCGTGGTGGTGGTGGTGTTGGTGTTGGTGGTGTTGGTGGTGGTGATGATGGTGATGGTAGTGGTCGTGGTGGTGGTGGTGGTGGTTGTGTCATTGTTGTCGTTGGTGGTGTTGCTGGTAGTTGTGGTGTTTGGTGTTTGAGGTGTCTATTAGTGTTGTTGTTGATGGTGATGTTAGGGGTGGTGGTGGTGTAAGGGGTGGTGGTGGTTTTGGTGATGATGATGGTGGTGAGGGTGACGACAGAGGTGGATTTGGTGGTGATGGCGCTGGGGGCCCCTGAGTGTGCGCTGGCGAGCGTGTACTCCTCGTTCATCCTCCCCAAACTGACATACGCGTCCCCAGCGTGGTCTTCCTCCATCAACATCACGCAGCGCCGCCAACTTGAACGCGTCCAGAAGCGAGCCTGCAAAATCATCCTGGGCCCTCACTACACCAGCTATCAGGACGCCCTCGACTCCCTCCATCTCACCAGCCTACAACACCGTCACGAGACCCTACTACACCGGTTCGCAACCAAGCTTCTCAACCAGCCCAGACACAGACACATCCTCCCACCCGCAGTGAACCGCCCTCAGCACTCAGTGAGACACCACAACATTATTGCCCCGATACGGGCACGGACTGACCGCTATAAGAACAGCGCAGTGCCCATGATGGTCAAATATATCAACAATGCAAATTAAGAGTAGCACAATTTGTATGTTTTGTAAATAATTTTCATTAGGACTTATTGTTGTTGTTATTATGATTATTATTATGATTATTATTATTATTATGAATACTATTATTATTATCATTATTATTATCGTGATTATTATGATTATTATTATTATCTTTACTATGATTATTGCTATTATTGTTATTTCTATTTTCCTTTTTATTTTCAATCATACTACTTTGTTCATTTGTCTCATTCATTTCATTTAATTTTCCATTGATGTATATTTTCAGCTCTAGGGCTGCCTGGTACTTCATGAAATAAACCGTTTATTATTATTATTATTATTATTATTATTATTATTATTATTATTATTATTATTGTTGCAGTGATCCACGTCCCGGTGTCGTCAGTGACCGCTTCTTCCCTCTCACCGCTGCCTGATGTTCACCCTTGTGTGTATCTCCTCCTGTCTGGCGTGACCGATGGGGAGGTTGAGGCAGCCTGTCGCATTGCAGCAGCCATGTGTCCCAGGGACACAGGGTATGTGTGGTGAGACGTGTTTCTCTCTCTCTCTCTCTCTCTCTCTCTCTCTCTCTCTCTCTCTCTCTCTCTCTCTCTCTCCTATAAGGTAACACAACATACAGCACAAGGGATGTATTTGCTGAGTAATTCAACCCTAATCTCTGGGGGCCCGGATAGACGACCTCGCCAAACACGATGGAGTGAAGTTTAGGCATCACGACTCTTGTTAGATTCACGTTTTTTGTTTTTTTTTACAGTAAAGGCATCAGCTCGAGAGCAAAAATATGAGGCCAAAAATACCCGCTAATCACTGCTTCTGTGAAAGGAGGTATAAATGAGAGGGGAAAAGAGAGGTCAGTTTTGGGGCGGCGAGGTGTCCTGATGCTCCTCGCGTGAAGGAGGAAACACTGACGAGGGAAGATTGTTCCAGAGTTTACCGGCGAATGCGATGAAATATTGAACATACTGATTAATTTTTGCATAAGGGATTTAGACAGTGTAGGGATGAGGTAGAGCAGAAAGTCGAGTGCAGCGGGGTCACTGGAGGAGGGAGTCATACAGTTAGTAATTTCAGAAGAGCAGTCAGCATGGAAAAATCGCTAAAGGATAGGAGAGGCAACATGGTGGAGGAATTTAATAGATAAAAAAACTGTCAGTAAGAGGAGGTGGTTGATGACACTCTGTTCAAAAGAGCTGTGTGTTAGGAGACCCCAACACATGAGATACATGCTCCATACGATTGCAGACAAGCCTTTGTGGGAGGGGGAGAAAAACTGGTGGAGACGATGTACTTTACCTACGTGCCAGTCTTGTGACGTCGGCGATCACGGACCTCCATCTCTCCCTATCATCAGCCTTTCTCACAACTTCTGCCACACTGTCTTCCATCTATATTTTGTGGCAAGCTATCCATAAATTTAATTCTTTGACGTCCTCTTGCTCTCCTTCCTTCTACTCTTCCAAGCAAGCAGTCACTCTCTGGTCCTCTCCTTCTCAGCACATGACCCAAAAACTTCAGTTGTCGCCTTCTTATACTTTTCATCAATTGCCTATCTACTGCAGCTCTTCGCAGAACTTCCTGGTTTGTTACTTTATCTGTCCAGGGAAATCTCGCATTCTCCTTAAAAACCACATTTCCGCTGCTTCTATCCTTTTCTTTGTATTTGTTTTAATTGTCCATGTTTCGCAACCATATAGTAAAGTGGACCACATAGAACATTTTAGTAATCTCATCGCATCTCCATATTCATCCTCAAATTATTCAACAGTTTCTTCATATTTCCGAATGCCGTCTTTGCTATACATATTCTCCTGCCTATTTCCTTCTCACTTCCTCCGTCTTCACTAATCATGCTCCCAAGGTAATTATGTTTTCTACATGCTCAATAACCCTTTCCCCAATCCGTATCCCCGCTCCCACTCACTGCTTTTTCTTTGTAACCACCATAACCTCTGTTTTACTGGCATTGATTTTTAGCCCTTTTTTCTCACAACTCTCCTGTATCCTCTTCACCAGTGCTTGTAGTTTCTCCTCTGAGTCAGCCAAAAGTACAGTCGCGATATTATTGATTAAGAAATGATCAAATATTGTTTCACATTAAACACCTTTTATTCACTATGATGGCTTCTTATCATAAACATGGGCACTGAAATATATAGCAACATTGCTCAGTAACGATGATGAATGAAGAATGCCTTCATAGGTAGGGCTGCCATATCTGAACTATCAAAATTCCGGACGCCTCTACGAACACTCGACCATAGCCTAATATTTGGCAACGCTGCGATTACCCGCCCGACCACCACCTCCATTTCAAAGCCATATATTCTTATTTCCCCATCTTCCTCGATTATTCTATGGCACTTATAAGCTGTGGACATGTTCCACTGATCACCTCCAAGCATTAGAAGTCTACATGAAGCTTTTGTCATCGTTATATTGACCAAGAAAGGCAATGATGTTTGCGATCGGCGGCAAAGAGTGAGTTACAAAACACGACTATTCTGAAGCTATATATTCTTATTTTTCCATCTCCGACAATCCCTCGGTAGTTATAGGCTGTGGGCATCTTCCCTTGATCACTATCATGCATTAGAAGTCCACGGAAAGCTTTTGTTATCGTTATGTTGACCACGAAAGGCAAAGAGTGAGTCAGGTCTGAATAATAGGTATGGTGCGCGGGCGATGACGTCATCATCAAACGAGAGTATAAATTAAATAAATTACGCCATCCTAGTTTAGGATATCGACTAATCATGCATGTCCTATATATTGTGCATATGTTAGATTTATTGTTGTCAACAATGATCATGAAAAGATAATTTTACTTTCTGTTTGAGTAATAAGTCGATATTTGGACTTCATTTGACTCTTTCCTTGGTGAACGAAAACACTTTGTGGCAAAATATTTCGACAAGTCTTCGTAAGGCATCATTGAATATTTCTTTTCTATTTTTTTCTAGCTTGTAAAATATATTTAGTTAAGTTGTGATGAAGATACAGGAAAATAATGATACTCTTGAAAATATATAACGATACTTGTGTGATCGAAAATAAACGTACACGGCGACATCACTTCATATCGCGACTGTACAGTGTCGTCTACATACCTTATATTGTTAACATTTCTACCTCCAATTAAAATTCCACCCATATCTTCCAAATCTTCTATCACTCGCTAGCCGTATAGAGAAAACTAAGTCTGGCGACAGGACACACCCCTGTCTGACTCCTCTTCGTATCTGTATCCAGTCTGTCTTCTCCCCACCAACTCTCACCGCCGCCTTTTGGTCCCAATACAAGTTGGCAATTAGTATCACATCTTTACCATTTACACCGATTTCTTTCAACATGTTTATCAAGCATTCATGTTTCACCGTGTCAAAGGCTTTTTCAGCGTCTATAAAACACATATATACATCTTTCTGCACTTCAGTTGCACGTTCCAGCACCATTCTAAGAGCAAATATTGCGTTAGTGGTATACCCGTCCCCTTCCTGAATCCATACTGTTCTTCGGACACAAAATTGTTAATCTTCCCTCTTATTCAAGCCATTACGACTCTTAAACATACCTTTCCCAGCTGTCTCATGATGCTTATAGCTCGATATTTTGACCACTCCAAGGTACTGGCTTTCTTTGGAATAGCCACAAACTCTGTTGTTCTCATTGCCTCTGGTATATAACCACTTTCATATATTATGTTCAACAGCTCCGTGTTTTTTCTTACTCCAAACTCACCAGCTGCCTCCAACACCTCCACAACCACTCCATCTTCTCCACCAGCTCCACCTATTTTCATGGATCTTATAGCCTCTCTTACTTCGTCTAAAATAATTGGTGGCCCTGATAAATCCTCCTCCTCAAATAGCGGTCCATCTCCTCTCGCATCACCATAGAGACGTCCTACATACTCCTCCCATCTCTTCCACATCCGCTATTTCGAAAATGTTTCCATGCTTGTCCTTGATGATGTTATTTCTGACCATACCTCCCTTCCCTGTCACCTCTTTGATCTTAATGTACATCTTTTCTTGGTTTACTATTTCCAGTTCTTCGATTTCTTCACACCTCTGCATTAACCATTCCTCCTTTCTTATTCTACACCTGCTCTTTACTTCTCTATCTTGATCCCCATACTTTTCCCTATTTTATTTCCATCTTCTGCTTTCATCCATTAATCCCAGTATATTTTCGGTCATCCATGCCTGTCTTGCTGTTCTTGGTTTCTCCGCCACTATCTCTTCTGCTACTCCCACCAGAGACCTCTGTAGTCTCTCCCAATCCTTTTCCAAGTCTAATCTCTCATCTGCTTCATCATCAAGAGCTTGGTATCTATTATAAACTTGTACTTGATATTCCATTTTTACTTCTCTTTCCTTCAGTTCTTTCCATTCTCTACGACTGCCACAGGTTTTCTTCTTTACTTTTTTCAAACGTACCTTCATCAACGCCACCACAGGAACATGTTCGCAATCTGCTCCACAATCCGCTCCAGGCTATGTTTTGTCTGGAATACTGCTCTTCTAAATCGACTGTTAATGGTGATGGAATCAATTTGATTTCTTTATCCGTCACAAAGGCTCTTCCAGGAGACGATATAGAACGCCTAACCTTGAGGAAGCTGATTTAGTAAGAGAGGAGGTATGAGGTTTCCTGCTCATACATTTAACATTTGAAACATTTATTAATAGCCTATTTGGTACAGTTACATATGTTGATGTGTGTATTGTTAGAGGCCAGCCTTTATATAAGCATAAGCTTTTCAGGCAAAACATATGGGCATATCATGGGCTAGAGAAAGACCGAGGATGTTTAGTGTAGAAAAAGGTGACCGCTAAGTGATAGTGAAGAATAGGGGATAGGTGTTAGGAAAATTGTGTTAACAAGTAGTAAAACTGCGTTATCGAGGCGTTGAAAGACACAGTGTTCTTTTTGCACAATCAGAAATAATATATATATATATATATATATATATATATATATATATATATATATATATATATATATATATATATATATATATATATATATATATATATATATATATATATATATATATAAGTGTTCTACAGACTCCAGCCTAGAGTCTTGTAATTTCTTTCGGGAGGGTCCTTTGTTTAATTAAGGAAGTAAATACTTCAGAGTAGAGTTATCGTCATCCGAGTGGTAGGACAGTTTGCTTTGGAAAGATCATCATTGAACAACAGAAAGAAAGTGAGATAATACAGAGCCCTGCAGGACACTACTGTTGTTAAATTTATTGGAACAACAATGACCATCTACCACAATAGAGATAGACTGGCCGGAAAGGAGATCTGAGATAAAATTACTGAGAGAGAGAGAGAGAGAGAGAGAGAGAGAGAGAGAGAATCAGTAGGAAGGAAGTTTAGAAAGAAAATATTTGTTCCAAACTCTGTCAGAAGCTTTCAAGATGTCTGAGGCAACAGCAAAAGTTCTCCAAAACAGCTATGAAAAGATGACCAGGAGTTAATTGTAAAAAAGCAAGATTACCAGCATAACGCCCCTTGCGGAACCCATACTAGCGATCAGAGAGACGTTTAATGCTACACTAGGAAATAATATTTTGCTATGTGCCCCGTTCTAATACACCACTTGGTTGTTATCTTGTTGTTTAGTAGTAGTAGATAGGAAGACACCTACCGAACGGGCGTGAGCTACTCCCGGTGAGGATATATGGAAAGCGAGGAGGGTGCTGAAGTCCTTCAAAGACCCTTCCCATGTCCTCACTAACCGTTTCCCTTTTGTCTCATCAACACCAGAGAGTAGTTCAGCATGCTCTCTAAAGACAGTTCCTCTTCTTTCTACACCACACTACATTCACAAAACACACACACCTTCTCCCAAAATTCAAAATTCAACATGGCGAAAAAAATAACTGCCTCGGAGTCCCCGCCTGGGGGGGGGACCATAAATTTCCCCAGTGAGGACTCCCCTTCTGGCTGCCGACTTGAGAGGTGTCCTGATAACTCCTCGAACCTCCTCCTTATCAATTTCTGCAACATTCGCGGTCTCCGTTCTAATTTTCATTCTGTGGAACACCATCTCTCCTCCTCTAAACCTCACCTTCTCTTCCTCACCGAAACACAGGTTTCTGAGGCTACTGACAGCAACCTCTACTCTGTTCCCTCCTACTATCTCTATCCTAAATTTCAATCCAAAGCTGGATGTTGCGCCTACGTGCGCAACGACATCACTTGCTCTCGTGCCCACGACCTTGACTCTTCTGAATTTTCCACAATCTGGCTAAGACTTCATTGTCATTCTATTACTAAATATATCTGTGCTGCTTATCTCTCACCTAACTCTACTAACTATGTAAAACTCTTTGACTATTTGAACTCTAAAGTAGAGCACATCTTGACCCACTCTCCCTTTGCTGAAATCTCCATCATGGGAGATTTCAATGTTAACCACCAGCTTTGGCTTTCATCCTCTTTCACTGACCAGCCTGGTGAACAAGCCTTCAACTTTGCTATCCTCAACGACCTAGAGCAGTTGGTTCAGCACCCTACACGTGTTCCCAACCGTCTTGGAGACAGGCCCAACATTCTAGACCTCTTCCTTACCTCTAATCCTTCTGCTTACTCTGTCAAACTGTTCTCTCCGTTGAGCTCCTCCGATCATAACCTTATTTCTGTATCCTGTCCTATCGCTCCTGTACATCCTCTGGACCCACCGATGAGGCGATGCTTCTGGCATTTTGCTTCAGCTCGGTGGGACGACCTGAGGATGTACTTTTCCGATTTCCCGTGGAATGATTACTGCTTCCAGGAGAGAGACCCCTCTGTGTGTGATTGTCTCTGGAATGGAGACATACATTTCACGTACTTTCCCTACTCCTCATGCCAAAAAGCCTTGGTTTAATCATGCTTGTTCTCGTGCTATTAAAGATAGAGAGGCAGCTCACAAAAGGTTCCAGAACCTTCGATCTCCCACTAACTTTGATCTATACATTTCAGCCCGGAATCGTGCCAAATCTATTCTCCGACTTACCAAAACTTCTTTTATAAATATAAAATGTCAACACCTTGCTTCTTCTAATTCTTCCCGTGACTTCTGGCATCTAGCCAAAAATATCTCCTCCAATTTCACTTCTTCCTCGTTCCCTCCTCTCCTTAACACTGACGGCAGCACTGCCGTCTCATCTGTCTCTAAGGCTGAGCTCTTCGATCAAACTTTCTGTATGAACTCCACCTTGGACGATTCTGGGCATATTCCTCCTACTTATTCCCCCTCTGACTCCTTTATGCCTGTTATTAAGATTCTTCCTAATGATGTTTTCTATGCCCTCTCTGGCCTCAACTCTCAGAAGGCTTATGGACCTGATGGAGTGCCTCCTATTGTCCTTAAGAACTGTGCTTCTGTGCTGACACCATGCCTGGTCAAACTCTTTCTTCTCTGCCTATCAACATCTATCTTTCCTTCCTGCTGGAAATATGCCTTTGTACAGCCTGTGCCTAAAAAGGGTGACCGCTCCAATCCCTCAAACTACCGCCCAATAGCTTTACTTTCATGTCTATCTAAAGCTTTTGAATCAATCCTTAACCGGAAGATTCAAAAGCACCTTTCCACTTATTATCTTCTATCTGATCGCCAGTATGGATTGCGCATGGGGCGTTCTACTGGCGATCTTCTTGCTCTCTTAACTGACTCTTGGTCAACCTCTCTTAGCAGTTTCGGCGAAACTTTCTCTGTTGCGCTAGACATATCGAAAGCCTTCGATAGAGTCTGGCACCAGTCTTTGCTTTCTAAACTGCCCTCTTTCGGATTCTATCCCTCTCTCTGTTCCTTTATCTCCAGTTTCCTTTCCGGCCGTTCTATCTCTGCGGTAGTAGACGGTCACTGCTCTTCCCCTAAACCTATCAACAGTGGCGTTCCACAGGGCTCTGTCCTATCACCCACTCTCTTCCTGTTATTCATCAATGATCTTCTTTCCATAACAAACTGTCCTGTCCACTCGTACGCCGACGACTCCACTCTGCATTATTCAACTTCTTTCAATAGAAGACCATCACAACAGGAAGTACATGACTCCAGACTGGAGGCTGCAGAACGCTTAACCTCAGACCTTGCTATCATTTCCGATTGGGGCAGAAGGAACCTTGTGTCCTTCAATGCCTCAAAAACTCAATTTCTCCACCTATCAACTCGACACAGTCTCCCAAACACCTATCCCCTATTCTTCGACAACACTCAGCTGTCACCTTCTTCAACACTAAACATCCTCGGTCTATCCTTAACTCAAAATCTCAACTGGAAACTTCATACCTCCTCTCTCGCTAAATCAGCTTCCTCGATGTTGGGCGTTCTGTATCGTCTCCGCCAGTTCTTCTCCCCCGCGCAGTTGCTATCCATATACAGGGGCCTTGTCCGCCCTCGTATGGAGTATGCATCTCACGTGTGGGGGGCTCCACCCACACAGCTCTTCTGGACAGAATGAAGGCTAAGGCTCTTCTTCTCATCAGCTCTCCTCCTCCTACTGATAGTCTTCTACCTCTTAAATTCCGCCGCGATGCTGCCTCTCTATCTTCTATCGATATTTCCACGCTAACTGATCTTCTGAACCTGCTAACTGCATGCCTCCCCCCCTCCCGCGGCCCCGCTGCACACGACTCTCTACTCATGCTCATCCCTATACTGTCCTTATGCAAGAGTTAACCAGCATCTTCACTCTTTCATCCCTCACGCTGGTAAACTCTGGAACAATCTTCCTTCATTTGTATTTTCTTCTGCCTACGACTTCAACTCTTTCAAGAGGAGGGTATCAGGACACCTCTCCTCCCGAATCTGATCTTGCTTTTGGCCACCTCTTCTGATTCTTTTATGGGAGCAGCGATTAGCGGGCTTTTTTTTTTATTATTGTTTTTTTTGTGTGTGCCCTTGAGCTGCCTCCTTTGTTGTAAAAAAATAAAAATAAATCAAAGGAACGTGTTACGACATTAGGAGAAATGTTAATTTGACTGTTGTGTTGGAGGCCTTTGCGAAATACAAGGTTTATATTAATGTACTTTGTAGTTGGTGCGACGTGAGCCACAATTTGAGTATCCAGCACCTCTTTCACCCACTGGCTCCTCGAGAATGCCATTCCTACGTAAGTCACCCGCGATGCATATTCTGCTCTTATTAGAGTATGAGATACCAAACTCTGTTGACAACAACTTGTGTGTGTGTGTGTGTGTGTGTGTGTGTGTGTGTGTGTGTGTGTGTGTGTGTGTGTGTGTGTGTGTGTGTGTGTGTGTGTGTGTGTGTGTGTGTGTGTGTGTGTGTGTGTGTGTGTGTGTGTGTGTGTGTGTGTGTGTGTGTGTGTGTGTGTGTGTGTGTGTGTGTGTGTGTGTGTGTGTGTGTGTGTGTGTGTGTGTGTGTGTGTGTGTGTGTGTGTGTGTGTGTGTGTGTGTGTGTGTGTGTGTGTGTGTGTGTGTGTGTGTGTGTGTGTGTGTGTGTGTGTGTGTGTGTGTGTGTGTGTGTGTGTGTGTGTGTGTGTGTGTGTGTGTGTGTGTGTGTGTGTGTGTGTGTGTGTGTGTGTGTGTGTGTGTGTGTGTGTGTGTGTGTGTGTGTGTGTGTGTGTGTGTGTGTGTGTGTGTGTGTGTGTGTGTGTGTGTGTGTGTGTGTGTGTGTGTGTGTGTGTGTGTGTGTGTGTGTGTGTGTGTGTGTGTGTGCTTGTAAGTGTGTGTGTGTGTGTGTGTGAGAGAGAGAGTTGAAGGGCCCGTAACACTAGCTTCATGCTCGTGAAGAATGATGGCAAGGATATTTTTGTATTTGTGTGCAAGGACACACACACACACACACACACACACAAGGAAGCGGCTAAGGGACGAAATAATAATAGACTAAAAAAAAAACGCTAAACACTGCCCCTGTAGAAATAATTTAGAAGAGTGGCCAAAATACAGGTCAATTTTTGGAGGCGGGGTGTCTCAATGCTCTCTTCTTAAATAAGTTCAAGTCGTATGCAGGAGGAAATACGTACGAAGGAAGGCTGTTCCAGGGTTTACTAGTATAAAGGAAAAAAGAACGAAAGTAAGGTACAGTAAAGTTGGGGGCATACGCTGTAGCACCGCGTGGCCTCGGTGCTCATCTCCGTAACATTATCCCTTGAGCCTGTGGTGGTAGGGAGCCCATTACCCCGGGATACAGGGCCAGTGTGACATCCGGGTTACCACAGTTTACCTTCCCCAGGCTTACCCAGTTACCCATTAATTGGCCAGCCCGAGAAGGAGGATGAACTCATGGCAAAAGAAAGCAGGTAGTCTCGATCCCCCCTACCCCACCTCCCTCTGCGCATTGTAGGTGACGTCACTGCCTAAACGAGAGCGATAGATAGATAGAGAGAGAGGAAGACAAAGAGAGTGTGAGAATTTAAAGTTGTCCTAATGTAATGTAGTCCGTTGCACGTCTAAGTAGGTTCTGATCCTGGAATGCATTTTCAGTACTGTTTTAGTGCCCTCTGCATTAGTTTTCCCTGGAGTGTTGGGACAATTCACTCATATGATAATAAGAATGACTAAGAGGCATGTGGATTCACATATAATCCATATATATAATCCCCTTACAGTTTGGCAGCTTCCGTTGTGCTGTGTAATGAGGGTACAGCCTTATGATTTATCTATGTACAGTATATGTCTAATGAAATTAGACACAGTATTAAACAGTTGAATTAGCCTAGGATCTAATAAAAAAAAACTAAGCCAAAAAGTATATTATTTGTAACTTCATCTTTTGGGAGACTGAAAAAAGCAGTGTCGTCCCTTTGGGATGCAGGGATCTGCACCCACGAACAATGCAACACGAAGGCATACTAAACAAGAGTTTCCCATATCACAGAAAGCGGACCGCTCAGATAGACCTCCTCTAGCCGGTGGCTGGGTCAAGCCTGAAGTCCCCGCAGCAAATATACCCCTTCCACGTCTAGATTGTGACGCCACGTTCTGCCTGCCCAGTCCATACCAATTTTGGTCCAGTGCCCCCCTACGTGAGAATACCTGGCTTGCCTCCCCTTACCATGGATGAACAGCTGGGTGAGCTGCACGCTGACTGCCCGGGCCGGGATTCGAACCTGGGCCCGCGGAGTAGAGGCCAGGCACGCTGACCACTAGACCACAGAGGCGTATAAAGAATGAAGGTGCTGGTTAATTCTTGCATAAGGGATCTGGACAGTATAAGGATGAGCATGAGTAGAGGGTCGGGTGAAGCGGGGCCGCGGGAAGGCGGGATGCCTGCAGTAAGTAAGTTCAAAGAGCAGTTAGCATGAAAATATCGGCAAAAGATAGAAAAATATGCAACATGGCGGCGGAATTTAAGAGGTAGGGGACTGTCAGTAAGAGGAGGGGAGCTGGTGAGACGAAGAGACTTACGGCGGTATTTCACGGGAACGATTTTGCTCGGGACCCAGACCTTCGGGCGGTGACTTTCGCTGAGCTGCTGAGGGAACATGATATGCACTAATCACACGAGAATGCTACGTTTAATGGACATTGGGCATCTTGGTCTTGATCTTAACTCTCAGGGACCGTATAGCCTACCTACTTTCAAGTAGAAATATATGTGAATAATTTCTATAAGTCATATTATGTTTTAATATAATTATTTTCACACCGAAAACAAAAATGCATTTACAATAAATACACACCTCACCCTTCCTCCCTCCCTTCCTCACCTCACCTGCATAAATGAGATAAATTTAAGAGTTGTTCAGTTGATACAAATACGGTTGGAGATTTAGATGTAATGTTAAACAGTTTTAAAGACAGAGAAGGCAGAAGGTGAATGAATAACAAGTGTTCACGAGTAGTATTGTGGAGCGAAAACATTGGATTGCAAAAGATTAATTAATCAGAACTCAACTAGGAATAGATACGATGTATGCAAAGTCCCTACCTATAAATATCCAAAGTAGTATAAAAAGAGAGAGAGAGAGAGAGAGAGAGAGAGAGAGAGAGAGAGAGAGAGAGAGAGAGAGAGAGAGAGAGAGAGAGAGAGAGAGAGAGAGAGAGAGAGAGAGAGAGAAGAGAGAGAGAGAGAGAGAGAGAGAGAGAGAGAGAGAGAGAGAGAGAGAGAGAGAGAGAGAGAGAGAGAGAGAGAGAGAGAGAAGAGAAAGGAGAGAAAAGAGGAGAGAAAGCTACAAGGCCGGCACACCAAATATGAGCTTGCTCGTGTCTTCTGATTCTAGAACGATCGAATCTCAACTGCTAATTTCGAATGCTCCGTTTCGCTAATAGATTACCTTTAGTTCCTGAACATCCCTTAATTCCTAACAATATAGGCACTCAGTGACCCACGTAACCTGTGATATAGGCGCGTCAAGGCGAGCTGCTTGCGACCTTGTGAGGTAGCATCACTCAAAGGCAACTGAGAGACTTCAAACAAGTCTGGGTACTTCTTTTTGAGCGCTGCTGCTGTGATGGATATATTTAATTAATACTTATAGCTGTAAAACATTATCATCAGCAGATGGGGAAGTCTTTCTCCTACTTACAAATCGCTTCCTCGCGTTTACCTTGTCCGCAAGGAGGGACACTGCCTCCTGAACGTCGTAAGCTGTTCACCTTGATGTAGGTGGCGTGCACGAGAATAACTGTTCACCATCAGAACGGTTACGATTTGGAGGTCCAGCAAAACAACACGTGTCGGCGTCGAGGAGGCGAAGGTGGAGATGGCTTCTTCTTTTTCTGGAGTGTTTAGAGGTTACTCTACCTATTAGTAACGGCTACCGGAGGATGCAGCAAGGCGATATGAGGAGAGAAGAAGCGCGGTTTGTTTTGCTGGTCCTCCATCCCGAGCCCGAGCTTGAACTTGATGAGTTGTGCACGCCACCTATACTTGTCACTGGCCACGTGGCCAACACACTACCCAAGCTCCATTACCGCCAAGACGCTTTGCTTCTTTTCTGTTACCTATTTGCAGTAAACTTTAGCCGATGGTGAGGAAATTTGTGCAAAGTAATGATGGGGTGGACAGGGCGCCGTGCTGCTCTCTTTGCTATGTAACACACACACACACACACACACACACACACACACACACACACACACACACACACACACAATTGGCACAACTGGTAGAGCGCTGCTCTGCCAGGCTTCACGGTCTGACAGGGCGGCGGCTCAAGCCCGCTCAGGTCGGATTCTTTCAGTTGACTAGGAATGATTACTGTCCCCCCTTGAGCAAGGGGGGTGGGATGTGTGGTGTGTGAGGTCCTGGCAGTACCTAGAGATCGATGATAAAGAGCACTTGCTCATATCGGGAGGGTACTTGCCGGCGATTACGAGTCCAACACGTGATCATCCCGTGGTGAGTTACACACACACGCACGAGGATGTAGTTATTGTACCGTGCCTTTCGAGTTTGTGAAGATCATTCGTCAATGATTATCATTCAATAACACTGGATTGAGATGCTTATTGTTGGTAAAAATAATAATAAGACGTAGCCTATATTAAAATACTAAGGCCATATAAACGTTTAATTTTGCTTGAGTGTCAAAATAGGTTTTAGGAATATTGTAGAAATATGTCTTCACCATGTTATAATGACATTAGCTCCCAATGGAAATGAAGATTGTGCAGAGTTACACATTAGCATATTAGATAAAGATGGACTTATAACCCTACCTGGAGGAGTTTCTAGCTGCAGACCCATCGCCTGCGTAAATAGTAACCTATGACTGCTAAAATAGTAACTTTTCCCCGCATGTGTTAATCTCAGAAACGAGTAATAATAATGGAAATAGTTATCAGAGCTTAGGAAATATGATATAAAAACATAATATGTTGACTATCTAAATGAGTTGGGTGGGATTCTAGAGTTTTACCAAGACGTATGGCCCATCAGAAGTTACCTTCTTTTCATCTATATTCTTGTAACACGTTCAGTCTATGAGGCTGTGGCCTTGATGAGACTGTGAAATATCCACTGTGAGTCTGTTATACCAGTTGAAGCCCTGTGGGAGAGATCACATCCAATAATACTGGCAATCAGCTACGATGTCTGGCCCTCTGGTGAACCTGAGGTGAACGATTGTTTCAGTCACTGTAGCTTATCTCTCACAATGATTTCCATAGACAGTACAAAGGGAGGGTGGTTATGGCAGCAACACACACACACACACACACACACACACACACACACACACACACACACACACACACACTACATATCTGGCATAAACCTGACCAACGAGATGGTTTTCTTCCAAGACGTCCGACTGTTAGCACAACTCTGTCGTCAAGCGCAGAAATTAATATATTTTCTCTACCCTCTGCGGCCTGTTGCTACCGCCGAAGGCCAGGTCAGTAAGGCATTCCTACGTTAAAAATAGCTGGATCCGCTTCCAAAATAGGGACAATTATTTTTTTTAGTATCTCAGGTAAAAAATGGCGCAGTGATTGACCAGTTAAAAATGACGCCAGCAGCCTTACGCAGGGCCGCCTATGTCAATACTCTATCATAGTCCAGGCTCCAGGGGTGATTTCTGTGCATCTCTCTTTTAGAAAAATACTATCCATCTTATTGAAAATATGTCAAAACACTCCAAAAAAGTTTGGGTGCCAATTTCAAAGCAGACAAGTTTGGTAACTAGAGGACGTGAAACAATTTTGAATAGTGTGTTACCAATTTCCATCCATATATCATCAGATTATATGTAAAAAAAAGCTTAATGTCATATTTTCTATAGTAGTAATGAAGTATATGAAATGAAAAATTTTGTGACGATTTTAAGGACTTCTGTGCTTCAGATACACTCTCTTGTGGACGTTGCTGTCACAGATAATGCCAGATGTATTACAGTACCGATCTGTCCTGGGTAAATATGTGCTGGGAGACCTTCTAAGTGTTTCAGAGCGATACGACCTATGACCAAGATTGTCTGAGGCACTTGAGTCCACTGCTTTTATGCACTTTTTTTTGTAGATATCCTGTCCAATATACTGTGCAGTGTGTACATTTATTTCAATTGTTATTGACATGTTATACGAAACTATCACTAGAGTTCAAAAGTCAGTCTTTGTCTCACCATATCACCTCGAAGGTTACTTGCGTCAAGAATTCTTTTTCGGACACTTTCAGTGCTGGGTATTTTTTCCGTCGAATTTTCCTAACATATTCTGCACAAGTCTTTGTCAACATAGTTTCTTCCGTCCGGTAAGGATATGGGGGTCAGTTCAACATGCTTCATCGTGATGGTGTATTACTGCACTACTTCATTATGTTTGAATGTTCTCCGGGACATCAGTAAGCGCCTAAAAAACATGATCTGTCTTGTTCATATCTGTACAGATAACCCAAATCAGCTTTCATAATTGTGTGGTAAGTCTGTATGGCATTGTACACATTATGTGAATACGCATCACATGTAAGGTAGATCCATATTACCTCTCCCAACCCTTACGCCCAGAGAATACCTACTTGACTTGTGATTTCTATATAAATTTATCACATATCACACACACACGAAATACAAAAATCTTAGTGCAAACTGCCATGATTTTTTTGCATTGCAAGGGATCATGGCAACACATGTGGGACTATTCAAGGAATATTTTTTTTTATAAAAAAATAATATTATAGAATATTTACTTTGCAGTTGCTACTCTGTCAATATTGCATGTTCAAAGGGAAGCATGTGAAAAGTAACGTACCAAATGTCATTGATCTAGATGCATATTTCACGAAGTAACACTCATCCAAAGTGTTGTGTATTTTTGGAAATACACGACACGTTAGACATGAAGGGAGGCAGGCTAGCTATTATACACAGTTGTAGGAGATGGACGAGTGTTTCGTGGCGTAAAGCACAGATAGCCTAATATTACAATGTGTTATTAACGTAAAAAAACTTGCTTACCTCCCTTCCTTTCTAACGCATCGATAATCTATTGGCAGCATCGTCTTCAGGAGAATTTTCTTCATCAGATGACATTGCTCGTTTCTACAATAGCTTAATAATTGTATGCAAAAATCAGCATGGAAGAAAAAATTATATAAACATTAATAACCCGTCTCTGAATTCAACTCGCATTATTTCTTTTTCTTTAAGTAAATATGAGTTGTTTTTAGCGAGTCATAATCTGCTGTCTTTCTGCTATCCAATGATGAAGAAAACAAGTATGTATTACGCGACGCGAGTGTGCTATAGACCATGGAAGTAATGTGTGCGTGTGTGTGTGAGAGAGAGAGAGAGAGAGAGAGAGAGAGAGAGAGAATAAAAATGTGTGTGTGTGTGTGTGTGTGTGTGTGTGTGTGTGTGTGTAAATGTGCATGTCTGTATGTCTGCATGTGTGTGTGTGTGTGTGTGTGTGTGTGTGTGTGACAAGTCTCCCACCTACAGGTATTGGCGTATTCTTTTCCCCGGTGCC
>NC_066514.1:17880516-17950516 GCF_024679095.1 Eriocheir sinensis | reverse complement strand
AATATTCAACAGAAAGGACATATTTTATCATATTAATTGAATATTTAGTTCCATATATTTTTTCATGAAAGTAGATGTTCCTTTTGTTACAAAAAATCAGAAGAAGGGGAAGCTGTCTAATATTACTAGTCTGAAAGAAGAGGATACCTTTTAGAAAATTAATTAATTGTTTAGTTTTACACTATTCATTAGGAGACACAAATTTGATTGTGCTCTTATATTTCACATCGATAAATATATAAGGTATAGTTTTCAAAAAGGGAATACATATTATATTTTTTTAATGTGAAAAAAATATTTTCTTTATGTTTCTGTGAGTTTTATTGTAAGCCAGAGTGGGGTAAAAGGCCTACCCAGTGGGCGTTCTACCCCACTTGCGGGGAAAGAAGCCCCCTTTATTATTTTTTTTTAAATTGTCATTATAATAAGGTGTAAATCACAATGAGTGGATACAATATATACCATAAATAGGCCTTAGCCTATAAGCTTCCAACAGAACTCTTTTTTTTTAATATATTGCAAAAAATGAACTGAATGTTTATTTCACTCTGAATAAGTTTATTTCACTCTGATTATGTTTATTTCACTCTGAATAAGTTTATTTCACTCTGAATATGTTTATTTCACTCTGAATAAGTTTATTTCACTCTGAATAAGTTTATTTCACTCTGAATAAGTTTATTTCACTCTGAATATGTTTATTTCACTCTGAATAAGTTTATTTCACTCTGAATATGTTTATTTCACTCTGATTATGTTTATTTCACTCTGAATAAGTTTATTTCACTCTGAATAAGTTTATTTCACTCTGATTATGTTTATTTCACTCTGAATATGTTTATTTCACTCTGAATAAGTTTATTTCACTCTGAATAAGTTTATTTCACTCTGAATAAGTTTATTTCACTCTGAATAAGTTTATTTCACTCTGAATAAGTTTATTTCACTCTGAATAAGTTTATTTCACTCTGAATAAGTTTATTTCACTCTGAATAAGTTTATTTCACTCTGAATAAGTTTATTTCACTCTGAATATGTTTATTTCACTCTGAATATGTTTATTTCACTCTGAATAAGTTTATTTCACTCTGAATATGTTTATTTCACTCTGAATATGTTTATTTCACTCTGAATATGTTTATTTCACTCTGAATATGTTTATTTCACTCTGAATATGTTTATTTCACTCTGAATATGTTTATTTCACTCTGAATAAGTTTATTTCACTCTGAATATGTTTATTTCACTCTGAATAAGTTTATTTCACTCTGAATATGTTTATTTCACTCTGAATATGTTTATTTCACTCTGAATAAGTTTATTTCACTCTGAATAAGTTTATTTCACTCTGAATAAGTTTATTTCACTCTGAATAAGTTTATTTCACTCTGAATAAGTTTATTTCACTCTGAATAAGTTTATTTCACTCTGAATAAGTTTATTTCACTCTGAATATGTTTATTTCACTCTGAATAAGTTTATTTCACTCTGAATATGTTTATTTCACTATGAATATGTTTATTTCACTCTGAATATGTTTATTTCACTATGAATAAGTTTATTTCACTCTGAATAAGTTTATTTCACTCTGAATAAGTTTATTTCACTCTGAATAAATTTATTTCACTATGAATATGTTTATTTCACTCTGAATAAGTTTATTTCACTCTGAATATGTTTATTTCACTATGAATATGTTTATTTCACTCTGAATAAGTTTATTTCACTCTGAATAAGTTTATTTCACTCTGAATAAGTTTATTTCACTATGAATACTATGTTTATTTCACTGTGAATATTTTTAGTTCATAATACCGAATGCCGAACGTATGAGTTGTGTGGCAGCCGAGGAGTTGTGCTGGTCCACAAATCCCCGCGCAAACTTCAAAATTGTGGCGGAAAAAGGCGGAGCCGGAAGTCTTGACACCCGCCCCTTAGGGGTTAAGCATTCTGTATTGTTTTAACCACCTTCCAAACTAATTTCGAGGTGGCAGAAGCGTTCTGATATATGAAATATCCCTTGAAATACTCTGAAACTCCAAATATTGAGAAGTCACTATAGTCTATGGGATCTAACTTGAGCCCTGTGGCTTGGCCCGGGAAACCCCCCATTGTTTACAAATCTAGCGATGACCTGCGCATGGCGATCTGTCTCACTGTTAGTCTGTACGTTATCTCTTTGCTGAATGTGTATATATATATATATATATATATATATATATATATATATATATATATATATATATATATATATATATATATATATATATATATATATATATATATATATATATATATATATATATATATATATCCTATTCATAATACGACATCATGGTGTTATGAATGCCTTGAGATTTGAGGGAAAAACACCGACTCTGTAAACCTTCCATTTCACTTGGCAAGGTGGCTCATGCGACGGTGCCGCCTGAGGAACCTTGGCAACAGACGTCAGGCCGCACCATTCACCCTTCCGCCACCGCGGGAGACTCATGTAGGTCTTACTCTCGCGTCCTGCAGTCAAGCAAAATATATTATATATAACGTCAATAAGAGAAAGAGAGATCCTCTGAGGAGAGTGATGGGGTGATGTGGCACCTGCGCGGCTCAGGGGGACTGTGCCTAAGCGCTCAAGTTAGACTCGATGGACTATAGGCGACATCCGCTGAAACATCGTTTGAGCTCGAGCGACGACGACGGCAGATGGAGACCTTTGTGATGGAATAACTTGATCGTGCTGTGAGACGAGAGGGAAGGTTTAGGGATCCACTGGACCTTCTGCACGTCAGGACGAATATTTATTACGTCATTATCGGCTACCAATGGAAGAAATGCGTCTGTGCCTAAAACACGACACAATGATCACGATGTCAACCCGGCGGTGACATGCATTGCCAGTAGCTACACAAGTGCTCAGATTTCTCACAAGTGGTAGCTTCCAAGGTGTTATTGGTGATGTTACTACCTGTCAAGTGTATATAGAGCGATCGATGCTAACTGTCAGGTTTTGAAACGACGCGCGTGATAGCTTATCTGATCATAATAGGCGCACCTAACATCACTATAGCCGATCCAGGATTCAGTACGTTTCCTAACTAGTAGAAGGTAATGTTATAATTGTATTTCGTAAAGAATCCTTATAACCAAAAACTAACTAAAATTATGGGTATTCTTTTTCTTGAACACAGCATTGAACAAACAAGAGAACAATAATAAGAAAATACGTATAGCGACCGTTGCCAGGTCATCGTACTCAGAGCACAGTATGTAACGGTTTCTGACGCCTGGCTATTGCCAAGAAACATCAGGATCTAACTCTTTTAACGATAACTATAAATTAGTTTCGTTACTGGAGCCCAGAAGACAGTTTAGGGCTAGGAAGTCGGGAAATATAATCGGCTGAGTACGACAATCTGGCAACGTTGACCTGGCTGTCGCCCGCAGGCCAGAGCCAGTCTATACGACATTTTGCGGGTGTCAAATTCCACAAATAGCATATTTTTACTGCGCAAAGCAGGTGATGTCACTTATTGTGACTAAGTGAGCTTTCATATTTATCTACTTGTGTATATTTCATGGTGGCAAAACTTTCATTTCTAGGTTTATTTTTACTAGTGACACTAATTTTTGACTGTTTTTCACCATAGAATTTCACTCAAACAAGTGAATCAGACACCACAGAAATATTACCAGTGTGTGTATGAATTAGTTCAAAGATAAGCATATACAAAGGAACACAAAGGAAGAACAAACAACAGCAGACCTGCTGGTCCTTACGAGGCTGTTTTGATTTACCCCCAGGATGTCTCGTGGATCATTGGTAAATAAAAACAAAATATCTGGATAGGCTACTCTTTAGCCAGTTACCGGCTATGGCTGCCAAAAAAGTTCCTCCGCCAAGGGGGGTGGGGAGGAGCCTTCGCCTTTGCTGTCTTTCATCTTCCACCTTTGATTAGATAGTTAGTGTAGCTTGTCACAAACAACCTCGTAAGGACCAGCAGGTCTGCTGTTGTTTGTTCTTCCTTTGTGTTCCTTTGTTGTGTTGGTAGCCCTCCATTTGGTGATTGTCAGGTGCGCCAATTCTCGCTCCTGGGCGCTGCTCGTGATTGGCTGTCCAGCTGTGTGCTCAGTCTCGGGCCTCTCTGGTGTTATGTTTCTACATTATTTCCCGTAGCTCACCTACGATATTTTGGTACAGAGAAAAAGACTCGTTGATGATTGTAGGACATAAATACGTTTGTCACAACTCGGTAAAACAAAAAATAAGGAAATTATGGCGAGTATAACTGAAAGAACATTGTACTCAGTCCTCCGTAGCACGAGTAGCGGCGAGTCTCGTGCGCGGCGAGAATCACTGCCATGGACTGAGAAATGATCGGTGTTTTGTTTATATTATCTCTCGTAGCTCACCTATTGTACAAGATACGCTATTTTGGTAGAAAGAAAAGCATTCCGAACACGATGGTGTAAACAGATTATAAATAATACCGTGATATAAACAAAACACCTACTCGTGCTACGGAGGACTGAGTACAATGCTCTTTCAACTATACTCGCCATAATCTCTTTATATTTTGTTTTAAGAGTTGTGACAAACGTATTTATGTTCTACAATCATCACCGAGTCTTTTTCTCTGTACCAAAATAGCGTAGGTAAACTACGGGAAATAATGTAGAAACATAACACCAGAGAGGCCCGAGACTGAGCACACAACTGGACAGCCAATCACGAGCAGCGCCCGTGAGCGAGGATTATGATCAGACAGCCTGTCACGTGCGTCGTACAGAACCCCGCGAGGAGCCAGATGCACGCTTCGAGTGAACAGAGTATAGTGATAAAACCTCACAAATATCAATGTATTGCTGCTTGATGATATAATCATTTTGTACCAATTATTCTTTTCTTATATATGATTGCAATCTATAACATTTAGTATAGCACTTTAAGAATGATTCCTTTATTTTGGACCATTTAAACTGATGACTATCTGAGCTCTGTAACATTTATTCTAGAAAAAAAAATTGTACCAGTCAAAATGATGTGTGTCTCAGAACAAGAAAAATATATGAAGTGCTTACAACCTAATAAATGATTATGTATTTAAACGTAAATATTTCTCTTATTTTTTTCCTTTTCAAGATCACAACCAAAAGAAACTCTTACTTAAAATATGCATGACCAAGATATGAATATCCCTAATAATGGCATTTACAGCACTTCCAAGCTGTTGTCATACATACACGAGATGCAAGATCCAAAGGGACGGAATACACGTCTGGTAAACCGTAATGTATGATACTAATCAGAGTTATTTCCAGTCCTTAACTTTCTCACACCTTTCTCACCCTACGCCAGGTAGATGTATGAACATCTGTCAGCTGACATCACTCCCCACGATCATATATCGTCCCCTCCTCCACGTGGTCCATCTCAAGACCTCTCCCCTGCAATCCGTCCCTCACTCCTCCCATCCATCCTTTCCTCGTCCTGCCAACAGGTCGCGGCCGCCACTCCAGGTATTTTCTTGGTTTTCGGTCCTCTTCCCTTCCTTTAAAGTGTCCATACCATTTCTATCACTTTCTGCTTCATATAATATAAAGCGTTTTTCGTCTTATATTTATATGCAACTGTAAAGAAAGAAGGCAGCCAAGGTCAGCGGTCATGTGTGGATAAATCTTGCTTTGTTGCTCCTCTTTCGTCACATAAAAGGAAAAAAATACGGAACGTTTGGCATTTAAAGTACTTCTCTTTTTTTTTGGCAAGAGCAAAGAAAGAAGAAGCAAAGTCCTGCCTTCGTGTATGCAGAGATAATTGGTTTTATTTTTACTACCTCATCGCGAAGCAATTATATATATATATATATATATATATATATATATATATATATATATATATATATATATATATATATATATATATATATATATATATATATATATATATATATATATATATATATAAAACACTTAAAGTTATATGTATTTAAAGTTTTCTCGTTTTTTTATACGAGAAAGAAAGTCAAAGGGAAGTTTAGTTCACATGTATTCCTTATTATTGTGTTTCACTTGTTTTGTTTATCATGAAGCAGCAAGTTTTGTATAATTACAGTGTGTCTTTACTTAAACAAGTGTGAAAAGAAAGAATCGTATCGCAGCGTTCAGGCATGTATAGATTATTGCTCTTTTTTTTCTTTTTCCTGTTTCTTCCCAGGACAAGAAAATAAATCACATAGTTTGATGTATCACAAGTGTCTGTTTTTGCGTGTTTTATTCATAAAACAGCAAGGAATGAGGAAGCAAAATCTAGTTGATGGTTGTATAGCGCGCGATGCTGTAGTTTTTTCTTTTACTCCTGGGAGCACAAACACGGCCGCCAATACTTCAGCCAAACATTGCGGCAATACTACACAGCGAGCAACTCTTTAAGTGCAGGCATGATAATACCTACACACACACACACACACACACACACACACACTGCCCGGTAGATCAGTGGTTAGAGCGTCTTCCTCACAACCAGAAGGACCGGGGCTCGATTCCCTGACCGGTGAAGATAAGTTGGGTTTACCTTCTTTCACGTGTAGCCCCTGTTAACCTGGCAGTGAGTAGGTACGCGACATAAGGCGAGGAGTTCCTCGTTGTCGCGGTGTGTTGTGTGTGAGTGGTCTCAGTCCTACACAAAGATCGGTCACTGAGCTCTGAGCTCCTTCCTTAGTGGAACGGCTGGCTGTCTCGAGAGAGACCTGCAGCAGACCAAGAGGTGAAAAAGAGGTGAGTTACACACACACACACACACACACACACACACACACACACACACACACACAGCATCCTCCTCTATCCCCTCCTCCTCCCCCCTTCAGTCAGTTCATCGTAAAAATTCACGAATCCCATTTTTTTTTGTTAATCAGTCACGTTCTGTAATAAATATAAATGATAGTAAAAATAATATCAATATATCCCACGGTGGAACTGACTTCGTGATAACAAGCTATGATTACCTGATATATATATATATATATATATATATATATATATATATATATATATAGAGAGAGAGAGAGAGAGAGAGAGAGAGAGAGAGAGAGAGAGAGAGAGACAAACCTCATTTAAACAGCTCCTACCTTCCTTACTCGATCCAAAAAATGGTTTTGAGACCACAGACAGATAGATAAACCTTTAATCTACAACTAGAGACTAAGAGACCGCGTTGAAGAACCCCAGAAGTAGAGATCGAAGCGGAAACGTAACAACTTTGCGAAAGCTTCCGTTCATATTGACAACTCAGAAACCACACCTGTTAAAACCGTGATTCTTCTGTTATTAGCGCACAGAGAACGTTTTCGAGACCACAGATAGATAGAGGAACCTTTACTCTACAAACAAAGATCAAGAGGCCGTCTTAGGAACCTTCAGCATTAGACACCAAAGCGAGAACACCGACGTATAAGTTCTCTGAAAAAGTCTACGGGAATGACCTGTCACATTTGAGGTACTCCTTGGACGTCCGCTTCCAATTCCCTATTTCTCGTATTTCCAGCCCTTATGAAAGCCGGAAATACGCACCGAGCGATAGGAAATAGTTTATAACGTGGAAATACGCTATATCATTGATGTTACAAGGCCGAAATAGCGTAATATTCGCTAAAAACGATTAAAGTCTCAAGGAAAATGGCAGTTTTAAGGTAGACTGAGGAAGATTTGTTTGAAACGATATAGCTGTTCCCTTGATAGGTTAGGGCTGAAATATTGTGCCAGTAACATTAAGAATAACTTATTAAGAACCACCGAGACCACAGACACAGAGAAACCTTTAATCTTCAGGTCGAGACCAAGAGGCGTACTGGAAAACTTTGGAGTCAGAGAACGGAGCGGTAACGTAACAGCTCTGCAAAAACTCGTCACCAGAGCCCAGAAAGCACTCATTAAAACCGTCATACCTCTGTTAATAGCGCGCGGAGAGCGATTTCGAAGCCACAGGTAGATAAAAAACCTTTAATCTACATCTAGAGACCGAGAGCACGACTAAAAACAAACAGATTTAGAGAACGAAGCAAAAACGTAACACCTTTTCAAATTTTTCGCCGATATTGAAAACCTAGAAACCACTCAATAAAACCGTCCTATCTCTGCTGTTAGCACACAGAGAACGGTTTCGAGACCCCGGAATGGTAGAAAAACCTTTGATCTACAACTATAGGCCAAGAGACGCTGTATCGTTGACGTCACAAGGCTGAAATATCGTAATGTTCGCTCAAAACAGAACAAGTCTCAAAAGAGTATGGCAGTTTTAAGGCAGGCTAAGGAGGATTTTCTGAAGGAAGTATTAACTGTTCCTCTAATGAGTCTAATAGGTTAATGCTTTAAATATTACGCTATTAATGTCAAGAATACCTGATATTTAGAACCATCGATACCACAGACAGACACAGAAACCTTTAATCTTCCAGTAGAGAACACGAGACCCCCTCAGAGAACTTTGGAATCAGAGAACAATGCGAAAAAGTAACAGCTTTGAAAAAAAAATCCGCACGTGAACCCAGAAACCAGTCATTGAAACCGTGATGTCTCTGTTATTAGCGCCCTGACAACGGTTTCCAGACCACAGAGAGATAGAGGAACCTTTAAACTACAGCTAGAGACCGAGAGAGAGAGAGAGAGAGAGAGAGAGGAAGAGGAAGAGGAGTAGGAGGAGAAGGAAAGGGAGAGAGAAAACACACAAGTACCTCCAATCATAACACTTCCAATCACTAACAAACACTTAGAGATAGTTACATCATCGCTTCCAAATCCTTATAATGGGTAGTAAGGCCTTGCAAGCACGGCCTTCCATACCACAGTGTGCGTCCCCCATCTCCCTGCGTTGTGCTGAATGATGCCCCGAGCCCCAGCCCTCCGCGACGGCCGAGGGTGTGTCCAGTTATATCCAAAACCGACGACTTCACACACCTCACTCCCACCCGGTTTCTTGGCCCCACCATTCATTATTAAGAAACTAAGACCACCATCATCATCCTGATAAAATTCTGCATCACACTCGCATAACTTTGTAAAAGTAATGTGTGTGTGTGTGTGTGTGTGTGTGTGTGTGTGTGTGTGTGTGTGTGTGTGTGTGTGTGTTAAAAATAATGTTACGATATACAACTAAAGATAAATATGCCGTGTGTTATCTTAAGCGAGGAAAAATCTCGAGATCAAACAAAATTGTTTACCACGATGATACTTTGCTCCTGAAGTATTGATCGAGGGAATGCAATGCGATGCAAATTGTTGCGGAACTAAGTGTTGGTACTGAAGAAGAATGGTACTTGTTAACCTTTTTTTGGCACACAAGATGAACCTCACAGATGTAACAAGGCCGCGATCCCACCGAGGCAGCATGTTAGCAACATTTGTATGGAACATCGTCGCCTTAGCCTAGTATGTTTCAACCTTCCAAGGGTTCAGTCATTTCAACACAAGGCTAGGCAACATTAGGAGTTTTCAGTAGTGTCACCGACAAGTCAAACGATAGCATACCATACAGCGTTTCTACTGAAAACGAATTACAGCCCCGCTGGCAGACGACAGGCGCCACCGTCCGGGAATAACTCGTGTACATCACTCTTCAGACCCAAGTACTCAGAGTGCACACACTGTCGGAAGTAGGAAGATGGAGGGATTCGACGATTTGTTTCTAGAGGATGACTACAGATATCCTGTGCTTAATCCTTTGTACATGCCCCTCATGCAGCGGCAGACGATTTCTCCATGGCGAGAGTTATGTTCACAGCTCGCATGTATGAGTTCTGAACCAACTCGAATTTTCTCCTTGTTTTAGCTTGATGTTAACTATAATTTTGCAAAATGTATATTTCCTTGCCCACACGTGATGGTTATGTTAAGAGATGATGCAGGAAGCACCAACATACGAAAAAACAGCTCTGCTCCGGGATTAAAGTCACAGCCACGAAAGAGTCAGACAACGCTGCCTAGCGGTCAAAAAGATGCAAAATATCATCAGAAAACGCCGCATCTCCGCTTCTTACTCTGCTTTATGTCATTTTCAGGTTCTTTTTAATGTCAAATGACAAGAAAATAAATATTTCTTTATACAACTCCAATTTTCTGTGTCTTAACTGTTAAACGTTTCTTGTGGTTTATATCTCGTCTGCCGCCCGTGGAAGTTGAGAGATAACGGGGCTAAAGAAGGGGATTGGTCTGGCGCATCCCCTCCATCTTAACGACGCCTGGACACAATCCTTCACAATAAGTTTTAACGGGGCTAAAGAGGCGATTGGTCTGGCGCATTCCCTCCATCTTAACGACGCCTGGACACAATCCTTCACAATAAGTTTTAACGGGCCTAAAGAGAGGATTGGCCTGGCACATCCCCTCCATCTTAACGACGCCTGTCCACATTCCTTCACAATAAGTATTAACGGGCCTAAAGAGAGGATTGGTCAGGCGCATCCCCTCCATCTTAACGACGCCTGGCCACATTCCTTCACAATAAGTATTATCAAGATTTTTTGACCAGTGTTATGAGGTCAAATCGGGCTAGGATAGGTCTAGGCTATTTTTTTCATTACCTTTAGGCCGATCCTAGTTTTTTTTATGCCAATATACAGTATAGGATTGCAGCTTGTATTCTACCCCATACCATAATATGACTACCAAGAGCTTGGTGTCACTCCTACAGGTCAGGAGCAATGTGACCATATGGATAGATTCGTGTGAAGAATCTTCACAAAATTATCAGCTATGTCTGTTGCTTCATATTTCAAGCCTCATAAAAAAGAAAAAAAAGAAAAAACAAGACTGGTAGAGATGGATCAGGACCAAGTGAAATCAAAAGTCCTTCAGATTTAAGGGAGGCTGATCGTGGACCAGTACAGCCTAGGTTTGCTTCTTTTAACCCAAAGCAGTATGGTAATAGTAAGAGAGACTTCTCAGCATCCTGGTATAATGGACGCACATGGCTTGAGTGTTCAGTAAAAAGGGGGCAGCATTTTGTTGCCCTGTAGACATTTTAAAATTTCTTCTAAAGACTGTACAGTTACTAAAGAGGGTTACTCAAGCTGGTGCCATGCATTAGACAAACATAAAGGTTTCCAAAAACACGAAAATCCTCAAACTCGCATAGAAGCCATGGCGAGAAAAATGCGCAAGGAGAACAACCAGAGTGTCAGTACAATGGTAAACGAAAAGCAGTTGGAGAAAACAGGTACTATATTAAGTCAGTGGTAGAGGTAATTCAGTTGTTCTGCGTGAATGAGCTACCTGTGCGTGGAGAGTGTAGGAGTGGAGCAGGGTGCCTCGATACAAGTGGTGAGTCTCAAGGTGGGCCATCTGGTCTTTTTATGAAGTTATTTCAGTATACATTGTCTAAGGATAAGAAGCTCTCAGAGATTATTCAAATGACTCCAAAGAGTGCCCCCTACTCTTCTGCTAGGATTCAGAATGAGATAATAGACGTTATGAAAGACACTCATAGAGAATGTTGTTTATGATATCAAGGAGGCTGACACACAATTTTTCAGCATTAAGTCTGATGGAGCTCGTGACCCAACCAACACAGAAAAGTATACTGTATCTGTAGTTGTACGATGTGTAAAGTAAAGGCGAGTCTAATTGTTATGCCAGCAACAGATAATTTTGAGGCAGAAAGCCTGGCCTCATTAACACTTAAAACACCAAATGAATGTGGACTAAATTGTAATAATACATCTCAATGTTATGATGGAGCAACTGTGATGTCATATGTACATTGTTTCAATCACCAACTGCACTTTGTGTAATGCAAAATGACGTTTTTTTTTTCATTTGCAACAACCTGTACAACTTTCTACGCGGTCCAAAGCTGGACAGGATTTATAATGGAACAAACGACTTTTGGAACAGTCCAGTCATTTACATACTGTGTCTACTATGTCAGAAAACCTCGAAAGAGTAGTGAATGCTATTATTTATATATTATCTATCGCTACTCATCCTTATTATTTGTTATTTCGCATCATTCCTGATATGCTTCCATTTTGCACTCAACAAACATAAGGACGAGCGTCGTCTTCCCCTTCTTCCCTTTCCCATTATCTCTGCTTCTCATCTCTTTTTATCTTTCCCTCACCTACCCGGCATCACTCTTATAAGTCCCTTCTCCACTTCACATCATCTCCTATTTTCCTCATTACTTCTCCTTCCCCATCCCTCCTTTTCCTTCTTTCCCTCCCTCCAAGCATCACGTTCTACACCTCCTCCCCTTCCCATAATCCATATTCTCATCTCCCCGGTGTGTACTCACGACAGTATATATATATATATATATATATATATATATATATATATATATATATATATATATATATATATATATATATATATATATATATATATATATATATATATATATATATATATATATATATATATATATATATATATATATATATATATATATATATATATATATATATATATATATATATATATATATATATATATATATATATATATATATATATATATATATATATATATATATATATATATATATATATATATATATATATATATATATATATATATATATATATATATATATGGTATCAAAAGAAAGCAAATTAAATGTATTACTCATGAATGGGAAGAAATAGGGTTGACTACTAAATAAAAAAATATAAAAAAATAATATGTATAATAAGGCGCTTAATATAGGTTGATTTATATAGTGAAAGGATTATATAAAAATAGTAACTTTTCCTGTAGATATCTTAAAATGATTTTAATATAAGACAGTCAACATATTGAAGTGTTCATATATGAATTCTTATGCAGATATATTATTTTTTTGTGGCGTCAGGAAGGTTTTCGTCGCGGCGCGTGAAATGAGTCAGTTCGGCGAATTTTTGTCGCACATTCTGGTCAAGCTCGAGCAAAAACTACTGAGGCTAGGAAGGCGTGCTTGGTGGCAAATGAAAGCTTTATTAATACAGATTAATAATAAAAAAACAAATGGAAAGCACAAAACAAATGAAAAAGTTAAAAGCAAAAAAGTAGGACTTGTCCAAATCGCGGCAAAAGGGCCGAAAACAGGCTATTTTGTGACGGCTCGACGACAAACTGAGAATCGAGCTATCAAAAACTCCTTTGAGCTGGTCAAACTACAGTGTCAAGAGTGGATACATGCCAAATTACAGCTTTCTAGACGCAATAGCAAAGTTCTCAAAAGGGTTTACGTTTCGAACTCTAGCGACGAAACTACTGGGAATAGGAAAATGTTATGCATCATATTAAAATGCAGATTGATAGGGCTAAATTATTTGTTAAATAAGTTTTTTGAAATTCTAAAAAGAATTGTGGGTTTCAAGGTTGGAGACTCCAAAATAGTTTTTTTCAGTCGTTTATTATTCTATTTTTTACCATTCCGAATCGTTTTTTGAGCCCGTCGCTTATTAAGGAATATAGCCCTTTCATTTCGCCGTCGATTGATACCAAAAACATTTATGTAGCCCCAGAAATAAGGGAGTTATGGCGATTCGGACCAGGGAGGTTGATTTTCCAAAATTCACGGCTTATTGACAGGGCTGGGGCAAGTTTCCGGTCCATAGTGTAGGGTTCACTGGTTCAGCCAATTAGCAGGGAGTGGTGACGTACATACAATTATAGGGACTAATGATGACGGTGATGAGGCTAATCGTGAAGGTGAAACTAATGATTATGTTTTCTTTTTCTTGTTACTGATATTTTAAGGACTATCTGATATCTAAGTCAGATCCTATTTCATTCCACATCACACTACATACGCGCTACACACATACACCAGCTACTATTTTTTTTTCAAAACTAAAAATGGCGACTCCAAGTAATGCCTCGGAAACCTCGTTGGGGAACACAAATGCCCCCAGAGCGGACTCCACTTTCGGCCATCGACCCAAGAGGTGTCTTGATACCTCTTCGAACTTTCTCTTCATTAACTTCTGCAACATTCGCGGTCTACGTCCTAATTTTCATTCTGTGGAGCACCACCTCTCCTCCTCTAAAACTCATCTTCTCTTCTTCACCGAAACACAGGTTTCTGAGGCTACTGACAGCAATCTCTACTCTGTTCCTTCCTACTATCTCTATCCTAAATTTCAATCCAAAGCTGGATGTTGCGTCTGCGTACGCAACGACATCACTTGCTCTCATGCCCACAACCTTGACTCTTCAGAGTTTCCCACCATCTGGCTAAGACTTCATTGTCATTCTATTACTAAATACATCTGTGCTGTGTATCTCTCACCTAACTCTACTAACTATATAAAATTATTTGACTACCTGAACTCTAAAGAGGAGAACATCTTGACCCACTCTCCCTTCGCTGAAATCTATATCTTAGGAGATTTCATTGTTCACCACCAGCGTTGGCTTTCATCCTTTTCACTGACCAGCCTGGTGAACAAGCCTACAACTTTGCTATCCTCAATGATCTATAGCAGTTGGTTCAGTACACTACACGTATTCCCGACAGTCTTAGAGACAGGTCCAACAGACTAAACCTCTTCCTTACCTCTAACCCTTCTGCTTACTCTGTCAAACTGTTCTCTCCGTTGGGCTCCTCCGATCACAATCTTATTTCTGTATCCTGTCCTATCGCTCCTGTACAGCCTCTGGACCCTGCGAAGAGGCGATGCTTCTGGCATTTTGCTTCAGCTCGGTGGGACGAACTGAGGATGTACTTTTCCGATTTCCCGTGGAATGACTACTGCTTCCAGGACAGAGACCCCTCTGTGTGTGCCCAGCGCATCACAGAGGTGATTGTCTCTGGAATGGAGGTACACTTTCCACGTACTTTCTCTACTCCGCAATCAAATATAGAGAGGCAGCACATAAAAGGTACTAGTGCCTTCGCACAATCATGAGCTTTACATTTCTTCCCGGAATCATGCCAAATCTATTCTTCGACTTACCAAAAGCTCTTTCCTCCATAGTAAATGTCAAAACATTGCTTTTTCTAATTCTCCTAGAGACTTCTGTCACCTAGCCAAAAATATCTCCTCCAATTTCACTTCTTCATCTTTCCCTCCTCTCCTTAATCCTGACGACAGCACCGCCGTCCCATCTATCTCTAAGGTTGAATTCGCTCAGATTTCCTGTAAAAACTCCACTCTGGACGATTCTGGGCGTATTCCTATTACTCATCACCCCTCTGACTCCTTTATGCCTGTTATTAAGATTCTTAAGAATGATATTTTCTATGCCCTCTCTGGCTTTAACCCTCAGAAGGCTTATGGACCTGATGGAGGGCCTCCTGCTGTACTTAGAAACTGTGCTTCCGTACTGACACCCTGCCTGGTCAAACTCTATCGGCTCTGCCTGTCAATATCTACTTTTCCTTCCTGCTGGAAGTATGCCTTCGTACAGCCTGTGCCTAAGAAGGGTGACAGTTCCAATCCCTCAAACTTCCGCCCTATAGCTTTACTTTCCTGTCTATCTAAAGCTTTTGAATCAATCCTTAACCGGAAGTTTCCTAGGCATTTATCCACTTCTGTTCTTCTTTCTGATCGCCAGTATTTGTTCTGCAAGAGGCGTTCAGCTGGTGAGCTTCTTGCTTTCCCAAATGACTCTTGGTAATCTTCTCTTAGCCGTTTCGGTGAAACTCTTGCTGTTGCGCTAGACATATCAAAAGCTTTTCATAGGGTCTGGCGCAAATCTTTGCTCTACAAATCCTCCTCCTAAGGTTAATATATTTTTCTCTGAACCTTTATCTTTTATCTCCAGTTTCCTCTTTGACCGATCTATCACTGCTGTAGTAGACGGTCACTGTTCTTCCTCTAAACATATCAGTAGTGGTGTCCCACAGGGCTCTGTTCTATCTCCCACTCTTTTTCTATTGTTCATTGATGATCTTCTTTCCAAAACGAACTGTCCTATCCATTTTTACGCCGATGACTTTACTCTGCATTATTCAACTTCTTTTGATAGAAGGCCATAAAACAGGAACTATACGACTCCAGGCTGGATGACGCAGAACGCTTAACCTCAGACCTTACTATCATATCCGATTGGGGCAAGAAGAACCTGGTGTCCTTAAAACTCCTCAAAAACTTAATTTCTTCCTACTCGACACAACCTTCCACACTCCTATCCCCTTTTCTTCGACAACACTCAGCTGTCACCTATGTCGCCCAGTACTCACTCCTCTATTACACCGTCACCCGTCTCTCCGCTGGGTGGCTGCGTGGCGAAGGGGTGGCGGTAAGGAGATGGAGGTGGTGAGAGGAGGAGGAGAGTGGTAATGGGGGAGCAGGAGATGGTTGAGAGGTTAGGTGGACGTGGCGAAAGTGGAGAAAGAAATGGAAGTGATGGAGGAGGTGGAGGGAGAGCTAGATGTGGTGACTGGGGGAATGGATGTGGTTGGGGAACTGGAAGAAGGGATGGAGGGAGAGATGGGTGTTGTAGTTGGGGGTGGGTGGGGAGGAGGTGGATTAAGAGATGGCGATGATGGACGGGTCGTGTCCGGCGATTGGAACGGACGTGAATGTTTCTAAAGTTTCGTTGTCTTCACTGTTTGTTTTGTTTAGTTTAGTTTTCCTGTGTTCCTTTTACATGTGTGCTGATTCTGTTTCTTATGGCCATCAACCAATGAACTACACACACACACACACACACACACACACACACACACACACACACACTTCAACACTTACGTACACGACGCGGTGACTTGAAGACGCACAACTCACCTTCCTGAAAACAAGAGAAAAAAAAAACATCAATGAAGAATATTTAGATGTAGAACTTTCTGAATAACTAATGTCATCACGCTGATTCTACTTTACTCGAGTTGTCGACAAAGTGCCACGTTAAAATTTTGCATATTTATGGAAGTTTTGGTTCCAGGTAAGGAAAAAAAAAAGACACAAAAACGAACCGAAAGTCAAACAATCAAGCAAATACACAAAGCTTGACAAGTATATACACAAAACAAACAAAACTATAAATAAAAGTTACAAGCGAAATCCCACAAATAAACAGCAAACGTGGAAACGCACAAACATTAAAACAAAACAAACAAAAAAACAATTACAAAAACTTTACCACGACAATGTACACAAAAAGAACAAATAGAACCACAGACGAGCAAAGGCACGCACGTCCCCCTCATGCCACACCCACACAGAAACACCCTACACACCATCTAGAGCACACACACACACACACACACACACACACACACACACACACACACACACACACACACACACATGTAAAAGAAAAACACGAGAGCGTATATAAACTCGTCCCAGCCGCAACATATTCAGGCAAAGTCTAAAAACAAAACACACACTCCCGCAGACTTATTAACAGAACAAGTCAGGGCAAGCCGGACAGAGCAAGCACGAGTCACACACGATGATAACACCGACACTCAGCTCTGCACGGTGGTAAATAAAACACGGAACTGAGCGAACGTTGCGGACTAAAAAGGAAATGATACGAAAGTTAGAAAAAAAGATATATCGACCTTGGGTGTGAGGAAAAAGTAATTAAAGCGTGATGTCTGCCCGTATTGTGCTCTCCAGGTGACCGAGGCCGTGCAGGTAAAAAAAAAAAAAAAACATAAAAAGGCGTATAATGTAAAAAGTAATTTGTGGTTATCAGAAAAAAAATTACAGAACATACACAATGCATATAGAATGAAAGAACTAAATACGTAAAATATATAACCAGTGTAATCTCAGGCAAGAATTAAGCAATGGAAATAGTGTTAAAAACTGAAGATTAATTTAAATGACCTCGTATTATTTCTGAAAGCAGATTAAAGACAAGAGGGAAACAAGAATAAGACAAATAAATTAACTCTTCTCTTTACCCGGAAAAAAGAATAAAAAAGCCTTTAAATATATACGCGCGCGCGAGAGAGAGAGAGAGAGAGAGAGAGAGAGAGAGAGAGAGAGAGAGAGAGAGAGAGAGAGAGAGAGAGAGAGAGAGATTTACATAGATTTACATAGAAAATCAGACCACACAGACCCCATGGTCCAGACTTGGTGGTCTGTCCTTAAACCTAAGTGATTTTACATTAATCAGAAGACTCCAAAACGTTGCATTTCTACTCTAGTTGATATTAAGTTGAAGGAAGTGACGGTCGAGCTTATTTTTGAAGGAGTCAATCGTGTTACACTGGACCACTGACGGTGGAAGCTTATTCCATTCTCGCACTACAACGTTGGTGAAGAAAAATTTGGTGCAGTCTGAATTTACTTGTCTACATCTGAGTTTTACGCCATTGTTCCTCGTGCGCAAAGTGTCATCGATCATAAACAATGTTGATCTGTCTACATTCGTGAAACCATTAAGTATTTTAAAACATTCGATCAGTTTTCCTCGGAGGCGACGTCTCAAGAGAGAACATGTTTAGGGTAGAAAGCCTTTCTTCGTAGGATTTGTTGCGCAAGGAAGGGATCATTTTCGTTGCCCGAAGCTGAACACCTTCTAATTTTTCAATATCATTTGCATGGTGTGGAGACCAAAACTGTACCGCATATTCCAAGTGGGGTCTGACTAAACTGTTGTAGAGCGGGAGTATTACATCTTTATTCTTGAATACAAAGTTTCTTTTAATGAAGCCCATCATTCTGTTCGCTTTATTTGCTGCATCGATGCATTGCTGTGAGAATTTGAGGTTTGACGCGATTTTGACCCCAAGTCTTTGACGCATTGAACGCTTTTGAGTTTAACGCCGCGCATTTCGTATTCGATCTTTTTATTCCTGTTTCCAACTTGAAGGAACAGTCACTTGTCTACGTTAAAGGGCATGTCACATCCATCCGACCAAGCTGAATTTTTGTGCAATTACTCTTGGAGGCTTTGCCTGTCTTCGTCAGTGAGAACCGAGTTGCCAATCTTTGTGTCGTCTGCAAATTTACTAATGCGGTTATTGAGTCCAACATCCACGTCGTTGATGTAAATAATGAAGAGCACTGGGCCAAGGACCGAGCCCTGAGGACGCCACTAGTGACAGGCGCCCACTCTGAGTTAAATCCGTCAATCACTACTCTTTGTTGTCTGTTGCTCAACCAATTCGCGATCCATTGGTTTACTTGACCGTCAATACCTATTTGCTTTAATTTGTAAAGTAATTTATGATGCGGGACTTTATCAAACGCTTGAAATCAAGATAGACTACGTCCAGTGATTTGGTTACGTCATAAACAGTGAAGAGGTCGTTATAAAAGGTTAATAGGTTTGATAGGCAGGATCTTTGTTTCGGAAGCCATGTTGTGAGTCCCCAATCAATGAGTGGTTTTCAAGGTAATTCACAATTTTGTCTCTAATTATGCCTCAAGTAGCTTACCTACAACCGAAGTTAGACTAATGGGACTGTAATTACCTGGTACAATTTTGTCTCCTTTCTTGAAAATCGGTGTCACGTTAGCCTTTTTCCAATCTGAAGGGACGATGCCTTGTCGCAAGGACATATTGAATACGGTTGTGAGGGAGGAGAGTATTTCGCTCTTTGTTTTTTTCAGCAGAGTTGGATATACTTTGTCAGGTCCAGGACTTTTATTTGTTTTAAGTGAATGGAGAGCTTTAAGGACTTCATCGGTTGTTATTTCAAAATTAGGCAATGCATGCTCGAGATTTACAATAGTACTGGTGTTGGTGGTAGCGAGAGGAAGACTTAGTATTAAACACCGAGGAAAAGTAATTGTTTAAGAGGTTTGCAATGTGTTGGCTGTCAGTCACTAGTGCACCGTCGCTGTTTGTTAAAGGTCCAATACCACTTTTGATGAGAGAGAGAGAGAGAGAGAGAGAGAGAGAGAGAGAGAGAGAGAGAGAGAGAGAGAGAGAGAGAGAGAGAGAGAGACAAAACATACACTTACATACAGGAAAAGACTTACACGTACAGACAGACAGACAGAAACAAAAATATAACACACACAAAAAAACCTTTCATCTTCATCATTAATCCTAACCGCGAGAAAAAAAATTGCAGGTAAAAAGAAATCTTCCGGCGGAGACTTAAGTTGACATATTACCAGATCCCGGCCCCGACGCTCCCAGGAACCAATTTAGTGCTCACTTGTGCTTGGTGCAGCCTCTGTCCTCCAGGTGACGGGGGTGGAGGGAGGGAGAGGGAAGTGGGAGAGAAGAGGATGGGAGAAAAGTACGAAAAACGCGGTATAAAAGGGAGGGTAGGAAAAGGGAACATGTGGGTAAGGATAGGGAAGGTGGGATGGGGAGAAGGTAGTTATGGAAGAGGAGGAGAGAAGGGGGAGGGGAGGAACGTATAAGGAATGGGTTAGAAAAGGGATGAGAGGACACCATTCATGTAGATAGAGGAAAGGGGGGAGGCATAGAGATGTGGAAAGGAAAGAAAAGGAAGGGAAGGGAAGTGAAGGGAAGGGAAGGGAAGAGAAGGGAAGAGGAATGGAAGGGATGGGAAGGAGAATGAAAGGGATGGGAAGGGAAGCGGAAGGGAAGAGAAGGGAAGGGGAAGGGAAGAGAAGGGAAGAGAAGGGAAGTGAAGGGAAGAGAAGTGAAGGGGAAGGGAAGTGAAGGGAAGAGAAGTGAAGGGGAAGGGAAGAGAAGGGAAGGGAAGGGAAGGGAAGAGAAGTGAAAGGGGAAGGGAGGAGAACGGAAGTGAAGGAAACAGAAGGAAGGAGAAGGAAGTGAAGGGAAGGGAAGAGAAGGGAAGTGAAGGAAGAGAAGGAAAGGAAGGAAGAGAAGGGAAGGGGAAGGGAAGAGAACGGAGGTGAAGGGGAAGGGAAGAGAAGGGAAGGGGAAGGGAAGAGGAAGGGAAGGAGAAGGGAAGAGAAGTGAAGGGGAAGGGAAGAGAAGGGAAGGAAGGGAAGAGAAGGGAAGGGAAGGAAGGGGAAGGGAAGAGAAGGAAGAAGGGAAGAGAAGGAAGTGAGGGAAGAGAAGGAAGGGGAAGGAAGGAAGGGAAGGAAGGAAGAGAAGGAAGGAAGGAAGGAAGGAAGGAGAAGGAAAGGGGAAGGAAGATAAGTGAAGGAAGGAAGTGAAGGAAGGAAGTGAAGGGAAGTGAAGTGAAGTGAAGTGAAGTGAAGTGAAGTGAAGTGAAGTGAAGTGAAGTGAAAGGAAGGGAAGGAAGGAAGGAAGGAAGGAAGAGAAGGAAGAGAAGGAAGGAAGAGAAGGAAGGAAGGAAGAGATGGGAAGGGAAGGGAAGGGAAGGGAAGGGGAATGGAAGGGAAAGGAAGGGAGAGAAGGAAAAGGGAAGGGGAAGGGGAGAGAAGTGAAGGGAAGGGAAAAGAAGGGAATGGGAAGGGAAGAGAAGTGAAGGGAAGGAAGGAGGGAAGAGAAGGAAGGAAAGGAAAGGAAGGAAGAGAAGGAAGCGAAGGAAGAGAAGGAATGGGAAGGAAGAGAAGAGAAGGAAGGGAAGAGAAGGAGGGGAGGAAGAGAATGGAATGGAAGGAAGGAAAGGAAGGAAGGGAAGGAAGGGAAGGAAGGAAGGGAAGAGAAGGAAGGGAAGGAAGAGGAAGGGGAAGGGAAGATAAGAAAAGGAATTGGGCTGGGAAGAGAATGGAAGGGAATATAAGTGAAGGGAAGTGATGAGAATGGTATGGAAGGGAAGGGAAGAGAAGTGAAGGGAAGGGAAGAAAAGTGAAGGGAAGGGAAGAGAAGGAAGGGAAAGGAAGAGAAGGAAGGAAGGAAGAAAAGGAAAGGGAAGGAAGAGAAGGAAGGGAAGAGAAGTGAAGGGAAGGGAAGAGAAGGAAAGAGGAAGGGAAGAGAAGGGAAGGGAAGGGAAGAGAAGGGAGGGGGAAGGGAAGAGAAGGGAGGGGAAGGGAAGGGGAAGGGAAGAGAAGGGAAGGGGACGGAAGGGGAAGGAAGAGAAGGAAGGGAAGAGAAGGAAGAGAAGGAAGGGAAGGTGAAGGAAGAGAAGGAAGGAAGGAAGAAGGAAGGAAGGAATGGAAGAGGAGGAAATGGGAAGGGAAGAGAAGGGAAGGGAAGAGAAGTAAAGGGGAAGGGAAGAAAAGGGAAGGGAAGAGAAGAGAAGAGAAGGGAAGGGAAGAGAAGAGAAGGGAAGGGAAAGGAAGGGGAAGGAAGGAAAGGAAGAGAAGGAAGGAAGGGAAGGTAACGTAACGGAAGGGAAGGGGGAGGGAAGGGTAGGGAATGGAAGAGGAAGGGAAGAGAAGGGAAGTGAAGGGAAGAGAAGTGAAGGGAAGGGAAGAGAAGGGAAGGGGAAGGGAAGAGAAGGAAAGGGGAAAGGAAGAGAAGGGAAGGGAAGGGGAAGGGAAGGCAAGGGAAGGGAAGGGAGGAGAAGGAAAGGGGAAGGGAAGAGAAGGGAAGAGAAGGGAAGAGAAGGGAAGGGAAGAGAAGGGAAAGGAAGGGGTAGGGATGAGAAGGGAAGGGGAAGGAAAGGGAAGGGGAGGAAAGGGGAAGGAAAGAGAAGGGAAGGGAAGAGAAGAAAAGGGGAAGGGAAGAAAAGGGAAGGGAAGAGAAGAGAAGGGAAGGGAAGAGAAGAGAAGGGAAGGGAAGAGAAGGGAAGGGAAGGGAAGGGAAGGGAAGGGAAGTGAAGGGAAGAGAAGTGAAGGGAAGGAAAGAGAAGGGAAAGGAAGGGGAAGAGAAGAGAAGGGAAGGGGAAGGGAAGAGAAGGGAAGGGGGCAGGCAGGTAGGAGTGGGGAAAGGGGTTTGGAGGACAAGGGAAGCTCACCTGGCGTAATTAGTAGCAACATTAGTCTTAAGAAAAGGGAGATTGCCTGCATGCGTGATGAATGAATGGGAGGATTGTACCGGGGGGGGGGGGGGTTAGGGAGAGAGAGACAGAGGAAGAGAATGTGTGTTTATGTTAGATGTGGAAGAGGAGAAGGATAAGGGAGAGAAAGAGGGAGAAGGAAGAAGAGGAAAGGAGGACGATTGAGAGGTTATAGAGAGGTCATGCTGAAGGGAGAAACAGAGGGAGACGGAAGAAGAGAGAGGAAGGGTATGTAACGAGAAGACGAGGGGAAGGGAGAGGAAGGAGAAGGAACAAAAGGGAAGAAGGAAGGGAAAGGATAAAGAGAGAGGGTTCTGTTGAAGGGGGAGTTGGAGAGACAGAGGAAGAGGGGAAGGAAGAGAGAGAGAGAGAGAGAGAGAGAGAGAGAGAGAGAGAGAGAGAGAGAGAGAGAGAGAGAGAGAGAGAGAGAGAGAGAGAGAGAGAGAGAGAGAGAGAGAGAGAGAGAGAGAGAGAGAGAGAGAGAGAGAGAGAGAGATTTTACAAAGATTTACAAAAAATCAGACCACACAGACCCCATGGTCCAGACTAGGTGGTCAGTCCTTAAACCTAAGTGATTCTACACTAATCAGATAACTCCAAAACGTTGCTTTTCTACTCTAATTAATATTAAGTTCAAGGAAGTGACGGTCGAGCTTGTTTTTTAAGGAGTCAATCGTGTTACACTGGACCACTGAAGGTGGGAGCTTATTTCATTCTCGCACTACAACGTTGGTGAAGAAAAATTTGGTGCAGTCTGAATTTACTTGTCTACATTTGAGTTTTATGCCAGTGTTCCTCGTTCGCAAAGTTTCATCTATCATAATTATACAATTTTGTTCTGTCTACATTCGTGAAACCATTAAGTATTTTAAAACATTCGATCAGTTTTCCTCGGAGGCGGTGTTTCTCAAGAGAGAACATGTCAAGGGTGGAAAGCCTTTCTTCGGAAGATTTGTTGCGCAAGGAAGGGATCATTTTTGTTGCCCGACGCTGAACACCTTCTAATTTAGCAATGTCCTTTGCATGGTGGAGAGACCAAAACTGTACCGCATATTCCAAGTGGGGTCTGACTAAACTATTCTAGAGCGGAAGTATTATATCTTTATTCTTGAATAAAAAGTTTCTTTTAATGAACCCCAACATTCTGTTCGCTTTATTTGCTGCATCGATACATTGAAGTGAGAATTTGAGGTTTGACGCGATTTTGACCCCCAGGTTCTTAACGCATTGAACGCTTGTGAGTTTAACGCCGCCCATTTCGTAATCGAGCTTCTTATTTCTTGTTCCAACTTGAAGGACCTGGCACTTGTCTACGTTAAAGGGCATCTCCCATCTATCCGACCAAGCTGAAATTTTGTGTAAATCCTCTTGGAGGCTTTGCCTGTCTTCGTCAGTGAGAACCGAGTTACCAATCTTTGTGTCGTCTGCAAATTTGCTAATGCGATTATTGAGTCCAACATCCACGTCGTTGATGTAAATAATGAAGAGCACTGGGCCAAGAACCGAGCCCTGAGGGACGCCACTAGTGACCGGTGCCCACTCTGAGTTAAATCCGTCAATCACCACTCTTTGTTGTCTGTTGCTCAACCAATTCGCGATCCATTGGTTTACTTGACCGTCAATACCTATTTGCTTTAATTTATAAAGTAATTTATGATGTGGGACTTTATCAAACGCTTTCTGGAAATCAAGATAGACTACGTCCAATGATTTGGTTACGTCATAAACTGAGAAGAGGTCGTTATAAAAGGTCAACAGGTTTGATAGGCAGGATCTTTTGTTACGGAAGCCATGATGTGAATCCCCAAATAATGAGTGTCTTTCAAGGTAACTCACAATTTTGTCTCTAATTATGCTCTCAAGTAGCTTACCTACAATTGAAGTTAGACTAATGGGGCTGTAATTACCTGGTATTTTTTGTCTCCTTTCTTAAAAATCGGTGTCACGTTAGCCTTTTTCCAATCCGAAGGGACGATGCCTTGTCGCAAGGACATATTGAATACGGTTGTGAGGGAGGAGAGTATTTCGCTCTTTGTTTCTTTAAGCAGTATAGGATATACTTTATCGGGCCCGGGACTTTTATTTGTTTTAGGTGATTGGAGAGCTTTAAGGACTTCATCGGTTGTTATTTCAAAATCAGGCAATGCATGCTCGAGATTTACATTAGTACTGGTGCTGATGGTAGTGGTAGGAAGACTGTTAGTATTAAACACAGAGGAAAAGTAACTGTTTAAGAGGTTTGCAATGTGTTGGCTGTCAGTCACTAGTGCACCGTCGCTGTTTGTTAAAGGTCCAATTCCACTTCTGATCGCCTTTTTGTTGTTTATGTAACTGAAGAAGGATTTTGGATTATTTTAAAGGTGGCCGCAATAGTTTCTTCATATCTACGCTTTGCCTGACATACTAATCTTTTTACTCGTCGCCTGGCATCATGATAAAGTCTAATGTTTTCGGGCGTGCTTTGTTCTTTCTTTAGCCTGTTATACAATTTTCTCTCCTTGACCGAGTGTTTAATTTCGCTATTAAACCAAGGTGGGCTTTTATTAGTGTTATTTCGCTTCTCGCACAAGGGGACGAATGTGTTCTGCTGAGTGAGTAAGTGATTTTTAAAGCTTAGCCAGGCTTCCTCTACATTGCCGTCATCTGATAGTTGTATTTCTGTTAGTTTTCGTCGGATTTCTACGAAGTTAGCTCTTTTGAAATTGGGCACCTTTACTTTATTTTCAGTCACTGATGTTTGAGCTCTAATGTCGACGCGCACTAATTTATGATCGCAAGAACCGAGGTGTTCTCCTACCGTGACATTACTGACTAGGTTATCTTGGGTAGTTATAACAAGGCCGAGTATGTTATTTTGTCGTGTTGGTTCGGAAACCATTTGGCTTAGATAATTTTCTTCTAAAAATTCGATCATTCTATGTGACTCGCCTTCTGTACCTGACGTGTCGCCCAGTCGATATGGGGGAGGTTAAAGTCTCCTAATATCAGTGAGTCACTGCTATTAAGTGACTGCCTTAAAATGCTGTACATTTCAAGATCGTCATCGAGTGATTGCCCGGGAGGCCTGTAGGTGACATATATATTTAAATTGATTTTTGCAGTGTTTACTCGGACTCAGAAATGTTCAAAGTTACTGTTTCTTGGTGTTTTGTCAGTGGGTTGCAAATAGCTTATGACAAAAAGGGCGACGCCACCGCCTCTACGGTTTACACGATCTTTGTTGAAGAGTCTGTAGCCATCTATGTTGTTTTCGGAACTTAAATCAGTATTTCTGGTGTCGATAAATGTTTCGTTTATAGCAATTATGTCAATATTTTCTGTTAGAGCAAGACATCTCAGCTCATCAAACTTGTTTCTTAGGCTACGCGCATTGAAACTAAGGATTTTTAAGTTATCTAGAGGCTTGGTAATAGAGGTGGTGGTACTTGCGGGATCACGGTTACGAGTTTGTTGCGATGCACGGCGTCTATTTACACGGGCGGGGTGGAGGGGCGTGGCTGAGAGTCGTTTTTTGATCGGGTGTCACGTACTGCGTCGTTTAGGAGCCTTCCGAATCTGTGAGAGAGAGAATATCTTGAGTGGAGAAGAGAAGAGGAAGGGAGAGAAGGAGGGAGAAGAAGGGAGAGGAAAAGAATACAAGGGGAGGGTTTTGTTGAAGAGAGATTTGGAGAGATGGAGGATAAAGGAAGAAAGAAAGTGATTTTTTTTTTCTACAACAAAGGAGGCAGCTCAAGGGCACACAAAAAAAGAAAACAATAATAAAAAAAAACCCCGCTACTCGCTCCTCCCAAAAAAGAATCAAAAGAGGTGGCCGAAAGAAAGGTCAATTTCAGGAGGAGAGGTGTCCTGATACCCTGCTTTTGAAAGAGCTCAAGCCGTAGGCAGGAGGAAATAAAGATGAAGGAAGATTGTTCCAGAGTTTACCAGCGTGAGGGATGAAAGAGTGAAGAGGCTGGTTAACTCTTGCATAAGGGATTTGGACAGTATAGGGATGAGCATGAGTAGAAAGTCGTGTGCAGCGGGGCCGCGGGAGGGGGGGAGGCATGCAACTAGCAAGTTCAGAAGAGCAGTCAGTGTGGACATATCGATAGAAGATAGAAAGAGAGGCAACATCGCAGCGGAATTTAAGAGGTAGAAGACTATCAGTAGGAGGAGGAGAGCTGATGAGACGAAGAGCCTTAGACTCTACTCTGTCCAGAAGAGCTCTGTGAATGGAGCCTCCCCACACGTGAGATGCATACTCCATACGAGGGCGGACAAGGCCCCTGTATATGGATAGCAGCTGCGCGGGGGAGAAGAACTGGCGGAGACGATACAGAACGCCCAACCTCGAGGAAGCTGATTTAGCGAGAGAGGAGATATGAAGTTTCCAGTTGAGATTTTGAGTTAAGGATAGACCGAGGATGTTTAGTGTTGAAGACGGTGACAGCTGAGTGTTGTCGAAGAATAGGGGATAGGTGTTTGGAAGATTGTGTCGAGTTGATAGGTGGAGAAATTAAGTTTTTGAGGCATTGAAGGACACAAGGTTCCTACTGCCCCAATCGGGGGTTAAGCGTTCTGCAGCCTCCAGTCTGGATTCGTGTACTTCCTGTTGAGAGGGTCTTCTATTGAAAGAAGTTGAATAATGCAGAGTGGAGTCGTCGGCGTATGAGTGGACAGGACAATTTCTTATGGAAAGAAGATCATTGATGAATAACAGGAAGAGAGTGGGTGATAGGACAGAGCCCTATGGAGCGCCACTGTTGATTGGTTTAGGGGAAGAGCAGTGACCGTCTACCACCGCAGAGATAGAACGGCCGGAAAGGAAACTGGAGATAAAGGAACAGAGAGAGGGATAGAATCCGAAAGATGGCAGTTTAGAAAGCAAAGACTGGTGCCAGACTCTATCGAAGGCTTTCGATATGTCTAGCGCAACAGAGAAAGTTTCACCGAAACGGCTAAGAGAGGATGACAAAGAGTCAGTTAAGAGAGCAAGAAGATCGCCAGTAGAACCCCCCTTGCGGAATCCATACTGGCGATCAGATAGAAGGTTAGAAGTGGAAAGGTGCTTTTGAATCTTCCGGTTAAGGACTGATTCAAAAGCTTTAGATAGACAGGAAAGTAAAGCTATTGGGCGGTAGTTTGAGGGATTGGAACAGTCACCCTTCTTAGGCACAGGCTGTACAAAGGCATACTTCCAGCAGGAAGGAAAGATAGATGTTGATAGGCAGAGACGAAAGAGTTTGACCAGGCAGGGTGTCAGCACAGAAGCATAGTTTTTAAGGACAATAAGAGGCACTCCATCAGGTCCATAAGCCTTCTGAGAGTTGAGGCCAGAGAGGGCATAGAAAACATCATTAGGAAGAATCTTAATAACAGGCATAAAGGAGTCAGAGGGGGGATGAGTAGGAGGAATATGCCCAGAATCGTCGAGGGTGGAGTTTGTACAGAAAGTTTGAGCAAAGAGTTCAGCTTTAGAGAGAAGAGGGAAAGAGGAAGAAGTGAAATTAGAGGAGATATTTTTGGCTAGATGCCAGAAGTCACGGGAAGAGTTAGAAGAAGCAAGGTGTTGGCATTTTCTATTAATGAAATAAGTTTTGGTAAGTTGGAGAATAGATTTGGCACGATTCCGGGCTGAAATGTAAAGATCAAATTTAGCGGGAGTTCAAAGGCTCTGGAACCTTTTGTGACCTGCCTCTCTATGTTTAATAGCACGAGAACAAGCATGATTAAACCAAGGTTTTTTAAAATGAAGAGTAGAGAAAGTACGTGGAATGTATGCCTCCATTCCAGAGACAATCACCTCTGTGATGCGCTGAGCACACACAGAGTGGTCTCTCTCCTGGAAGCAGTAATCATTCCACGGGAAATCGGAAAAGTACATCGTCAGGTCGTCCCACCGAGCTGAAGCAAAATGCCAGCAGCATCGCCTCTTCGGTGGGTCCAGAGGATGTACAGGAGCGATAGGACAGGATACAGAAATAAGGTTATGATCGGAGGAGCCCAACGGAGAGAACAGTTTGACAGAGTAAGCAGAAGGATTAGAGGTAAGGAAGAGGTCTAGAATGTTGGGCCTGTCTCCAAGACGGTCGGGAATACGAGTAGGGTGCTGAACCAACTGCTCTAGGTCGTTGAGGAGAGTAAAGTTGTAGGCTTGTTCACCAGGCTGGTCAGTGAAAGAGGATGAAAGCCAAAGCTGGTGGTGAACATTGAAATCTCCCAAGATGGAGATTTCAGCAAAGGGAGAGTGAGTCAAGATGTGCTCCACTTTAGAATTCAAATAGTCAAAGAATTTTACAGTTAGTAGAGTTAGGCGAGAGATAAACAGCACAGATGTATTTAGTAATAGAATGATAATGAAATCTTAGCCAGATGGTGAAAAATTCAGAAGAGTCAAGGTCGTGGGCACGAGAGCAAGTGATGTCGTTGCGCACCTAGGCGCAACATTCAGCTTTAGATTGAAATTTAGGATAGAGATAATAGGAAGGAACAGAGTAGAGGTTGCTGTCAGTAGCCTCAGAAACCTGTGTTTCGGTGAGGAAGAGAAGGTGAGGTTTAGAGGAGGAGAGATGGTGTTCCACAGAATGAAAATTAGAACGGAGACCGCGAATGTTGCAGAAATTGATAAGGAGGAGTTTCAAGGAGTTATCAGGACATCTCTCAAGTCGGCAGCCAGAAAGGGAGTCCTCCCTGGGGGAATTTATGGTCCCCCCCCAGGCGGGGACTCCGGGGCGGTGTTTTCGTTAGCCATTTTGAATTTTGAATTTTGGGAAAAGGTGTGTGTGTTGTGTGAATGTAGTGTGGTGTAGAAAGAGAGATGAACTGTCTTTTGAGAGCATGCTGAACTGCTCTCTGGTGTTGATGAGACAAAAGGGAAACGGTTAATGAGGACATGGGAAGGGTCTTGAAGGGCTTCAGCATCCTCCTCGCTTCCCATATATCCTCACCGGGAGTAGCTCACGCCCGTTCGGTAGGTGTCTTCCTACCTACTCCTCCTATATGGAAATAACTAAAATGGAGAAGAGTAGGGACAGATGGGAGAAGAAAGGAGAGGGAAGGAGGGAGAAGGAAAATTATATACAGGGAGAGCTGAAGGGAAATGAAGGATGAGAGGAAGGGAGAGGAGGTCTATCTGAAGCTGAGGAGAGGAAGGGAAGGGAGAAAAGGAAGAAGGTTGAAGAGAAAAGGAAGATGAGGGAGGGAGGGATACTATCGGTTCCAAGTCATGAAAAATGGAGAGAAAAATAGCTGTATTGGATAGTGAGGAGGAAAGCAGGGAGGGATGATGGGAACATGTGTGTGGAGGAAAAAAGAAAAGGAGAGAGGAAAAATTACTGAAGGTATACTGTGATGAGAGAAAAGGTAAGCTTGTAATAAGAGAGAGATAAATATGAATAAATAGATAACCAGATAGATAGATAAGAGTAATAATGGTAACAATATAAGATGCATATCAACGAAAATAATAAAATAGAGGTAGAAGAAACGACAAAAAAATGTAGCCAAGGAAGGAAGGAAGGGAGGGAGGGAAGGGAAGGAAGCTGAAAGGGAGAGGTAGAAGAGAGTTACGTAAAGCATTGGAAGAGAGGGAGGGAGAGAAGGAAGAGAGTGAATCATGCAAAGAGCGAAAGGAAGAGAAGCGAAAGAAGGGAAAGTGGAGAGACGATCGCTGAGGAGAAATAGAGAAAGAAGAGAGACTATTCAAAAAGAAAAAAAAATGTAGGAGAAAACTGAATGATAATGGAAAGAAAGCAAAACAAAAGACGAGGAGGAGGAAAAGGAGCGTAAGCAATGATAGAAAGGTAAGCGAAAGGTTATAAAGGAGAAAAAAAATAAAATATAGACGAAAAGAAAATGAAGAATAAGTGAAAACAAAAAATAAGTGGTGAAAAGAGTAATAGGAAGAAACGAACAAACTAAGAGACAAGGAAAGAAAAGACGGTTGAAAAAAATGAGAATACCGAAAGAGAAGAGAAAGATAGAACTAAGAGAAGAGACACAAGAAGAAGGTAAAGGCGAGTGGAGACCAACGAAGAACACCGTAAGAAAATGAAATCAATGGAAATCGGAAAGAAAGCGAATTGGGGACAAAAAAACGATGACTAAAATAAAGAGGAAATGATGAATAGGAGATCTGAGAGAAGAGGAGAGAAAGCAAACGAGTGAAATATTTAGAAGGCAAAGAAAACCGTAGAAAAAGAATGAAGAGCGAAAGAAAAACGATAACGAAGAGAAAGAGAGAATGGTGAAGAGAAAGAGATCGGAGAGCAGGGAAGGAAAGGAAAGAGTAAAAAAATAATGGATGAAAGAAAATCGGAGGAAAAACGAAATGGAAAAAGAATAAAAAGAAAAGAAAGAGAAAAAGATGAAGAGGAAGAGAGCGGAGAGAAGAGGAGAGAAAGAAGGAGATCGAGGTCATAAAAACGGTCATTCGGGATATCCTGCAGGAATTTCAGAACCCCGACAAGAACCTGGCAGCAAAAGTGGAGTCCTGGAACACCCGCAGGAATGTTTGAGCTGCGGGAACAGGCGGGAATTCAGGCGTCAGACAAAATATGGAAAAATATTGAAAAATACCACAAACGAACCAGTGAAAAGAGAGCGAGAGTAAAAGAGCTGGAGAGAAAGAGAAATATGGATAGATCGACAGAAAGATAGAGAGAGATAGAAACAAAAGGAAAGAAAGCAAAAGAAGGAGCTAGAAAGGGAGTACTTTAAGTATTGGAATAAATATAAAATATTAAAACAAACAAGATATTGGGAGTCGAAAAAATAACAATCACTAAAGAATTCAGTGGAAACAAAACAAAAAATGTGAAAAAGAAAAAAAAGATATTAAGGAAACTACAGCAAATCTGGAATACTCGAAACAAACAAAAAAAAGTAGATATCAACATCAATTTCCCCCCCCCCAAAAAAAAAACACGGAATAAAACTACAGAAGCAAAAACATGAAAACCAGGTGATGAAAACAAATAAAACGTGCACTAACACTTGGCATGAACCTGAAATACTGAAAGAAAACTATAACAAAAGTAAAAACACAAACTCCACACAACTAAGCATCAATATTTCTAAAACATGTAATAAAACTAAGGCCATAAACCACTTAGAAAGAAACATTGAAGAAAAAAAAACAGGAACAATACAGAAACAAACCAGAAACAAACGAAACAAACGAAACAAATAAAAAACAAACGAGAAACACCAGAAACAAACCAGAACTAAATAAAAGACAAACAGGGAAACAACAAAACAAATCAAAGACAAGCCAAAGAAACAATGATCAACAAAACCCCACAACCTCCTCTAACACCACCACACCCACCACCACCACCACCACCAAACAGAAACGCAACAGGAGTGGCGGCACAGTGGCGGAGCGTCAGCACAGCACGGCATGTCAGCGCCGGAGGAACGCCGGAGGGGAGCGCGAGGAACTAACTACTGTCTTCATAAATCTGTCCCGTCCTCCCTCCCTCATCTCTTCCTCTCTTGTTATTCTCTTCCTTCGCTCGTCCTTATATTCTGTTTTCTCCTCACCCTTTCTTGTTATCCTCTTTCTTTTTTTCCTTTCCTTCCTTCCAGTTTAGCTTTCCTTTCTCTTTCCCACTCTTGTTATCCTCTCCAGTCATTTTCTCGTCTTTCTTCTTCTCTTTCTCCCCTCTTTGCTATCCCCTTCTCTCTCCCTTTTTCCCTGTTCTACGTACATGTTATCCTCTCCCTTATCTTGCTCCCTTCTCTGTTTATCTTCTCCACCCTTCCTTCCTTTCCCTTTTGTTACTCTTCCAGCCATCTTCTTACTCTTTTCTTATTCCTCCTTCCCCTTACCTCCTACCCTCTTTCCTAATGATAGTCCCTCCACATTGCTCTTTATCTTGCCTTCCTTTACTTACTTTCTTCCTTTTCTTCCTTTCTTTCCGGACTATTACCCTTCTTTTTTCCTTCCTATGGGTAGTCTATCCAAGGGTTGTCACCCTCCCCTACACTTTGAGGACACATCCCCTCCTTTCCTTCCTTTCTACAGGTATTCTACCCAGCCTGTAGTATCATTCTATCTCCGATGTTTCTCTCACTATCCCGGGAGTTTCTAATCACTTCGGAGTCTTCGCGGCGGTGTTCTTTTTTCCTGCGGAGTCCTCGAAGCACACCTGGTGACAGGTGCCTTAGGCCAGGGCCCGCAAGGCTCGTGCTTGAAGGGGGACACATGTTGTGATGCTCTTGGGTGGCTGACTCCTTTCTCTCTACCCACTGTGGGTGATGGTAACCACGTCAGTCTTTTTGGGACAAAGCTCAAGGACAAATTCGACCGGGTTGACAAGGTTGCCAGCTTCAAATCCGAAGGCTCATCACTCATAATGGCCATTATTTATTTTTTTTTTTTTTGCTGGGCCTGCGGAGGTCTCCATGCCTTTATTTTCCTGGGGCACTGGGAAACCGCAGTATATCTTTTCTATGTATTTAACTTTTTAAAATTGTATTATGGTGACACCCTTAAGTTTACAGTAACAGCGCTGTAATTGCTTTCATTGTCAGTTAAGAAATTGCAAATTCAAAATGCCGTCCAACCTGAGAGATTGCGAAGCATGTTGGGAGAAGTTCGCTCCTAAGTATTTTAGAAACTCCTCTGCTTGTCGCTTTTGTGTTAGCGACCATAAGTATGACGATTTGAAAATGAAATATGACATTTTAGAAAACAACACGAATCCCTGAAGGAGTTTGTTGCGGCCAACATGGTTGTGCCGCAGACTAGCGACACTGCCCCTTCTTCGTCCAACCCGACAGCACAGACCTATGCCCAAGTCACGAGAAATCCGAGTACCCAGGCACCTGATGACGGTTTCATTCCTGTAAGGAATGGAGCCAGGCCTTATACGCCAAGAAGAATGGTGGAACTCACGACCTTCAGTCGATTTGATATTTTAAAGGAAAAAGTTGAAGAGGAACACGAAACCCGTTCGATTGGCGATTCCATGATCAGCGGTCAGTTAACAGAATTTTGCGGTCGTGCTTCAAATGAGAAACGTAAGCGCATGTGTTTCCCCGGTATAGGTGTAGATGGCACCACTGCGGCGCGCGACGATGTTATGACCGGCTCTGACCAAGACTCACTGTTCGTCATCCATGTCGGAACGAACGACGTAAAGGCCAATCGTTCAGAAGAATTAATGGAAAGGTATCACAGCCTGACCCGACAATTCAATGAAAAAAAAAAAAACATAATGATATCTGGTATCCTCCCGCGGATGAGAGAAAGTAACGCCTTTTACAGTAAAACCTTCCGCACTAACAACCTACTAAATTCATTATGTGCTCAAGAAAATGTCGAGTTTGTGAACTTTTGGAATAACTTCTATGGTGCAAAGGACTTGTACGAACGCGATGGTGTGCACCTAAACCCCGTCTGGGCGGCTAGACTTGGAAGACTCCTTAGTGAGCAGGTGTCACTTTTCAGAGCAAAAAAAACAGCGAATTCCGACAGAGAACGCCACGTAAACAATCAAAGGACCACCAACCAATCCCTCCATGACCATATAAACGCGTGTTACGTAAACGCCCGCAGCATTCGAAATAAATTCATAGACCTGGAAGAATTTACTGCAAAAGAAAACTTCCACATTATCGCCGTCGCGGAGTAATTTTTTTTTTTTTTTACAACAAAGGAGGCAGCTCAAAGGCACAAAAAAAGGATACAATAATAAAAAAAAAAGCCTGCTACTCGCTGCTCCTAAAAAAAGAATCAAAAGAGGTGGCCGAAAGAGAGGTCAACTTCGGGAGGAGAGGTGTCCTCACACCCTTCTCATGAAAGAGTTCAAGTCGTAGGCAGGAGGAAATACAGATGAAGGAAGATTGTTCCAGAGTTTACCAGCGTGAGGGATGAAAGAGTGAAGATGCTGGTTAACTCTTGCATAAGGGGTTTGGACAATATAGGGATGAGCATGAGTAGAAAGTCGTGTGCAGCGGGGCCGCGGGAGGGGGGGAGGCATGCAGTTAGCAAGTTCAGAAGAGCAGTCAGCGTGGAAATATCGATAGAAGATAGAAAGAGAGGCAACATCGCGACGAAATTTAAGAGGTAGAAGACTTTCAGTAGGAGGAGGAGAGCTGATGAGACAAAGAGCCTTAGACTCCACTCTGTCCTAAAGAGCTGTGTGAGTGGAGCCCGCCCACACGTGAGATGCATACTCCATACGAGGGCGGACAAGGCCCCTGTATATGGATAGCAACTGCGCGGGGGAGAACTGGCGGAGACGATACAGAACGCCCAACCTCGAGGAAGCTGATTTAGCGAGAGAGGAGATGTGAAGTTTCCAGTTGAGATTTCGAGTTAAGGATAGACCGAGGATGTTTAGTGTTGAAGATGGTGATAGCTGAGTGTTGTCTTAGAATAGGGGATAGGTGTTTGGAAGACTGTGTCGAGTTGATTGGTGGAGAAATTGAGTGTTTGAGGCATTGAAGGACACAAGGTTCCCTCTGCCCCAATCGGAAATGATAACAAGGTCTGAGGTTAAGCGTTCTGCAGCCTCCAGTCTGGAGTCGTGTATTTCCTGCTGAGAGGGTCTTCTGTTGAAAGAAGTTGAATAATGCAGAGTGGAGTCGTCGGCGTACGAGTGGACAGGACAGTTTGTTATGGAAAGAAGATCACTGACGAATAACAGGAAGAGAGTGGGTGATAGGACAGAGCCCTGTGGAACACCACTGTTGATAGGTTTAGGGGAAGAACAGTGACCGTCTACCACCGCAGAGATAGAACGGCCGAAAAGGAAACTGGAGATAAAGGAACAGAGAGAGGGATACAATCCGAAAGAGGGCAGTTTAGAAAGCAAAGACTTGTGCCAGACTCTATCGAAGGCTTTCGATATGTCTAGCGCAACATAGAAAGTTTCACCGAAACGGCTAAGAGAGGATGACCAAGAGTCAGTTAAAAGAGCAAGAAGATCGCCAGTAGAACGCCCCTTGCGGAACCCATACTGACGATCAGATAGAAAGTTAGAAGTGGCAAGGTGCATTTGAATCTTCCGGTTAAGGATTGATTCAAAAGCTTTAGATAGACAAGAAAGTAAAGCTATTGAGCGGTAGTTTGAGGGAGTCAGAGGGGGAGATGAGTAGGAGGAATATGCCCAGAATCGTCCAAGGTGGAGTTCTTACAGAAAGTTTGAGCGAATAGTTCAGCCTTAGAGATAGATGAGACGGCAGTGCTGCCGTCAGGGTTAAGGAGAGGAGGAGAAAAGGAAGAAGTCAAATTGGAGGAGATATTTTTGGCCAGATGCCAGAAGTCACGGGAAGAATTAGAAGAAGCAACGTGTTGACATTTTCTATTGATAAAAGAAGTTTTGGTAAGTCGGAGAATAGATTTGACACGATTCCGGTCTTAAATGTAAAGGTCATAGTTAGCGGGAGTTCGAAGGCTCTGGAACCTTTTGTTAGCTGCTTCTTTATCTTTAATAGCACGAGAACAAGCATGATTAAACGAAGGCTTTTTAGCATGAGGAGTAGAGAAAAAACGTGGAATGTATGCCTCCATTCCAGTGACAATCACCTCTGAGATGCGCTGGGCACACAGAGGGGTCTCTATCCTGGAAGCAGTAATCATTCCATACAAATAACAGAGATTTTATTGCGGAATTAACTTACCCGGCTATTCAATTTTTCTTTGCGACAGAGAAAACAGAGTTGGTGGTGGCATCGTCTTATATATTCGTGCTGGTTTAAACCCACGTGTTATCAATGTAGAAAGAATAAATAATATAGGCACCGTTTTTGTAGAAATTAAAAACCGTTCAAGTAAATTTGCTATTGGCATTGTTTACAGACCTCCAAACCAGGCAATGCAAATAGACAGAAAACTGTTCGAACAAGTTTCTAACATATGCAATCAATTTGAAGCTGTAATTATGGAAGACTTTAACTTACCAGTAAAGAGTTGGGGAGACACGTTAAATATACACTCAGGTCACGATCTATACAGTGACTTATTAGAAAGTGCGCTTTATCAGCATGTGCATAAACCAACTCGCGAAAATAGCATCCTCGATCTTGTTCTCACAACTAAAGAAAGCCTAGTTAATGATTTCAATGTTGGTACAGAATTCAGCGACAGCGATCATCGAATGATTTCGTTTAAAAATAAAAATAGAAGAGGACATGAAAGCGAGTGAAGAAAGAATACCTGATTATCGACGTGCCGATTTTGACAAACTAAGAAAGTTACAAGCGAATGCAGACTGGAGCGAAATTTCTGCAGCCTCAGATATAAATAAAGCTTTAGAAACATTCACAGAAACTTTAAGTAAAGCCGTAAATTTTTATGCGTACCATTCCGTAAAAGACGACCAACAGCCAACTGGAAGCCTAAATGGTGGAACAATTAACTCAAACGCCAAATTGAGAATAACAATAGAGCGCATCGCAAATACTTGATTACAAATAATGAAACAGACAAAATTGAATTCCAAAGATTACACCGGGAAACTAAAATAATCATACGTTTCAATAGAAGAAACCTAGAGCTTCATATTGCATGCGCCTGCAAAACAAATCCTAAAGAATTTTTAACCTACGTAAGAAATAAAAAAGTTATCACCCCCAGTATTCGCCCAATAGCAATTATTATTATTTTTTTTTTTTACAACAAAGGAGGCAGCTCAAGGGCACAAAAAAACAACAACAATAAAAAAAATGCCCGCTAATCTCTGCTCCCATAAAAGATTCAGAAGAAGCGGCCAAAAGCAAGGTCAAACTCGGGAGGAGAGGTGTCCTGACACCCTCCTCTTGAAAGAGTTCAAGTCGTAGGCAGGAGGAAATACAGATGAAGGAAGATTGTTCCAGAGTTTACCAGCGTGAGGGATGAAAGAGTGAAGATGCTGGTTAACTCTTGCATAAGGGGTTTGGACAGTATAGGGATGAGCATGAGTAGAAAGTCGTGTGCAGCGGGGCCGCGGGAGGGGGGGAGGTATGCAGTTAGCAAGTTCAGAAGAGCAGTCAGCGTGGAAATATCGATAGAAGATAGAAAGAGAGGCAACATCGCAGCGGAATTTAAGAGGTAGAAGACTATCAGTAGGAGGAGGAGAGCTGATGAGACGAAGAGCTGTAGCCTCCACTCTGTCCAGAAGAGCTGTGTGGGTGGAGCCTCCCCACACGTGAGATGCATACTCCATACGAGGGCGGACAAGGCCCCTGTATATGGGTAGCAACTGCGCGAGAGAGAAGAACTGGCGGAGACGATACAGAACGCCCAACCTCGAGGAAGCTGATTTAGCGAGAGAGGATATATGAAGTTTCCAGTTGAGATTTTGAGTTAAGGATAGACCGAGGATGTTTAGTGTTGAAGAAGGTGACAGCTAAGTGTTGTCGAAGAATAGGGGATAGGTGTTTGGAAGATTGTGTCGAGTTGATAGGTGGAGAAATTGAGTTTTTGAGGCATTGAAGGACACAAGGTTCCTTCTGCCCCAATCGGAAATGATAGCAAGGTCTGAGGTTAAGCGTTCTGCAGCCTCCAGTCTGGAGTTGTGTACTTCTTGTTAAGAAGGTCTTCTATTGAAAGAAGTTGAATAATGCAGAGTGGAGTCGTTGGCGTATGAGTGGACAGGACAGTTTGTTATGGAAAGATCATTGATGAATAACAGGAAGAGAGTGGGTGATAGGACAGAGGCCTGTGGAACACCACTGTTGATAGGTTTAGGGGAAAAGCAGTGACCGTCTACCACCGCAGAGATAGAACGGTCGGAAAGGAAACTGGAGATAAAGGAACAGAGAGAGGGATAGAATCCGAAAGAGTGCAGTTTAGAAAGCAAAGACTTGTGTCAGACTCTATCGAAGGCTTTCGATATGTCTAGCGCAACAGAGAAAGTTTCACCGAAACGGCTAAGAGAGGATGACCAAGAGTCAGTTGAGAGAGCAAGAAGATCGCCAGTAGAACGCCCCTTGCGGAACCCATACTGGCGATCAGATAGAAGGATAGAAGTGGAAAGGTGCTTTTGAATCTTCCGGTTTAGGATTGATTCAAAAGCTTTAGATAGACATGAAAGTAAAGCTATTGGGCGGTAGTTTGAGGGATTGGAACGGTCACCCTTCTTAGGCACAGGCTGTACAAAGGCATACTTCCAGCAGGAAGGAAAGATAGATGTTGATAGGCAGAGACGAAAGAGTTTGACCAGGCAGGGTGTCAGCACAGAAGCATAGTTTTTAAGGACAATAGAAGGCACTCCATCAGGTCCATAAGCCTTCTGAGAGTTGAGGCCAGAGAGGGCATAGAAAACATCATTAGGAAGAATCTTAATAACAGGCATAAAGGAGTCAGAGGGGGGATGAGTAGGAGGAATATGCCCAGAATCGTCCAAGGTGGAGTTCTTACAGAAAGTTTGAGCGAAGAGTTCAGCCTTAGAGACAGATTAGACGGCAGTGCTGCCGTCAGGGTTAAGGAGAGGAGGGAAAGAGGAAGAAGTGAAATTGGAGGAGATATTTTTGGCTAGATGCCAGAAGTCACGGGAAGAATTAGAAGAAGCAAGGTGTTGACACTTTATATTTATAAAAGAAGTTTTGGTAGGTCGGAGAATAGATTTGGCACGATTCCGGGCTGAAATGTATAGATCAAAGTTAGTAGGAGTTCGAAGGCTCTGGAGCCTTTTGTGAGCTGCCTCTCTATCTTTAATAGCACGAGAACAAGCATGATTAAACCAAGGCTTTTTAGCATGAGGAGTAGAGAAAGTACGTGGAATGTATGCCTCCATTCCAGAGACAATCACCTCTGTGATGCGCAGAGCACATACAGAGGGGTCTCTCTCCTGGAAGCAGTAATCATTCCACGGGAAATCGGAAAAGTACATCCTCAGGTAGTCCCACCGAGCTGAAGCAAAACGCCAGAAGCATCGCCTCCTCGGCGGGTCCAGAGGATGTACAGGAGCGATAGGTCAGGAAACAGAAATAAGGTTATGATCGGAGGAGCTGAACGGAGAGAACAGTTTGACAGAGTAAGCAGAAGGATTAGAGGTAAGGAAGAGGTCTAGAATGTTGGGCCTGTCTCCAAGACGGTCGGGAATACGAGTAGGGTGCTGAACCAACTGCTCTAGGTCGTTGAGGTGAGCAAAGTTGTAGGCTTGTTCACCAGGCTGGTCAGTGAAAGAGGATGAAAGCCAAAGCTGGTGGTGAACATTGAAATCTCCCAAGATGGAGATTTCAGCGAAGGGGGAGTGGGTCAAGATGCGCTCCACTTTAGAGTTCAAATAGTCAAAGAGTTTTACATAGTTAGTAGAGTTAGGTGAGAGATAAACAGCACAGATGTATTTAGTAATAGAATGACAGTGAAGTCTTAGCCAGACGGTGGAAAATTCAGAAGAGTCAAGGTCGTGGGCACGAGACCAAGTTATGTCGTTGCGCACGTAGGCACAACATCCAGCTTTGGATTGAAATTTATGATAGAGATAGTAGGAGGGAACAGAGTAGAGGTTGCTGTCAGTAGTCTCAGAAACCTGTGTTTCGGTAAGGAAGAGAAGGTGAGGTTTAGAGGAGGAGAGATGGTGTTCCACAGAATGAAAATTAGAACGGAGACCGCGAATGTTGCAGAAATTGATAAGGAGGAGGTTTGAGGAGTTATCAGGACAACTCTCAAATCGGCAGCCAGAAGGGGAGTCCTCCCTGTAAACAGCAAATCCACGAATGATGACAAAGAAATCGCTAGCATATTGAATGATTTTTTTTGTCTCCGTTTTTACATAAGAAATCTTATCCGAAAGGCAACCGGAAGCCCCTAGATATATTGATGACACATCCTTGAGTAGCATTAGCGACATTGTAGAAAGTGATATAATACAAATTATCGATAATATTAAAGTAAACAGAACGCTCGGCCCAGATAAAGTATACCCGCGTATTCGTATAGAGGCAAAACATCAGATCAGCAAGCCCCTCTTGAGCATCTATTCTCCGACTAACCAAAAATTCTTTCATTAATAGAAAATGCCAAAACCTTGCTTTCTCTAACTCTTCCCGTGACTTCTGGCATCTAGCCAAAAACATCTCCTCCAACTTCACTTCTTCATCTTTCCCTCCACTCCTCAGTCCTGACGGCAACACTGCCGTCTCATCTATCTCTAAGGCTGAACTCTTCTCTCAAACTTTTTCTAAAAACTCCACTCTGGACGATTCTGGGCATATTCCTCCTACTCATCCCCCCTCTGACTCCTTTATGCCTGTTATAAAGATTCTTCAAAATGATGTTTTCTATGCCCTCTCTGGCCTCAATCCTCAGAAGGCTGATGGACCTGATGGAGTGCCTCCTATTGTCCTTAAAAACTGTGCCTCCGTGCTGTCACCCTGTCTGGTTAAACTCTTTCGCCTCTGTCTGTCAACATCTACCTTTCCTTCTTGCTGGAAGTATGCCTTCATACAGCCTGTGCCTAAGAAGGGTGACCGCTCCAATCCCTCAAAATACCGTCCTATAGCTTTACTTTCTTGTCTATCTAAAGCTTTTGAATCAATCCTTAACCGGAAGATTCAAAAGCACCTTTCCACTTCTGACCTTCTATCTGATCGCCAGTATGGGTTCCGCAAGGGGCGTTCTACTGGTGATCTCCTAGCCTTCTTAACTGACTCTTGGTCATCCTCTCTTAGCCGTTTCGGTGAAACTTTTGCTATTGCGCTGGACATATCAAAAGCTTTTGATAGGGTCTGGCACAAATCTTTGCTTTCCAAACTACCCTCCTACGGTTTCTATCCTTCTCTTTGTACCTTTATCTCCAGTTTCCTTTCTGACCGTTCTATTTCTGCCATGGTAGACGGTCACTGTTCTTCCCTTAAATCTATTAACAGTGGTGTCCCACAGGCCTCTGTCCTATCTCCCACTCTTTTTCTGTTGTTCATTGATGATCTTCTTTCCAAAACGAACTGTCCTATCCATTCCTACGCCGATGATTCCACTCTGCATTACTCAACTTCTTTTAATAGAAGACCCACCCTACAGGAACTTAACGACTCAAGGCTGGAGGCTGCTGAACGCTTAGCCTCAGCCCTTACTATTATTTCCGATTGGGGCAAGAAGAACCTGGTGTCCTTCAACGCCTCAAAAACACAGTTTCTCCACCTATCCACTCGACACAATCTTCCAAACAACTATCCCCTATTCTTTGACAACACCCAGCTATCATCTTCCTCAACACTAAACATCCTCGGTCTATCCTTAACTCAAAATCTCAACTGGAAACTTCATATCTCATCTCTTACTAAATCAGCTTCCTCGAGGCTGGGCGTTCTGTACCGTCTCCGCCAGTTCTTCTCCCCTGCACAGTTGCTGTCCATATACAGGGGCCTTGTCCGCCCTCGTATGGAGAATGCATCTCATGTGTGGGGGGGCTCCACTCACGCAGCTCTTCTGGACAGAGTGGAGGCTAAGGCTCTTCGTCTCATCAGCTCTCCTCCTCATACTGATAGTCTTCTACCTCTTAAATTCCGCCGCAATGTTGCCTCTCTTTCTATCTTCTATCGATATTTCCACGCTGACTGCTCTTCTGAACTTGCTAACTGCATGCCTCCCCCTCCCGGCCCCTGCACTCGACTTTCTACTCATGCTCATCCCTATTATGTCCAAACCCCTTATGCAAGAGTTAACCAGCATCTTCACTCTTTCATCCCTCACGCTGGTAAACTCTGGAACAATCTTCCTTCATCTGTATTTCCTCCTGCCTACGACTTGAACTCTTTCAAGAGGAGGGTATCAGGACACCTCTCCTCCCGTATTTGATCTTCCTTTCGGCCATCTCTTTTTATTTCTCTTTTAGGAGCAGCGAGTAGCGGGCTTTTTTTTATTATTGTTTTCTTTTTTGTGTGTGCCCTTGAGCTGCCTCCTTTGTTGTAAAAAAAAAAAAAAAAAAAAAAAAAATCTCAAAGTCGCTAAACACAGGAAAAATACCACTGTAATGGAAACTCGCTAACGTAACTCTTTTCTTTAAAAAAGGCGACAAGTCCCAACCAGGTACTTATCGACCGATCAGTCAAACGTCAATCGTGTGCAATATTTTGGAGACGATCATTCGTGGAAAAATGGTAAAGTTTTTTTTAAGATAACAGACTAATTAAGGATTCGCAGCATGGTTTTCAAAACAAACGTTCCTGTTTGACTAACCTTCTCGATTTCTTCAACTACATCTTTAATATATACGATGAAAGCCAATCAGTAGACATTGTATATTTGGACTTTCAGAAACCATTTGACAAAGTCCCTCACAACCGCCTCCTTAGTAAATTGCAAGCTCACGGTATAACTGGTAATATTCATAAGTGGCTCAAAGACTGGCTTACCGACCGTAAACAGAGAATTGTTATGAATGGTATATCATTCACAGGGGTCGGTGTTGGGACCTGTTCTGTTTTTAGTGTACGTAAATGACATTGACGAGGGGCTATCGTGTAGAATATCGAAATTTGCCAACGACACAAAAATAGCCAGCAGAGTCACTACGACAACGGATAAAGAACACTTCCAAGCTGATCTCGAACGTTTAAGTAGTTGGGCACGAACACGGCAAATGAATTTCAATATTGAAAAGTGCAAGGTTATGCATATCGGAATCAACAACGATCGTATTCATTATCAAATAAACGGAGTGCGACTTTCTGAAGCCAGCAAAGAAAAAGATCTTGGAGTAATAATTTCGAACGATCTTACTGAGTCAACATTGCACAGAAGTAGTAAACACTGCCAACAAACTGATCGGATTTATTGGTCGTACATTTGAAAACAAATCAGAAAAAGTAATACTGACACTGTACAATTCGTTAGTTCGCCCACATCTTGAGTATTGCGTTCAGTTTTGGTCTCCTATTACAGAAAAGATATAGATAAACTGGAGGGTGCAGCGTCGAGTTACTAAAATGATCCCTAGACTGCGAAACAAGCCGTACGAAGACAGACTTAAAGAACTGAGCTTATTCAGCCTATCACAGCGCAGGCTATGAGGTGACCTTATAGGAGTGTTTAAAATTTTCAAGGGACCCGATAACGTTAATGTTCATGATTATTTTACAGTCTCTCAATCAAGTGTAACAAGAAACAATGGATACAAAATAACGAGGAAGAGTTTCAACTCAAATAAATCAAAACATTTCTACTTCAACCGTGTCATCAATGTATGGAATGGTTTGCCTCAAAACGTCGTCGAAAGCGAAACTATTTGCACGTTCAAAAACCGACTAGACAAATATTTAGAAGCTAACCCGAACATCCGTTATTTTGCTCCGGTCTAAGAGAAAGTAGTGTTAGCTTAGTTGTCGTGTATGATCTTCCTTTTGTATATGTAAAATTCCATTGTAGTTTTTCTATACTACATGGTATTCTTCCTTTTCGTGCCAGCCTCGGCTGGAAGGACTGGTGGGAGGGGAGCCTTTGCTGTCCTGTGTCTCTGACTCGTATATACAGATTAGAGTACATGATAGCAACAACAAACAGCCTAGTTAGGACCAAAAGATATGTTGCTGTTTGCTTTTCCTTTGTACTCCTTTGTACCTCTCTCGTTATCCTTTCGACTCTGCCTCTCTCTTCTTCCCTTTCCTTTTCTTTCCTTTCTTTTATTTTTACTTCCCTACCTCCCTTTTTTCCCATCCACTCAGTTACTTTCCCCCCTTTCCTTCCCTTCCCTTCAGTCCTCCCTCGCCTCTCTCTCTCTCTCTCCCTCCCCGTTCCAATCATTCCAAGGATTATAATGTTCACATCAGCTGCTTCCTTATCCAGTCCAATCTGTTTTGGACTGGAAAGGTGTGGCGTGGTCTCCTCCGCCTAGTGCGACTTTTGCGGCAAAATTCTGAAGCTTTTGTACCTGTTGTGTTTGTGAGATGTTTGTTGTGCCCCATATTTCTGCAGAAAATAGATTCAAATAAATCTCCGGGCCCCGACAATTTATCTCCTCACGTGTTGAGAGAATGTAGTCATCAGCTAGAATCACCCATAACATTAATATTCAACAAGTCATTAGCACAGGCCAGTGTGCCTCTCGAGTGGAAAAAGGCCAATAATTCCCCGATCTTTAAAAAAGGAGATAAAAAACAAGCCAGTAATTATCGTCCCATCAGCCTTACGTCTGTCCTAATTAAACTATTCGAAAAAATAATCAGGGATAAAATTATCTCTTTCCTTGAAACAAATGATTTGATAACTGATAGTCAGCATGGATTTCGTAGTAATCGGTCTTACCTTACCAACCTATTAACCTTTTTCAACGAAGCCCATATGACGTAGTTCACTTAAATTTTCAGAAATCGTTTGATAAAGTTCCTCACGTAAGGTTTATTTCTAAACTGCGTTCCCACGGTATTAACGACCATCTATGTGCGTGGATTCATGACTGGCTCACGGACAGAGAACAACGTGTAGTTCTTAATGGTGAAGCATCGGATTGGCAACCCGTCACCAGTGGCGTGCCCCAAGGTTCGGTCCTGGGGCTAGCACTACTCATAATTTACATGAACGACTTAGAAACTGATATCCTATCAAAAGTAGCCAAATTCGCCGACGACACCAAATTAGGAGGTACGGTAATGAACAGTCAAAGTTGCGAGAATATTCAATCAGACTTAATAAGACTTGCCGACTGGAGCGAAAAATTGCTCACAAAATAAAATACCTCACTTGACTGAACTGAATATGAATGAAGTCTCCACTTTTAAATCGCTTGGGATGACTTCTCTCTCTCTCTCTCTCTCTCTCTCTCTCTCTCTCTCTCTCTCTCTCTCTCTCTCTCTCTCTCTCTCTCTCTCTCTCTTTATTTCTTTATTACACTTTATTTCTCTTTTTTCTTTATTTGTTTCTCTATCTTTCTCTTTCTTAAGTTGTCACTGATTGTAGAAAGGAAATAAGTGAGAGGCACAGGGAAAAATTATGGTAAAATAATGTTTCAGTAAGAATTAAAACAAACAAATTGGAGATTATATACTACTTTTTTTAGTAGTGTGAAATGAGGTCAAGGCGGAGCAGTTGGGGAGAAGTGGGCGGGGGTGCGAGCCTTCATTAGGCGGGAAGATGGGAGGGGAGGAGGAGGAGGAGGAGGGGAATAGATGGAGGGAAGGAGGAGGAGGGTGGGAGGGAAACATGGAAATGCAGGCAACAGAAACCCTATTGGCTCATTACGAGGTGGCCCGGTTGGGTGATTTAATCTGCTCGACCACCACTTGGGGCTTGAGGAACAGATGAAAGCACCTCGATATTGAGGAGCAGATGAAAGCCGCTCGTTATTCAGTTTACTCCCGACGCAGCGAAATGACGGTCGATTCTATATATGAAGGAGTTGATGGTATTCGCATTTACTACTTCTGAGGGAAGATTGTTCCAGTGGCGGATGACTTCGGTTTGAAAAGAAACTATTTCCAATGTCTGTGTTACATCGACTCGACTGAATGGGTAAACCGTTATTTCTAGTTCTTGAGTTGGTTTGCAGTTCAAAGAATTTGGAGTAATCGATGTTATTGAACTTTTTCAGATACTTGAAGACTTGAATCATATCCCCTCGTAGGCGTCTTTTCTCCAATGTAAAGAGATTGAGTCGCTTGAGTCGTTCCTCGTACGGTTGAGCCCTTAAGTTTGGAATCATCTTTGTGGCGCGTCGTTGAATCCTTTCCAGTAAAACAGTGTATTTTCTATAATTAGGAGACCAAAACTGTACTGCATACTCGAGGTGCGGTCTTACCATGGAATTATATAAGGATAGCATCACGTCTGGTGTTTTACACTCGAAGTTCCTCGCTATGAACCCGAGCATAGTGTTGGCTTTGTTGTATGCTTTTTTACAGTGATTCGCGTGTTTCAGGTCACTACTGATAGTGACTACAAGATCCTTTTCCTCCTGCATCGCCTGCAGAGGTCTCCCATTCATGATGTATGTGTGGTTACTATTTCTGGACCCAATGTGCATGACTTTGCATTTGTCAACATTAAAAGATATTTGCCATTTTTCCGACCATTCGATAATGTGATTGAGGTCTTTCTGAATGATTTCGCAGTCGGTCTTTGAGAGGGCCTTTCCCCCACCTTGGTGTCATCAGCATGGGAGGAAACTGAAAGAAGGAAGGGAAGGAAAGAAATACAACTGAAGCAAAAATTGTGTGTGTGTGTGCGTGTGTGTGTGTGTGTGTATGTGTGTGTGTGTGTGTGTGTGTGTGTGTGTGTGTGTGTGTGACAAAAATGGAACATGAGAGAGAGAGAGAGAGAGAGGTCCTCAATGGCTGACCTCACACTATCATCAGAAGATATTTTTGGGCCGCTAGGACGGGGACGAGGAGGGGCGGAGAAGGCAGGTACAGGGAGAGTGAGGTGGCTATGGACGATGAATTGGTAAAAAAATGAAAAGATTAGAAAAACAGAGCCCAGCTCACGCGTCCGAGTGACAACGCCCCGACTGTACCTTGCCTCTTTTCTTAAGAAGCTCTCTTATTATTCCTTTTCAAATCTTCTATTTCATTTTATATCTCTCATTCGTCCTTTACTCTTTTTCTTTCAACGTTATTTTTTTCACGTTAGTTCCGCATTGACACATATCACCTTCCTTGCTGCAATTTCCGCCTTTCGTCCTCTCCTTCTCCTCCTCCTCCTCTCCTCCTCCTCCTCCTCCTTCTCCTCCTACTCCTCCTCCTCCTCCTCCTCCTCCTCCTTTGGGTTTTCGTGTTTCACCGGCTGTCACACGCTTTATCTCATTTTTCATCTCTATCTTCTCCCACTTTGCACATCTCTTCAGTCAGTCAGTCGCCTTTCAAGTCTTTTTTAAGCGACTTTCCTCTTTTTATGACTCTTCAAATCTTGTCTTTCATTTGATTCCTCGTCTTTCGCTCTTTTTTTTTCTTTTCAATGTCGTCTTTTTCATGTTAAGCCCCGTTCACACTTTGCCGACTCTGGGCCACGACAACCCAGAGACTTCTGGATTGGACAAGTCGGCTCCCACGCTCCAAGAATTGGGGGAGATTTTGGGGGGCATCTTGGTGTCGGCCACCATGATTGCCGACTGTCTGGGATATTCGGCTAACTATAAATATAGTTGCCAGCATGCCCGCGACATGCTGCCAACTAGTCTCAAGACAAGTCTCAACGGTCATTTTTTGAAATGGCGCCATGTCTACGACAACCACGAATCTGCCGACCGATTGGCCGACAGTGGCAGACAGTCTTTACGACAGTCTTGCAGTTTGTCTGTTAACTGGTTGGCCGACTAGCTGGCCGACAGTTGCTAAGGAGTTGGCGGATGATCTTCGCGACTATTTTGGCGACAACCTTGCCGACTGTCGCCGAATTCTACCCAAAATTTTAAAAGGACATTTTGGCCGTAGACATCTTCATTAATAGAAATCTTCATGGGTCCTGGGGTGTATAGGCTGTGATGGGCCGAGACTCCCCTGTGTCTACTTCTGGCGTTGCCACCGTTCCTTAAAATACGGAATCGCTTTTTAATCCAGAATCAAATGTAGCGTTCCGTTTTGAGCCAATACGGAAAGCCATTTGTTCCGCATTTTGTTATGTGAATGGTCAAGCAGATGGTACTCAGTATCTTAATATTGTAGTGAGCGCATTTTTCGGTCAATCACAAAACCATTCCGTGAAATTTGTCAAGGTTCGTCCTAAAATATGTGTAAAATACGCGACGTAACGTCCCTCCCCCTCCCTCTTGCCTCCACCAGCAGCGTGCTGCGGCTGTCACCCATTGTATGCTCGAGAAATCTTAGGGTGGCCATCCGTTCCTTTAAATATGGATCCATTCCATATTGGAGAGTGGGATGTTGCGTTATACATTTTTCTGACCTCAGGGTGGCAACCCTACTGTAGTTGTGTCATTTAACACAAGAAAGAGGCAGCAGGAGCGCGTGCGTGCTGTGAGGCTCCCAAACGTGTGCCAGTGAAACGTAACCATGCCCAGGAGTTGTTGTTGTGCTTGTGATTGCAAAATGAGTATATAAATTTCTTGATGGCGGCAGTGTTAGCCAATATTTCTGAGCCGACAGTCGTCACCAACGTGCTTCATTAGGCAAAGATTGTCGTCAGAACAGTCTCTCATCATTCTGAAGTAGTCGACACCGACGACATCCGACAGGAAAAACAGAAATTTGAAAAATGGCCCCGACAGTCGTCACGACTGTCTCCAGACAAGCCAAGACTGTTGACGACAGACTTGACGACTGTTCCCGACCTCCCTCCGACCTCAACCGGAAGTGACGGTTGGTCCAGACTCTTGCCGACTCTTGTCATGAAAGTTTAACATGAAATACTTTTTCGCGCTAAAGCCCCGTTCACACTGTGCCGAGTCTGGGTCGTGACAGCCCAGCGACTTTTGGATCTGACAAGTCGACTCCCACACTTTAAGAACTGGTGGAGTTATTTCAGGTGTCTTGGTGTCAGGCAGCATGATTCCCGACTGTCTGGGACATTTGGCCAACTAGTTGCCAGCATGTCTGCGACATGCTGGCAACTAGTCTGAAGAAGAGTCTCAAAGATCATTTTCTGAAATGGCGCCATGACTACGACAACTACGAATCTGCCGACCGATTGGCCGACAGTCGCAGACGGTCTTGACATTCTTGCAGATTGTGTGTCAACCGGTTGTTCGACCAGCTGGCCGACAGGTGCCAAGGAGTTGGCCGACGGTCTTCGTGACTGTCTTGGCGACAGCCTCGCCGACTGTCGCCGAATTTTACAAAATATTTTAATAGGATATTTTGGCCGTAGACATCTTAATAGCAGTCTTCATGGGTCCTGGGGTATATAAGCAATAATGAGCCGAGACTACGTCGTGTCTACTTCTAGGGTTGTCACCCGTTCCTTAAAATACGGAATCGTTCTGTATCCGAGTGAAATGTAGCGGTCCGTTTTGAACCAATACAAAACGCCATTTGTTCCGTATTTGGTTGTCTGAATAGTCAAGCAGAAAAAAAAATTCAGTATCTTAAAATTGCAGTGAGTGCATTTTTCGGTTAATCACAAAACCAGTCCGTAAAAATGTTCTAATTTCGTCCTAAAATACGTGTAAAACACGCGACGTAACGTCCCTCCCCCCTCCCTCTTGCCTCCACCAGCAGCGTGCTGCGGCTGTCACTCATTGCATGCTCGAGAAATTTTAGGGTTGCCACCCGTTCCTTTAAATATGGATCCATTCCGTATTGGAGGGTGAGTTGTTGCATTCCACATTTTTCTGACCTCAGGGTGGCAACCCTAGTTGTGTCATTCAGCACAAGAGAGATCGAGGAAGCAGGAGTGCGTGCGTACTGTGCGGCTCCCAAGTTTGTGCCGGCGAAACGTAACCATGCCCAGAAGTTATTGTGCTCGTGACTTTTTTTTTTTTTACAACAAAGGAGGCAGCTCAAGGGCATACAAAAAAAAGAAAACAATAATATAAAAAAAAGCCCGCTACTCGCTGCTCCTAAAAAAGAAACAAAAGAGGTGTCCAGAAGGAAGGTCAAATACGGGAGGAGATATGTCCTGATACCCTCCTCTTGAAAGAGTTCAAGTCGTAGGCAGGAGGAAATACAGATGAAGGAAGATTGTTCCAGAGTTTACCAGCGTGAGGGATGAAAGAGTGAAGATGCTGGTTAACTGTTGTATAAGGGGTTTGGACAGTATAGGGATGAGCATTAGTAGAAAGTCGTGTGCAGCGGGGCCGCGGGAGGGGGGGAGGCATGCAGTTAGCAAGTTCAGAAGAGCAGTCAGCGTGGAAATATCGATAGAAGATAGAAAGAGAGGCAACATTGCGGCGGAATTTAAGAGGTAGAAGACTATCAGTATGAGGAGGAGAGCTGATGAGACGAAGAGCCTTAGCCTCCACTCTGTCCAGAAGAGCTGTGTGGTGGAGCCCCCACACATGAGATGCATACTCCATACGAGGGCGGACAAGGCCCCTGTATATGGACAGCAACTGTGCAGGGGAGAAGAACTGGCGGAGACGGTACAGAACGCCCAGCCTCGAGGAAGCTGATTTAGTAAGAGATGAGATATGAAGTTTCCAGTTGAGATTTTGAGTTAAGGATAGACCGAGGATGTTTAGTGTTGAGGAAGGTGATAGCTGGGTGTTGTCAAAGAATAGGGGATAGTTGTTTGGAAGATTGTGTCGAGTGGATACGTGGAGAAACTGTGTTTTTGAGGCGTTGAAGGACACCAGGTTCTTCTTGCCCCAATCGGAAATAATAGTAAGGGCTGAGGCTAAGCGTTCTGCATCCTCCAGCCTTGAGTCGTTAAGTTCCTGAAGGGTGGGTCTTCTATTAAAAGAAGTTGAGTAATGCAGAGTGGAATCATCGGCGTAGGAATGGATAGGACAATTCGTTTTGGAAAGAAGATCATCAATGAACAACAGAAAAAGAGTGGGAGATAGGACAGAACCCTGTGGGACACCACTGTTAATAGATTTAGGAGAAGAACGGTGACCGTCTACCACAGCAGAAATAGAGGGAAATGGAGGGATTGCAAAATGAAAATATTAACTTCTTGATGGCGGCAATGTTAGCCAATATTTCTGAGCCGACAGTCGTCATGAACGTCCTTCATTAGGCGAAGACTGTCGTCACGACAGTCCCTCATCATTCTGAAGTAGTCGGCACAGACGACTGTGCCGACAGGAAACGGTAAAATATTTATAAATGCTCCCGATAGTGGTCACGACTGTCTCAAGACAAGCCAAGACTGTTGACGACTGTCTTGACGACTGCCCCCGACCTCCCTCAGACCTCAGCCGGAAGTGACGGTTGATCCAGACTCTTGCTGACTCCTGTCGTGAAAGTGTAGCATGGAATTCTTTTTCGCGCTAACCCTCACGACCCCAGACTCCTCTCACGACGTCTGCGCAGCATTAGGCGACCGTTTCTAGACCTCTTTTAAGACTTGCCCGACCCTTTTTTCACATCAATACCGAAGACCTCGTGTATCCTAGAGTCGTGGTTAGTCGTGGCCCAGAGTCGGCACAGAGTGAACGGGGTTTAACCCTCGCGACTGCACTCCCTCACGAAGTCCGCTCAGCATTCGGCGACCGTTTCTAGACCTCTTTTAAGACTTGCCCAACCCTTTCACATCAACACCCAAGATCTCGTGTACCCTAGAGTCGTGAGTAGTCGTAGCCCAGAGTCGGCAGAGTGTGAACGGGGCTTTAGTCTTGCATTGACATGTATTAGTCCAGCAGCAGGCGTCACTTCTGGGTGGCGGTACCCAAACCGGAAGTACAACATTTGTCCTCATGGATAAAATCCTTCTTTGGTATTTCTGGATAATGAATATCCATGATGACATTGCAGGAAATCGGTGCGTGTTAAAATATTCACGTTTTTGTAAACATACCTAACCAATAACATGAACTTTTCATGAATGGCTCAGAATCTTCATGTAAATCATTAAAAACAGCTCCAAATGATATTACTTTATAATGTTTACGAGAACTAATAAAACTATAGTGTTTTAGCATTAAATCAATTCCCTAAATAGGTTATTAATCAATAAAATGTAAAAAATATAGCTAAAATTGACCCTCGTTGTGAAATTGACTAGTCATAATAATGCCTCTCAATAAATAATGCTTCAAGAATTTGCTTTCAAACACGCTTTAAAATTTGCCTGAACATCCCCTACATGCTATTAGATCATTGGTAGCAAGAAGCATTGCTTTCGAGTCATTGCAGATCAGTTTTAGCTACCATTCCCCCTAAATCATATAAATCATAAAATATGACTTTCTCATATAGATTGAAGACTATGATCATAGTTGTCCAATATCCTATCGACAAATCACAATATAATTCATGATCATTCACTATAATTGTGCTAAACAATTAATCTCAAGCCTTAAAACCATGCCCTAGGGGTAACGATGGTCAGCTTATTATTTATTCAGCTTAGTTTACAATGCATAAAGTAGTTATTGTATCACACTAAGGAAAAAAAACAGCACATGTATGTGATTTCTTGGGCCAGTCTCTCTGCTCCAGATGAGGCATCTCCCACAAGAGATTGCCACAGAATTCACCAATACAGGGGGTGTGGTTAAGCTCTCAGATGGCTACTTCAATGGTGTTTGGCTGGATTATGCATTGGAAACAACACAGAACAAAGATATGAAAGAAGCTGGAGGGATCATTGGTCTTACAATGCGAAGCCAAGCATTAGTAGGGTGGTTTATAGCCCGACCTGTCACTACTGCAAAATTCAAGAAGGGTACAGATACCAACCTGCCTGATGACAACCAGCCCGCACAGACAAAGACGAAAGCATCTGACACTAGATGGAATTCTGATGTGAAGAAGATACGTGACATTCTTCAGGGGCCATGTGTAGATCCCTTTGATATCTCCGAAGCATCCACAAAGTTGATCAACATAGCTACAGCAGCAGTTGCATCAGATGCCATAGAGAAAAGTCTCTGTAGTGCACTTGACAAGGGCACCACCATGGCTGATAACTTTGTCTCTAACCTGGCATCTGGCAACCCAAAGAGCTTCTGTGCACCCATACCTCGGTCAAACATCAAGACCATGAAAGAGATGAAAAAGAAAGTCAAAATCAAGTCAAAGAATGTATTTATCAAGGGTGAAACCATGTATCTTCGCCTATTAGCGGTCAATGCCGTCAAGAAGGTCCCACTTCAAAGGGTGATGGCATTTGAAAATGCCCCTGTGCCCATGAGCATCTTCAATCATGATGGCACAATGGTAACATGTAAAAAATCAGACACCATGCATAAGCTTGAAGAACTGATTCCGGGAGACAAAATCACCAGCCTGGACAAGCATGTTGATGCTGTGATATATGATGGCCATGCTGTCATCCAGTCGCTGCCTGCTCCCTCTACCACACTGCCCATCACTTTCAAAGATATGGCCAGTAGGTTCCTGTCCCATGTTACTCATTCAACACAAGATATCTCCACAAACACACACAGCATTTGATGTGTACAGGGAGAACAGTACAAAGTCTCAGACAAGAGAAAAGCGCACAGAGAAGTCATGCAAAACATAGTACAGTGCATATGGAAGGGAAAGTCCTCCGTGGACTAAAATTGCATCTATGGTCATGAATAGTTTATATGTTGTATATATTAGTACCTTTGTTATCATATGAACATTTCAAGCTGATCAGATGAAATGAAAAATTAAGAAAATTATTTTTCGTTATTTTTATGAAAACTTTGAATAATTTTTTCTCAGACAATTTTTTTTTTTAGTGATTTCCTTGTGACAAGCACATCTGATAATTCATTGTTATTCTAATAATTTGTCAAGATGTTTTTTTTGAAAACTATTTTTTTAATCTTTAGAATGTTTTTTTCATTGTTTTCGGATCATTTTCCCATATTTCGAAACTATGCCGATTAAAAAAAAAAAAAACATCTTGTAGAATATTAGTACGCTATATGATCTTGTATGTCCTAAAGTTTCATGAAAGTCGTGCAGAAAATAAAAGCAAAAAATATTTTTTATATTCATTTTGTACTAGTTTTGAGAAAAGCGCGATTTTTTTTTACAGCTAAGGAGACAGTTCAAGGGCGTAAGAAAAAAGTAAAAAAAAAGCCCGCTACTCACTGCTCTCGAACAGAGGTCAAAGGTGTGTCCAAAAAGAGAGGTCAATTTCGGGAGGAGAGATGTCCTGATACCCTCCTCTTGAAAAAGTTCAAGTCGTAGGCAGAAGGAAATACAGATGAAGTAAGATTGTTCCAGAGTTTACCAGCGTGAGGGATGAAAGAGTGAAGATGCTGGTTAACTCTTGCATAAGGGGTTTGGACAGTATAGGGATGAGCATGAGTAGAAAGTCGTGTGCAGCGGGGCCGCGGGAGGAGGGGAGGCATGCAGTTAGCAAGTTCAGAAGAGCAGTCAGCATAAAAATATCGATAGAAGATAGAAAGGGAGGCAACATGGCGGCGGAATTTGAGAGGTAGAAGACTATCAGTATGAGGAGGAGAGCTGATGAGACGAAGAGCCTTTGACTCCACTCTGTCAAGGAGAGCTATGTGAGTGGACCCCCCCAACACATGAGATGCATACTCAATAAGAAGGCGGACAAGGCCCCTGTAAATGGATAGCAACTGTGCGGGGGAGAAGAACCGGCGGAGACGGTACAGAACGCCCAGCCTCGAGGAAGCTCATTTAGTAAGAGATGAGATATGAGGTGTCCAGTTGAGATTTTGAGTTAAGGATAGACCGAGGATGTTTAGTGTTGAGGAAGGTGATAGCTGAGTGTTGTCAAAGAATAGGGGATAGTTGTTTGGAAGATTGTGTCGAGTGGATAGGTGGAGAAACTGTGTTTTTGAGGCGTTGAAGGACACCAGGTTCTTCTTGCCCCAATCGGAAATAATAGTAAGGGCTGAGGCTAAGCGTTCTGCAGCCTCCAGCCTTGAGTCGTTAAGTTCCTGTAGGGTGGGTCTTCTATTAAAAGAAGTTGAGTAATGCAGAGTGGAGTCATCGGCGTAGGATTGGATAGGACAGTTCGTTTTGGAAAGATCATCATTGAACAACAGAAGGTGAGTGGGAAACAGGACAGAACCCTGTGGGACACCACTGTTAATAGGTTTAGGGGAAGAACAATGACCGTCTACCACAGCAGAAATAGAACGGTCAGAAAGGAAACTGGAGATAAAGGTACAGAGAGAAGGATAGAAACCGTAGGAGGGTAGTTTGGAAAGCAAAGATTTGTGCCAGACCCTATCAAAAGCTTTTGATATGTCCAGCGCAATAGCAAAGGTTTCACCGAAATGGCTAAGAGAGGATGACCAAGAGTCAGTTAGGGAGGCAAGGAGATCACCAGTAGAACGCCCCTTGCGGAATCCATACTGGCGATCAGATAGAAGGTCAGAAGTGGAAAGGTGCTTTTGAATCTTCTAGTTAAGGATTGATTCAAAAGCTTTATATAGACAAGAAAGTAAAGCTATAAGACGGTAGATTGAGGGATTGGAACGGTCACCCTTCTTAGGCACAGGCTGTATGAAGGCATACTTCCAGCAGGGAGGAAAGGTAGATGTTGACAGGCAGAGGCGAAAGAGTTTGACCAGGCAGGGTGACAGCACGGAGGCACAGTTTTTAAGGACAATAGGAGGCACTCCATCAGGTCCATAAGCCTTCTGAGGATTGAGGCCAGAGAGGGCATAGAAAACATCATTTTGAAGAATCTTTATAACAGGCATAAGAGAGTCAGAGGGGGGATGAGTAGGAGGAATATGCCCAGAATCGTCCAGAGTGGAGTTTTTAGAAAAAGTTTGAGAGAAGAGTTCAGCCTTAGAGATAGATGAGACGGCAGTGTTGCCGTCAGGACTGAGGAGTGGAGGGAAAGAAGTGAAGTTGGAGATGTTTTTGGCTAGATGCCAGAAGTCACGGGAAGAGTTAGAGAAAGCAAGGTTTTGGCATTTTCTATTAATGAAAGAGTTTTTGCTAAGTCTGAGAATAGATTTGGTACGATTCCGGGCAGAAATGTAAAGTTCATAATTAGCATTAGTTTGAAGGTTCTGGTACCTTTTGTGAGCTGCCTCTCTATCATTGACAGCACGAGAACAAGCGTGATTAAACCTAAGCTTTTTAGCGTGAGGAGTAGAGAAAGTACGTGGAATGTATGCCTCCATTCCAGAGACAATCACCTCTGTGATACGCTGAGCACACACAGAGGGGTCTCTATCCTGGAAGCAATACTCATTCCACGGGAAATCGGAAAAGTACATCCTCAGGTCGTCCCACCGAGCTGAAGAAAAATGCCAGAAGCATCGCCTCCGGTGGGTCCAGAGGGTGAACAGGACCGATAGGACAGGATACAGAAATAAGACTGTGATCGGAGGAGCCCAACGGAGAGAACAGTTTGACAGAGTAAGCAGAAGGGTTTGAGGTAAGGAAGAGGTCTAGAATGTTGGGCCTGTCTCCAAGACGGTCGGGAATACGTGTAGGCTGCTGGACCAACAGCTCTAGATCGTTGAGGATAGCAAAGTTGTAGGCTTGTTCACCAGGCTGGGCAGTGAAAGAGGATGAAAGCCAAAGCTGGAGGTGAACATTGAAATCTCCTAGGATGGAGATTTCAGCGAAGGGAGAGTGGGTCAAGATGTGCTCCACTTTAGAGTTCAAATAATCAAAGAATTTTACATAGTTAGTAGAGTTAGGTGAGAGATAAATGGCACAGATGTATTTAGTAATAGAATGACAATGAAGTCTTAGCCAGATGGTGGAAAATTCTTACGAATCAAGGTTGTGTGCACGAGAGCAAGTGATGTCGTTGCGCACGTAGGCGCAACATCCAGCTTTGGATTGAGATTTAGGATAGAGATAGTAGGAGGGAACAGAGTAGAGATTGCTGTCAGTAGCCTCAGAAACCCGGTTTCGGTGAGGAAGAGAAGGTGAGGTTTAGAGGAAGAGAGATAGTGTTCCACAGAATGAAAATTAGAACGAAGACCGCGAATGTTGCAGAAAATGAGAAAAAAGAGGTTCGAGGAGTTATCAAGACACCTCTCGGGTCGGCAGCCAGAAGGGGAGTCCTCACTGAGGGAATTTGTGGTCCTCCCCCCCCCCCCCCCCCCCCAGGCGGGGACTCCGAGGCATAATGTAGGTGTGCCATTTTGAAATTTGAATTTTTGGAAAAGGTGTATATGTTGTGTGAATGTAGAGTGGTGTGGATAGAGAGAGGATCTGTCTTTAGAGAGCATGCTGAACTACTCTCCGGTGTTGGTGAGACAATAGGGAAACGGTTAGTGAGGACATGGGAAGGGTCTTTGGAGGGTTTCAGCTCCCTTCTCACCTCTCATATATACCTCACCGGGAGTGGCTTGCGTCCGTTCGATAGGTGTCTTCCTACCTACTGCTAAAGTTCTTCGGCCCAGTGTAGGTACTATACTGTCGATGCTACTTTGATGTTAATTTTATGGGAACAGTAATCATATATCAGTGAGTGCAAAAAAGGATCAGGCACCTTGTCCCCCTTATAAAGGTATTAATCGCTCAAAGGTGAGGGTGTCAGGGCGCGCCACGCCCCTCATTGTTGCAAGGCACGATCAGTACTCTCCAGATGCGTAGCTATCGGTTGGAAGTCCTTTGTCTGTCTTCTTTTTCTTCTCTATTGTCTTCTTCGGTTTAATTCTTCTATTTTCTCTCATTTATAATCTTTTTCTATGTATTCATTTGTTCCAAACATTTTTGTGAGCAGGTTACACTTTTCATATCCATATATATATATATATATTTTTTTTTTTACGTGCCAGCCTAAAACGCCGGTAGGCTCTCTTGAGGGGCCAAATGGTATTCGTCCCCAGCCCGTCATGCTGCAGGCAAGTGCTTTATAGTGGCGCCATCTTTTCTTGGCTCATGCTCCCCCGGAGCTCTTTCTTGATTCACTTGGACGGTTTCCGCTAGAGTCCGGGTTGATGGGTGGTCTTCAGGACAGCATGTGGGTAGTTTCAAGCCACTCGGTGGTGACTGAAAAATCCCAGGTGGTAGCGACGGACTCGAACCCGCGTCGTGGATCACGCAATGAATGCGGGGCAGGCACGCTGACCACTCAGCCACCGCCTACCCAAATTGTGTTCCAAAACTGTTACATGAGTTACAAACTTCACCCTGAAGATTGCTGCATGTTTGATTTTTCAACAGTTATTCCATACTTTGGCATGCCAGCTAATGCGCCGCAGTCAGCGTGCCACGCCCACGCAGTAGACATTTAAATCTCCTCGCTATTAAAATTTTAATTTATGTCTGACTGAAAAAAGATCTACCATTCGAAAGCCAAAGAACAGGATGTTGCCATAGACCATATCTCAATTTCGTATATTTTGAAAATTATTTTCATATTTTCCCTTAAATCAGACCGAGTACTAAGGTACCAGCTGAATACTGGAAACAGTTCTTGGCCACTGCTGAAAACAATGCACATCTGGCAGCACTCTACATTGATTATGTGAAGAAGAAGAAGGAAAACTTGACCACAGCAAATCAGAGTCAATATGTCAGTGGAAGTGAAGATGAGGATGGCATCATGATCACCCGCGCTGCAGTATTACCAGCACTTGACATCTTTTCCAATCAAGAGGGCAGACACAAGACTTGTCCTCCATGCCTGCGCGGCGGCAAACACTGGATCAAAGGTAATAGTAGTTTGCAGCTCTGACACAGATGTTCTGTTACTCCTGCTACACCACTGGCCAACAATCAACACATAAGTGTACTTCCTGACTGGCAAAGGAGAAGAGTACACTACAGTCACTAGATACTTTCCTGTCCACACATTGTACGACTGTCTCACCAAGCTTCAACACAGTTTACTTCTCCCTTTACTGTATCACTGGTTGTGAGAGTCAGTGCCTTTTTGACAAAGGCAAAGAAGGGCTTCAAACTCATGATGAAGGATGCAGCTCAGTTTGAACCTTGTGCCACACTAGGAGACAGCCTCACCCTTGATGAATCCCAGATCTCAACAGCTGCAAAGTTTGTTTGCAGACTGTATGGGGACACCAAGTGTGGCTCACTAAATGAACTTCGCTGTCAAAAAGCAGAGAAAGGAGTACCTGTAAGGAAAATGCCCCCAACTCGAGACAGTTTCATGTTGCATCTACAACGTACCATGTACCGGCTCTACATCTGGAAACATGCCCACATTCCAATTCACAATATCCAACAAGCTACAGAATATGGTTATGATAAGTCTGAAGACGGAACACTGACACCTAGAATGATGACACAGCAGGAAGCGGTACCAGAACTACTAAATCTTGTAGTTTGTGAGTTTTCAGAGGGGCCATGCAGCATGAACTGTTCATGCTTCAACCTGAATCAACCATGCACAAGTGTATGTGCATGTGAAGCTGCTCTAGATGGAGATGGCATGTGTTTGAATGCCCTGACAAAGGAAGCTTACAACAATCTTGACAGTGACACTGATGATTGATATTGATTATCCATATAAAGGACTTTGTATTTCTGTGTGGAATATAAATGTAAACAAGAGTCTGTGGTAATTTTACTTACAGATATAAAGCTTTCACTAACTACAAATGTTAGAGTGCTATAATCAAGAGTTTTCATTGGTAGTTCATGTTGTTGATGCACCATGATATTAAGAATTATAATGAACACCTAAGTGATACAAACACTCATGCACGGGCAGCTGGACTTTAGTTTCAAAGCTGAGCGTTATGGCCCTTGGGTACTAGTTTCAAGCCTTCATATTAACTGTTTAGCACCATTTCCAATAATTAAGAACATGGATTTGTGACTTCTATATGTATTATTGAAAAAAATACAATCATGTCACTTATTTTCTTTGAGAAAATCAAAAGTGCTTTTTTTACGATTTAGGGGGGAGGGGAAGCATCAAGTGATCTGTAAGGATTCAGAAGCAATACATCTTACTGCCAATGATCTGGCAGCATGAAGGGGATGTCTGGGCAGATTCTAAAACTTGTTTAAAACCAAACTCTTGAAGCATTATTTATTTATATGAATTTGTGTGACTTGTAAATTTCAAAAAGAGGTTCATTTTTGACATTAATTTTATATTTTTTTAATAAATAACTTATTTAGGGAATTGATTTAATGCTAAAAAGATAGTTTTATTTATTGGCCTCAACTTCATAAAGTAAAACCATTTTGGAAACATTTTAGTCATTTGCATAATAATTCAGAGCCATACATGAATATTGCATGTTTTGGGTGGGGTATGTTTACAAAAACGTTGATTTTTCAACTCGCACCTGTTTCCTGCAACGTCATCATGGATTTTCTATTGCCAGACATACCAGTGAACGATTTTATGCATGAGGACAAATGTTGTACCTTGGGTTTGGGTTGTTGCTTAAATAGGGCGCTTTTTGGGAGACTGCTGCTAGACTATATCTCCTTCCTTTTCACTTTTTTATCTCTTTCGTTCTTTTTTTTCTCTCCTTTCTCCTCCTCCTCCTGCGCCTTGCCTTCCTTCAGCTGCTGCTTCCTCTCATCCTTTATTTTTTCATCTTCTTCCTTTCTGCACTTTTCTTCTATTCTCTGTCCCCAAACTGGTAATCACGCACGGAACCTGTACTTCAAACTGGCCATTCTCTGTCTCCAAACGGGTAATCACGCACGGAACCTGTACTTCAAACTGGCCATTCTCTGTCTCCAAACTCGTAATCACGCACGGAACCTGTACTTCAAACTGGCCATTCTCTGTCTCCAAACGGGTAATCACGCACGGAACCTGTACTTCAAACTGGCCATTCTCTGTCTCCAAACTGGTAATCACGCACAGAGCCTGTGCTTCAAACTGGCCATTCTCTGTCCCCAAACTGGTAATCACGCACGGAACCTGTACTTCAAACTGGCCAACAATACTTCAGCGCTCAATTTGCAGTTTTCATTAGAGGCAGTTAGAGCGCCTTCAATGAAGGGCGAGTGTGAAGTCATTTCAGTCTGTAGTGTTCATCGAGTACTGACGGTCGTGTACAGAGAGGAGTCACAGTGTGGTCACATCATGCACTCTTTACACTGCAATTCAACCATCCACAGTATTGTAAACAATCCCTTGAGAGTAATAGTAGTGAGAGTATAGTAGAGGAGGAAGGAGCAAAGTGATCCCTTTCCGAGGAACGCCAAATCACGCCTCCCAGTAACCTCACTATGCGTGGAGGGACCCGTAATGACAGAGAGCTGACTGGCTAAGTAGGGCAGACTTTTGGAAGGGTACTGGTCGTTCACTAGTATTGAAGAAGCATGTGGGTATTTCCATGGGTAGTTTTATGAGCCTAGTGATAGTTTGGCAAGACTTCTGCACCACGCATGTACAAAAACACTGATGAGGAAAATCCGAGTAATCTCCCACGTGGCCTTAGTGGGAAATATGTTGTGAGAGCCGAAATCATCTGAGAATACGTGCCCAGAGATATAAATGAAAGGGGATATTTTGTGTATTGTTCCCACTGGTCACCAAAAATAACTCCCTTGACGCATTGAACAGAAGAAGCGGAGAGGCGCGAAGAGGAGGAAAGATTTTGTGTACCACTCACTGACTGTTCTCCAGAAAAATAACTGTCTTTACTATACGGAAGAAGAGTGAGCAGAGGCATGAAGGGGATGAGATAGTGTGTGCACAGCTCCCACTCGTCACCAACAATAGCTCCCTTGACGCATTGAACAGAAGAAGCGAAGAGGCGTGAAGAGGAGGAGAGATTCTGTGTTGCGTTGCCTCTGTTACCAAAAATATCTATCTTTACAGTATTGCAGACTACAAGCAAGAAGAAACAAGAAGAGATAGTTAGTGTAGGTCCCACTCACTGCTCGCCAAAAATAACTTACTCTGCTATACTGAAGGAAATAAGAGAATGTAGGTGTGATGAAGAAATGATATATGGAGCAATTTCCTTCTAATTGCTCACAAAATAAAATACCTCACTTGACTGAACGAATGTAGTCTCCACTTTTATATCGCATGGGATGACTCCTCTCTCTCTCTCTCTCTCTCTCTCTCTCTCTCTCTCTCTCTCTCTCTCTCTCTCTCTCTCTCTCTCTCTCTCTCTCTCGACCTCCCCCTTTATATATTTCTTACTTTTTTATGCAATGCCACGACCTTTTCTCTTTCTCTTTCTTTTCTTGGTATATTTCCTTCGTGTTCCAACGAGTGACACTTTTTTCAAGGTTTCTTCCCTTACATGCTCACTTTCTTTCCGTCTTTTCTTTATCGACGGGTATTTTCGTCTCACATTCGTTTTTTTTTTCCTTTCTCTGTTTCCTTTTCCTTTGAACTTCATTTCTTTTCTTTTTCTTCTACGATAATATGAAATTCCTCGTGTAATGAACCTTAACCATGATGTTGAGAAAAAGAACAACAGTAATAGCAAAAACAACCACAACAAAAACAATAACAAGAGTAACAATAACATGTACACGACTAGCAACCACGACCACCACGACCACGATTTTCACTAACAAACATACAGACATACAGACATACATACGTACATATACACACAGACACACACGAACGCAGAAGAGAAAGACAAAGAGTTGGTTTACACATTCAGGGGTCAGGGCAAATCTCTCCCTCCGAAATTAATGTGAAATTACTCTTTTTTTTTTTTTTTTAAGCGGCAAATGACTCCAATTAAACCTTCATCAGAGCACGAGTATCTGTTTTCCCTCTCAACACATTTCGTCCTGTGACAACAAGATTTGGTATTAGCGAGGAGACAGACTGCTCTAATTACTTCTAAATGGTGGCGGTGACGCTAATTAAATCTGTAAAAAGGTGGTGGCGACGGTGGTGGCGGTGTGGCTATTATCTTTTTCACGCGGTTTTTCGAGACCTAATGGACGCGGCGGAGAGTCGGTTGGCCCCGGGGAAGAGGTTCCAGCCTGACTCGCTCCTCTGCTACATATATTAACTGCTGTAAAGATTCTTCCAACTCGGAATGGATGCAACTGTGAAGAGGTTCTAGTGGCAATGAAACTCACTTCTTTGATTCGCGATGTTCCGGCTATTAATGAACTCGGAATGGATGCAACTGGGAAGAGGTTCTAGCGCTAATGTAACTCACTTCTGTGATTCACTATAATCCGGCTGTTAAGGAATATAGAACGGGGTGACACAAATGCCAAAAGGTTTTAGTTTATCAGAGACATTGCAATAATATGTTAGTGTAGCATTCCGAGATTTTTCACTGCGTTATTGCAGTTTATGTACTGTATATAACTATTGTGGGTTAATTAAAATGGTTTCCAGCTACCCCGAGTGCGGGCGGGGTCACATTTTCTTCATTTCCACATTTTTGGGCGGTGGTTTCAGGTACAGTGCCGCAGAAAAGGCCCATGGCACGGTGACCTTTTAGAAAATCGGTATCGGCTCAGGTACAGTGCCGCAGAAAAGGCCCATGGCACGGTGACCTTTTAGATCATCGGTATCGGCTCAGGTACAGTGCCGCAGAAAAGCCCCATGACACAGTGACCTTTTAGCTCATCGGTATCGGCTCAGGTACAGTGCCGCAGAAAAGACCCTTGGCACGGTGACCTTCTAGCTCATCGTTATCGGCTCATCAGTTAGTAGCTTCCTTGACCTCGACTCAGAAGGCACAGGTTTAGTCCTCAGCACCAACTGGTCTACATTTCGAGGTTCGAGGTCTAATACTACTCACTTTTGGGTATGCCTTGCCTAAAACTTTATGGTTACAACTTGGAAGTGGACTTAGTTCTAATGCAACATATATTTAATTCACTATGTTCCTGCAGTTAAGGAGTTTAAACCGGTATTACCGCAACTGGGAAGCGTTTCTAGTTCTGACCTAACTCACCTCTTGGTACATTACGTATACTACCACTAATAAGGAATCTAAAATGCTATACCTGCAAATGAATGCTTTTAAACACCTTGATAAACTTACTTTTCAATCCACTTTTACCTGAAGGTCATGTTGTTAGGTTTGTTTGTTTGTTTATTTTTTCCAGTTTCGAATATCTTACGTTATTTACCTGTATGATTCCACTTGATAAATATTTGGCCAGGTTCAGCTAGGTTGGGTAAAGCGTGGGTGGGCCATCTGTGTTTTTCGTTGGGTTGGCTCAGGCTGGGTTAGGTTACCTTGGGATAAGTTTGATTGGATACAGTGGAGCGACGTTAGGTTCAGCTGGGTTTTTAACTTCGGCTCCCTTTCATCTACTTTGGCTCGGTTACGTTTTTTTTAAGTGACGTGATTCGGCTTGGATATATCTGAATAGATTTTATTACACTTGATTTGAGATTCTTTTTCAATATCTTTTATATATTTATTTATTTATTGGTTGCTTCAATTTCTTACGCCGCATTCTCCCTTTTTCTGACTTTTTACCCCAAAGACATACTGCGATAAGTTTTCCTTTGGCTTGGTTAGACTTAGATCGGTTTGGATACACTCGGTTTATTTAGGGTGAAAGAGAATTTTAAACCTGCCACTTTAAGGTTCTTACGTCGTTCTTTTCCCCTTTTTTCTAGTTTTCCCTCGAGATGTTCTGTAATTAGTTTTGGTTAGGCTTGGTTATATTTGATTAGGTTTGGTCACACACGGCTTGGTTAGGGTGGGAAAGCATTTGAATCCTGCCACACTAATTTCTTACGGGATTTTTTTTTTCCTACAAATTCCTCGAGACGTTCTGTAATTATTTGTGATTAGCATTGGTAAGGTTTCATTAGGTTTGATTAGGAGTGTATTTTTTTTTTTTATTGTTCTATTTTAGTTTCTCACGTTATTTTCTTTCTTTTTCTTCGTCCTTTCCCCTCAATACCTCGAACTCAATTTGGGGTCCGAGTGACTGTCTGTCCTTGAATCGCTAAGGCAGAAGGGGAACCACGGCGAAGAATTTTCCAATCTTAGGGAGTTTCGCGGCTTTAGGGGTGACTCGACCAATGAAGAAAACTTGAACAACGCTAAAGAAATTGGTGCTTGATTGCTTGATTGCTGTATATAGCCACTGCTGTTGTTGTTGTTGTTGGTTGTGGTGGTGTTTTAGGTGGTAAAAGAAATAATAAACGGGAAAAAACAGTTCTTTCAATGCTGTCGAATACTTAAAGAAGAGTCAATAAATAAGAAACAGAGAATATCTATCCAAGTTTCTTCACTTTTCCTTGAAAGTCATATTTTGTGTTAGCGTCGATGAATAATGAACAGTGATCTCTATTATAACTGGATTGGTTAACTCCGTGTAAATCCTGAAGCCCGCAGCCGCCATCTTAAGAGTCCCTCGGGACGAGGCATATATATAAAAAAATCGGCATCAACTCTCGCTGAGTGGCAGTAGCACGTGGTAAAACAATTCATTACGAAGTTATTAATTTATTGAGTTTTTCAATGCCCTACTACTAGCATTGTATTCATTTATGGAGAAAAAAACATTCGTTACCTGTCTCCATCTTTCGCACAAAACAACACTTTTTCGCGTTATTTGACTTACATCCTCTATTAACGTGTATGATATGTGTTTTCTTGCAAAGTACTTTTCAGTAGATTGGGAAAGAGTAAATGTTAGTTATCGCAAAAATAAAACACGAAAATTAGTTTCGATTGATATATTTCTTTTGGTTACCCATTAAAATTGGTAGTTTTCTGTTTTATATCCTTAAAAAAAACGAAGAAAATAGTATTTGTCAGTCGCCCAAAGATTTCAATGTGGTTAACACTAAGACTTTCACTCAACTCATTCTTTACTGCAGTTATCAAAATGGTGACTTGTGTGGCGTTTACCCAGCAAACACACTACGTAAATGTTACGTTTTGGTAACGTTAGGAAAGTTAGTAGTATATACGTAGTATATACGTGTTATACGTCCCCTCCTAAAATACCTATGTCGTATTTAGGTGGTGTTTGGTTGCGTCACTACAATACGTTTCCTAAACGTAACTAAAACGTTACCAAGGAGACTATAGAACAGGAGAGGGGGCCTCTATGGGAGACCGTGGTGTTGTCGGTTGCAACAGATGGCGCAGGAGCAGCGTTGTTTACATCCAGGCGCCTCCCCCCCTCCAGACACCAACCCCCAGTACCAATCAGCAGTGTTGCTACATGGGATCAAGCAGCAAATGTTGCTACTCTTTTTCTCCGCTCGGGTTATTTCACATTTTAATAAAAAAAAAATATAGCGAGATAAATATTAAAATGACCAGTAGGCACTATATATATATATATATATATATATATATATATATATATATATATATATATATATATATATATATATATATATATATATATATATATATATATATATATATATATATATATGTATATGTATATTTACCAGGTAGATATAGCCTGACTGCATGTCATGAGTAATGCTATTATTGTACCGCAATTATATTACTTTCTCTGCATTTGTGGGAGGCTACCAGTGGTTAGATGTGTTTTATGTGTTTAACCTTTCTGTATACATACTGGAATGAACCAAGGTTGTAGCCCTACTGCCGTTCTTTAAAAACAATGTGATCATGTTTTTCTTTCAAACTCATTGTTTTAGCACGCACGCTGACTTCCATCAGTAATGATTTATATTGAATCATTGGTTTGTAGGGGAAAAGAGTGGGTGGATATAATTATCTCGATCTAACTTATACTGGTTATTATACCGCTATTCGCAGCAATATCTTTCTCTGCTCCGATTGCAACGCTGCCTCGTTCAAATGTCACAACACCGCCGCGGCCGCCACGTTTACCAGCCGGAGCCTCAAATCATGTCCCTTTGTGGTGATAAAGAGGACACAGCCTTGTGTGAAGCTACATTTATTCCGGGAAGATGGCAGCCAAGGGTAAGTGATATATATAAATAATGATTATGTGGAAATTCTAATCATTTTTACTCTGACTGCTGTTCAGAACTTGGTAACTGCATGCCTCCCCTCCTCCCGGGGCCCCGCTGGCCGCTGCACTTGATTTAAACACATGAACATGGGAAGACTGCAAGAGGCCGAATGGCCTACACACGGCAGCTCCAGATTCACCCCCCCACTACCACCTGTCATCCTCGTCCACATAGCTATCCAGTCTACTCTTAAAACAAGCTATCAGCCCTGCACTCACGATGTGATTGCCGAGTCTATTCCATTCCCCCACCACCCTATTACTAAACCAATGCCTGCCCATTTCCCTCCTAAATCTATACTTTTCTAATTTAAGTTAATTACTGCATCTTCTATCCTGCTCTAGCTCATCCCTGTACTGTCCAAACATCTTGTGTAAAGTTAACCAGCCTCTTCACTCTTTCATCCCTTACACTGATAAACTCTGGAACAACCTTCCTTCGTCTCCATTTCCTCCTGCCTATAACTTGACCTTCAAGAAGAGTGTATCAAGACTCTACTTTTGTCTGTTTGGGAGTGGTGGGTAGCAGGGCATTTTTTAGTACGCTTTGTTGCCCTTGAACGGCTCCTTTGTTTAAAAGAAAATAATTAAATAAATAGAAGTTGGCCGCCAATGCTTCCAACACATTTTGGTGCCATATCTACATGTGGATGGTGACTGTAAGTATCTCAGCAACCTACATGCATCTATGCCATTCCTTTCACGGTGCATGGAGCAAGCTTCACATAACACACAGACAGAGACAGTTCAATTATGGTTATATTTCAGACTCAGTTTGTTGCTCAGTCTATTAGGTGCAGTGCTGTTTATATTGTTAGTGGTAGTATTAGTACAGTTAATGTATTTATTTTCATTAATTTATCAATATTTATTTATTTTATTATTGGTGTTTGAGAATTCTAATACTAGTATTAAGATAAACAAAAATATCAGAAATATATTTATACTCATTAATTATTATTGCTTTTCTTATTATTAATTCCTTCAATGTCCTGGCACTTTGACATCTAGTGCTTTTCCGTCTAGCAGCCAAAATTGTGGTCTTTCTGAATGTGTATGTCCTAAGTCTTCATTGGTGTAACTAGCTATATAACATCAAAATCTGCATCTCTCTCCCTTTTCACCCATTTGTCCCCATACATCCTTTCAGTATCCAAAAAAATTCAATTTACCTCTTGTAATCACTTAACTAATGCAGTCAGCGAGTTTACAACTTCACATCATACTTCGTAGCTCTTCCTTCAAGATCATAACATCACCTGGCCTCTTAATTTCCTGGTGCACCAAAAAACCCACTTGGCAATCCTCATCTCTATATTTTACCGTGTGGACATACTCTTTCCTTCCATGTTCCACTGTCGTATGTTATTCCACATCTAATACAACCACATCCCAACAGATCCGAACACGTTCGGTATCATCCAAGAGAATGTGGCAGCTGAAGAGGAGAGTCCAAGAAAGAGGCCAAGGGTGAAGCTGAATGATGACATTTAGCCACCCCTTGAGGTACGTGGCTGAGCTGCAGGAGTGTGCTCCGCATTGCACTGCACCAGCTCCATGTACTGATTTCGGTATGAATACTTCATCTAGTGTTTGTTAATTGTTGTGTTATTAATCTAATTATGACTTCACAAAATAGACTGTGCAAGTCACTTAACACATGCCCTGCACAACATCACTTTTAAGTTGTAGAATTCCTTCATATGGCTGCTGGTTTGTGTATCCTGAAATGATTTTATATTGATTGTCTTAACATTTTTTTTTTGTCCATGATCACTGAACCATGTTACGGTATGTCTTTGGGTGCAGATCCAGGGAATATTTTTATTTGTTTGGGGGGGGACGTTAGACTTTTTGCGGGTGGAAGGAGCATTAGCCATTCTCGACAGTCCTGGTCTTGAAAAACTGGTGGACTGACCCAAATCAATAGGTATAATGGCCTGGACTTTGTGCCAAAGCATTCCTTGGGCGGCCAGTGTTCCTCTTCGGATCCGAGTGAAACGCCTGATCCCTCTGAGAAAAAGCATTGTTTTAGCCGCAGCGCGCTTTTGAGCTAGTTTTCCTGTATCACTCAGGATCATGGGAAGGCTTGGGCCCCCTGGGCCCCCCCTTGGATCCACCAATGTAGCTATGTCTTATAATATATCTAACCTTTACAGTCTGATGGTGCACCCTTCTAGGTTGTCAAGTTTTTAGTAGCTACTCATGAAGTATTCCATAATGATCATTGATTTCCAGATGCTTTGCACTAAAAAAAGTGTCATTAAACCTGCCGCAAATAATAATCAGCTGTAGTCAACCCTTGCTTTAAAGAACCAATATGGAGGAAGGGGGTGATGTTATATCCAAAAATCTTTTACATCTGAAGTATCCAACCTTTTTGTGTATAATAAACCTTGTTTGTTACATGAACTTAAAAGTTCACAATTTCCATACATGACTCTTTTTTACTTGTTTTTGATAACTAATCCTGACATGTATTTCCATTATCAGTAGGTAATATATAGTAACAAGACAATAATACACATTATAACAATGTATATATTGTAGCCCAATGAGTGCACGAGATCATTTACCTCATCAATGACGCCAAGTCCGGGAGTCCTTCCCTAAATTCTTTGCCTGAATTTGTGACACCAAGTATAATAACTAATTTTAGTGACCATTTGCATCCATTTTTCACTTTGATTAAGAAATTGCCTCTCAACAGGGTGTGAACTTGATGGGATTGGAGAAAACTCGACTCGGCCATCAAGCTCACCACACAATATAATGCATGGAACCTCTTGTTCTCAGTGATAATTTATCCTCTTTAGTTACTATTCCGGGTATGCGGGTGAAATGTTTTCACCTCCAGGGGAACTAGACGTCCCTTGCCTTGCATAGTCTCAGGTCACCCTTGGACAAGGTGTAATACCCGATCTGTCTCCCGCAAAGCTAGGAGGTCACGGGTGAAGCCCTCTGGGCAGCAGCAGCAGTGGTGGATTGGACTTCAGGCAGAGGATCTCTTTATGAGACAATGGCTGGAGTTCCAGGGTCCCTAGTCCAGCTGGACCAAATGCCCTAATTATTTAGGCCTGCGGTGTAGAGGAGTGTGGAGTCCTC
>NC_066514.1:17422911-17624737 GCF_024679095.1 Eriocheir sinensis | reverse complement strand
CTCCTCTGATAGGCTCAGTAACTACCTGCTTAAGGAAATTATCTTGTATAACTTCAAGAAAGTCCTCGGCTTCCAGGTCACCCACTAGATCTTCCCAGTCTATATTCCTATAATTAAAGTCCCCCATTACGCAGACATTTCTACTCATACTCGCCCTGCCAATCTCCTGTAGTAATATACTCGTGTCCTGCCTGTTAAGGTTGGGTGGCCTGTATATAACTCCTAGAGTTAGTTTTTCTTTCCTTTGTAAACGTCCACCCAAACTGATTCTGAATCCATGTTAGTTTTGACTGAGTTGTTAACTAAACATTTAAGTGAGTCTTTAACATATAGCGCAACTCCACCTCCCTTTCTGCCCCTTCTGTCTTTGTGAAACATCTGATAACCCGTTATTTCAAATTCTGACCTAAAATTTCTATTAGCAAAGTCTATCCATGTCTCAGTGATCGCTATTATGTCAAAATTTTCTGAACAAGCATCACCCCTTAGTAAGTCTATCTTGTTTCTGAGGCTCCTGCTGTTAGTATAGAAAATTCTTAGCCCGTCCTCTGTTACTCCTCTAGAATTACTTCTAAGCTGCCTGGTTATATTATGAGCTAGATGTCCCCTCCCATTACTCCTTCCATTGCTCCCATTACTCCTCCCCCCCTCGCCTATACTAAAAAATCCCTCAGGGTACCAAGTGCTCGCTCAAGGGAGTCTGAGAGAGCCTCAACACCCTTGAACGTCAAGTGTATCCCGTCACGGGCGTAGAGGGCGTCGTTGCCAAAGAAGAGGTCCCAATTGTCGACGAACAGCCACCCATTGCGCTCGCAGTGCTCAGCAAGTCTGCTGTTCACTGCTATCGCCCTGGACAGCCATCCATCGCCAACGCCCCTCCTTGGCAGGACGCCACACACTACTGGTGACCCACCAGCGTCACGTATCCTGCCTAACAATTCTCTAAAACGCCTGAGAAGGTCCTCGCTTGGCACACGAGAAACGTCGTTTCCGCCACAGCTGAGAAAGACAATGGGGTTCGATCCCTCGCTTGCCATACACGCCTCAATCCTGTCTGATATATGGCCCACCCTGCCCTGGAAACACACCCTCGTCCTGTTCTTATCCTTGGAGCAAAATACCTGTCAACATAACGAACCTGACTATCACCAACAACAAGAACCCGACGGTCGGAAGGGGGCCAGGAGGGTGGGTGAAGGGGAGGGGAGAGGAAGGAGGGAGGGACCTGCTGTGAAGAACGAGGAGAAATTGTGGAAGAGGTGGAAGGTGGAAAGGGGAGGAGGAGGAGGAAGAGGAAGAAGGAGAAAGGGAGGTGAGGTGGTGGAGGGAGGAATGGACGAGGAGAGGGAGGAGGAAGAGGGGAAAGGGAAGGTAAGGGACAGGTGTTGGAGGGAGGGACGAGCGAGGAGGCGGAGGACAAGGAGGAGAAAGAGGGAGAGGAGGAGGAGGGGAGAGTGGGCAGGAAGAGGGGAGAGGGGACGGAAGAGGAAGGCGAGGAATTTGAGGCGGAGGAGGAGGGGGAGGAGGAGGAGGAGGATGAAGGAGGAGTAGGGGTAGGGGGGAGGGAGGGGGGGGCGGGAGGGACGGACGAGGAGACGGAGGAGTAGGAGGGGGAAGGGGAAGGTGAAGGACAGGTGTGGGAGGGAGTGACGAGCGAAGAGGCGGAGGACAAGGAGGAGGAAGAGGAGGAGGAGGAGGAGGAGGGTGGGCAGGGGAGAGGGGAGGACAGGAGGAAGGCGAGGAGGAGGAGGAGGAGGAGGAGGAGGAGGAGGAGGAAGAAGAGGAGAAGGAGGGGTGGGAAGCGGGGAGATCGGAGATGGTCGAGGAGGAGGAGGAGGAGGATGGGAGGGGCTGCTGTGTGGTTGAAGACAATACTAGAGGGGAGGAGGACGAGGAAGAAGAGGAAGAGGAAGGGGAGGAGGACGAGGAAGAAGAGGAAGAGGAAGGGAGGAGGAGAAGGCGGGGCTTGTTGCTGCTGCTCTAACCTGTATGTGTAGCTGTGAGGAGAGAGTAGTAAACCTATTATCTAACTCTATGATCCTCTGATCATCCTTCTGAGTCTTAACGCAGAACCTACAAACGTCCTTGGAAAGAAAGTACTGCTTGGCCATGCGAAGGCCACACCCAGAACAACGCTTGAGAGACGTCATGGTGAAGATATGGGCGAGGCAAGACGGAAACAATTAGGCGCGTTAAGACGATAACAAAGTACGCAGCTGCGGTGAGGTCGTCAGGTCAAAAATGTGTATCTAGGAAAACAAACCAACAGCTGCGGTGAGGTCGTCAGGTCAAAAATGTGTATCTAAGAAAACAAACCACAGCTGCTGTGAGGTCGCAGTCAGGTCAATTCCCCGGGGAAAAGGGTGTGTCTCGGGTAAAAAGGCGCGGTTATTTCTACCCACCAAGACAAAACATAGGCCAATATTAATATACTGAGAAATCACTTATGTAAAGAAGATAATAACTGTGTTCACTAGGTTTGCGCGGAAAGTGGATTATCTAGTGTTTTTGTGTGGACTTAGAAATTAACGTAGCTTGGCGCGCCTGATTCACGTAGTCCTATTATCACAGCACAGTAAAGTATCCTAATAATAGAAGGAGAAGAAAACACAAAAGCAATATAAAAAACACAAAAGCAATATAAAACCGTGTAGCACTGGGTTGGCGTGAAAGAATGTTGAATTTAGTGTAGATGTGGGAAGCTTAATACACTTGTCCTAGGAGTAACTGTGGATCACTATCTAACTAAGTAAATACTAAATCAGAACACTTAGCGGTCTGTAGTAGAAGGCAGGGTAATCCTCCTGGTTTTGTAGTCCTCCAGTACAGCAGCAGTTACACAGAAGCACAGAACGCCTCACACCGCGAAAGCAGAGGAAAACAGAGGAAAGAGCGAGTTGGCACCACACAGCAGCGGGGCAAAGTCACGTGTGAACCCAAGATAGGTCGCGCGCTAGGAGGGAGGGATGGGAGTAGGGGAAGCCAGGGGTGGAGGTTGGTGGTGGATACACGTCACAAATACGTCACGCCTCACCTGTTCCAATGTGTAAGTGTCTCACGCAGGTTTTGCCATCACAGTCAAGAGTAAACGCCATAATTAACCGCATCTGGCGTTGCACAATAGCGTCAAAAATTAGCGGTGTGTGTGAAACAATGTGTCAAAGCCCCATGCTGATCCGAGTCTTCGTTTGAAAGATATTTGCGAAAAACGGTATGTCATAGGGTCTGATATGAATAGTAAGTCTGTATGATTTTTACACACACACACACATACTCTACAATTTTTTTGTTATTTAGGGCATGATTATATTATCATTGTATGGGTTTTGTTTGTTTGCTAGTTCCTCACTATTGCTAGTTTTGTGGGTGATATGAATTAGTTTTGAAGACTTTTATGACTGTTCTTACATAATTCTGGTCTGATTTTCCTTTCACCTACGACAATTATTCATCTGTAACATCCACAGGAACTGTATTGAATACTGTATACCTATATAACGACAGGATTCAATCGAGCTCGTATTGTTCCGTTTTCAAAACAAAATATTCATATTTTTCTTTGAAATTATGTATATTATGGCACATACTACTTTCTCTGGTGATGCATGTCATTAATATCTTGTTCTAACTGGGAAACTGTATTTTTGCACTTTATCTCCTTTTTTCTTTTTAAGTTTCTTCCTTGTCACCATGGTTGCTTAATATTTATATGGATGGTGTTATTAGAGAAATGAAGGGCAAACTTGGGGAAGTTGGAATAAGAATGTTTGCTGAGGGAAGGAAGTGGGTACTGAATTCGATAATGTTTGCTGTTGACACGGTGCTCATTGCAGAAAATGAAAGTGACTTACAAAATTTGGTCAGTGTTTTTGATAGTGTCTGTAAAAGGAGAAATCTAAAACTAAATGTCACCAAAGTAAAGTGATGGTTTGTGAGCACAGTAGAAGTGAGGTTGTAGATTTTTTATGTCCATATAAAGTGGGAATTGAATGTGAAAAAGAATGCAAAATAATTTTGAATGGTAAATAAATGGAGGAGGTCAATGAGTTTAAGTACCTTGGATCAGTTATGTGTAAGCATGGTGGTATGGAGGGAGAGATAAGAAAAAGGGCAATGCAAGGAAGAAGGGTGGTAGGGTCTTTGAGATGAGTCATGAATGGCAGAAGTGTGAGCATGGATATGCATGGCATATGCAAGTGAAACGTGGGCTTGGAATGAAAGTCAAAAGTCTAGAGTGCAGGCAATGGAAATGAGTTATTTGAGGAGTGCATGTGGTGTGAGTAGAATGGATGGAATGAATAATGCAGGTGTGTACGAGCATTTTGAAATGTGTCACGGGAGTGAAGGGAGAAAGTGTGGATAGGTAGAAGAAGTGAAGCGACAACCTTTAAAGTGGTTTGGCCACATGGAGCGAATGGAGGAGAGTAAGATTACCAGAAGGGTGTATGTGAGTGAAATAGAGGGAGGGAATGCTAGAGGACGACCTCCAGTGAAATGGAGAGATAGGGTGCAAGAGTACGTTAGGGAGAGGGGGGGGAAAGGTCTTTGAGAAACTTTGAGCAGGCAAGGAGGGAGTGTCTGGATAGAGAAAGTTGGAAGCTCTTCTGCCGTGGCCATCACCTGGTGGGAGCTCCTAGGAGGAGCGTCGATGAAATGATGAATGATGATGCTGTGGCCTCCTGGTGTTGAGTTTCCTGCTTGGCACACATCTTCTACTCCTTTTATTATTATTATTATTATTATTATTATTATTATTATTATTATTATTATTAATATTATATCAAGTACCCCTTTGGTATTATATTTGTATGTTTCTTGACTTCCTTTATGGATTTTTTTTCATATAAATCAATCAGTCAATCAATGGGGGCATACGCCTAGGGGCGCTTCGATCGCCACACCCATCCTATGACACCAGCCCCGGTGGTTCCTCCGGGCTAGACTCCATGCAGGCCCCCTTCCCATCCCAAGCACCTCATGGCACGGTCTATCGACTTGCTCAAGCCACAAGCTCCATGGGCGTCCCCTCGGCCTCCTCCACTTGGGGTGATCTCTTACAGAAACAACTTGATGAGCAGGGTCAGCTTCTGGGTAGTGTGCCACGTGCCCATATAGCCGGAGTTGCCGTTGACGGACTGTGCACAAAGTCATTCCAGTGATATCCCATGATCCTGCGTAGACACCCATTACCAAAGGCATCAATCCGCCTCTCCCATTCGCTATTCAATGTCCATGTCTGACACCCATAGAGTAAGACAGGGAGCACTAGCGACTTGAAGATCCGGATCTGTGTCCTTCTGCACAGATATCGACAACGTCATATAATCTGGCTGAGTGAGTCCATAACGCCGTGGGCCTCGCTAACCCGTCGTAAGACTTCCTGCTGAGATCCACCGTCATTATGAACTACACTACCAAGGTATGTGAAGTTTTCCAATATTCATATAAAGTTCCTGTTATTTGTTATTCTTGCTACTATATATTTAATTTTTCTTTTCTTTATTTTCATATCATTTGTTGTTTCCAATTCTCAAACATCTTGATTATTGAGGAACATTTAGTCTTATCACTTGTATATTTTGAAATAAAATAAATGAATTTCAGGTGTATTTTACTTTTCATCATTATTCTTATTAGCGCTTCTATGTTAAGACTCAAAAGCCGTTTTGGAATTCAATTCTTACAACTATTAATGTTTTTGGTCTCAAAACTCCTATGAACACAATAGTTTCATTTAATGAACTATTTGCTGCTTTCCTATTTTCAGTGCAGGCTTTCTCTCTGGACCCTGGTCCTATGCTTGCTATTTTCTTTGGAAGATGATTTTATATTTCATTTCTTACTGTTCCCAGTTATAAGTTATATGTTATATCTGTTAGTGCTATTGGTCTTAAAAGTTCCTTATGCATGGTTATTATTATTATTATTATTATTATTATTATTAATATTATATCAACTACCCCTTTGGTATTATATTTGTATGTTTCTTGACTTCCTTTATGGATTTTTTTTCATATAAATCAATCATTCAATCAATGGGGGCATACGCCTAGGGGCGCTTCGATCGCCACACCCATCCTATGACACCAGCCCCGGTGGTTCCTCCGGGCTAGACTCCATGCAGGCCCCTTCCCATCCCAAGCACCTCATGGCACGGTCTATCGACTTGCTCAAGCCACAAGCTCCATGGACGTCCCCTCGGCCTCCTCCACTTGGGGTGATCTCTTACAGAAACAACTTGATGAGCAGGGTCAGCTTCTGGGTAGTGTGCCACGTGCCCATATAGCCGGAGTTGCCGTTGACGGACTGTGCACAAAGTCATTCCAGTGATATCCCATGATCCTGCGTAGACACCCATTACCAAAGGCATCAATCCGCCTCTCCCATTCGCTATTCAATGTCCATGTCTGACACCCATAGAGTAAGACAGGGAGCACTAGCGACTTGAAGATCCGGATCTGTGTCCTTCTGCACAGATATCGACAACGTCATATAATCTGGCTGAGTGAGTCCATAACGCCGTGGGCCTCGCTAACCCGTCGTAAGACTTCCTGCTGAGATCCACCGTCATTATGAACTACACTACCAAGGTATGTGAAGTTTTCCAATATTCATATAAAAGTTCCTGTTATTTGTTATTCTTGCTACTATATATTTAATTTTTCTTTTCTTTATTTTCATATCATTTGTTGTTTCCAATTCTCAAACATCTTGATTATTGAGGAACATTTTAGTCTTATCACTTGTATATTTTTGAAATAAAATAAATGAATCTCAGGTGTATTTTACTTTTCATCATTATTCTTATTAGCGCTTCTATGTTAAGACTCAAAAGCCGTTTGGAATTCAATTCTTACAACTATTAATGTTTTTTTGGTCTCAAAACTCCTATGAACACAATAGTTTCATTTAAATGAACTATTTGCTGCTTTCCTATTTTCAGTGCAGGCTTTCTCTCTGGACCCTGGTCCTATGCTTGCTATTTTCTTTGGAAGATGATTTTATATTTCATTTCTTACTGTTCCCAGTTATAAGTTATATGTTATATCTGTTAGTGCTATTGGTCTTAAAAGTTCCTTATGCATGGTTGGCTTTGCCTTCTATTTATTAATTGTTATTTGATACGTTCCAAGTGTCTTGGAATACAGAAATATTACCATTATTCCTTTATTCCTGTATTAAAAACATTACTTAATGTATTCAATATATCTGTCTTAATTTCATAGAAGTGTAGGCTCAGACTTGACATCACACCCTCACACCCTCTGGCTGTTTGTAAGGTATATACAAAAGAGTAAATGCAAGTCTACACATTTGGTTCCATAATACTGTTTGGTGATGCAGATATGGATATAATTTGGTGATGCAAGTATATATCTCATATCTATAATACTGTGGTAGCTGCAAATATGCACATTATGTATATTTCATATTGTGCAGAATGTAGATGAAAGACTAGAAAAGTTTCATTGTCTATGCAACATCAGAAATGGATTTCAAGTAATTTTTTTTCATCTACTGCATAAAATAACCCCCTCCTCATACACACTACATATCATATTTTAAAGTTGCATCTTCTTGAATTAGTTGTTCACAGCACCACCTACAATATCCAGTCCTGAAACAATATGTTGTTGAATTGTTTCTACACTCCTCATTAGAGAGAGAGAGAGAGAGAGAGAGAGAGAGAGAGAGAGAGAGAGAGAGAGAGAGAGAGAGAGAGAGAGAGAGAGAGAGAGAGAGAGAGAGAGAGAGAGAGAGAGAGAGAGAGAGAGAGAGAGAGAGAGAGAGAGAGATTAACTTACCAACTTTTGTAGGGCAGCCTGTTTTAGCTCTTTGATAAGTAATATTTGGTAAATTTCTTGGTTTCCCTATCATGATTTTCTTATGTATTGACTCTCAGGTTGGTCATATTTCCTAGGCACAGCTAATGTAAGTAATGTATCATGATTTAATGTTTTGAAAAGCATTGGTGAGTATTTATTAACAGATTTGTGGTTTATCCATGTTAGGTAAGTTGCCCTATCAAGTGTTGACTAACATAACATCGCTCCTTAAAACCTTCTCACATAAATATGAAGAACGATACCTACGTATGATAGTGTATACCCATTATATATCAATTCTGATAGCATGTAAACACCTATCCTCACCTTAATTAACATCAGCACTGTAAAAACACTCATATTGATGATTTAAACTACGTAAAGTATACTGTATTATGTTAAAAAAAAGCACCTCAATATCAGATCGGAGGTACAATTACGGCATGTAATATTGTAATGATCATCTCAGCTGTCTTTGACATTTAAATTTTCTTTTATCGCCAGACGCCTTGGTCCTTGGTACCATCTCAGGCCGTGTACGGTTTCATCGACGTCACTAAATTAGAGACAAGGAAGGCCCTACATTTTTCCTTCCCCTGTCATTATTAATGAATCTCAGGTGTCGCAGCTTGGTATGAACATGGCCTAAGTATTCACCTGTGGAAATATGTCGATGCAAATGTGATTGGTATCCTATTTTTTGTGAAAAATGAATGTGCGATCATGGGTGTCGGAGCGCTGCTGGAGGATGGCTTGGCGACGAGGAAAAGCTGCCGAACTTTATGTAATTTCTGATTTACTATGGCGAATTTTGCGTTTTCCTTCAATATGTAGATACAGAAAGCGTTAATCTACCCATACATTTCAACAGAACGATCTTACAACATATAATAGCGAAGAAATCTAAGCATATATATGTCCAGGCTCAATTCTGCTCGAGGCTCAATTTTGCCAATGACAGGGGCCTATATTTTTCCTTCCCCTGTCATTATTAATGAATCTCAGGTGTCGCAACTTGGTGTGAACATGGCCTTAGTATTCACCTGTGAAAATATGTTGATGTAAATGTGATTGGTCTCCTATTTTCTGAGAAAAATGAATGTGCGATCATGGGTGTCGGAGCGCTGCTGGAGGATGGCTTGGCGACGAGGAAAAGCTGCCGAACTTTATGTAATTTCTTATTTAATGAGGCAAATTTTGACATGGTCTTTGTCATCATAATAAAGAATGATGATCATGCTAGCTCTAGACGCCATATCAGTCGAAAAGAAGCCCACATACACGAGCTTGAGCTAAGATAACAGAGGCATGTGGATGCCCGGACTCAATTTTGCCCGAGGCTCAATTTTGCCCGTGACACCGCCACTAGGAGCAGTAGCGCGCGTGATGGGCACGTCCATTTCCCGATCGCGTCCTGTAACTATCCTGTATTAAACGAGAAACAGACGGTCTTTTGCTGCTACTGCCCTCTGGGGCCTGTGACGTAATTCAGTTTACCTCCTCCAAAACCGTCCTACAGTGATGCTCAGTGACGCTGGCTATTTACACGCTACTCCTCTTCTTAAAGTAAGACGTGTAACTGTGGTGATATGTAACATACGGGTGATGTTCATTATGAAATTGTAATTGTAATTGAATTTGTTTTGAAGTAATTGTAATGTAAGTGCTATTTTCAAATGTAATTATAATTATAATTGTATTTCAAATTTTCTGAAAGTAATTGTAATTTAAATGATTTTTTTGCAAGTGTAATTACTCCAACCCTGGATGCAAGTCCCTAAAAGGAAGAGCGCACTGTGAGGGAGGGCGAGAAGCAGCGGTCCGCACCACCTCATCGGCCTCCTCATTACCACGCACAGAGACGTGGGCAGGTAACTAACATAAGGTCGCCTGATGCCCACACCGTTTTGCTAGAACTAGCCAGCTAAAAATATCTAAAACGATAGGGTGGGTGCTCCTAAAACCTTATGTTGCGGACAGGGCTGTCTGTGAGTCAGAGTAGACAGTAAAAGTATCAACAGTCAAAGTGAAGATGGTGCGAATTGCTAGAAGAATGGCAAATAGCTTCTGCTGTAAAAATTGAGGCGATAGCAAGCAAAGTTCCAGAACTGATTGATTATTGGGGCGTTTCGTCTTGGCGCCGCAACAGTAAGGTCATGTGGCGCCGCATAAAATATTAAATAAACTATATTTCAAAACTATAATAAACAGTATTTACCCCCTAGGTCAGGCCTATTGTCTCCCCACGTGATTGCCGTGCGTAGCGTCCCGTATACTTCCCGTGCCCTCATCTGGAAGTTGAGTCCACTGCGGGACAGGGTGTAGTTCCCCTCGGTGGGCAACACGCTCCTTTGGTGGGAGGGTTGGGGTAAGACAGGTGATTCATTGTGGCCTCTCTTAATCAATCGGTTGGTCATGCGTTGGCTATGGTCAAGCGGTCACTGTCAGGTGGGCGGAAGCAACGGTCCCGCGGCCGCCATTAAACGCCTGGCAGTGGCCGCGTGTACTTCACTATTACCCCTGGGGCTGTTGGGTGCGGTCTGGCCCCAACATCCAGCCTTCCCTTGTTGGGCACCTTGATGGGTGGGTGTGTGGGGATGTGAAAGGGAAAACTAGTGTGTGATTGAACATACCTTGCAACGGCCTACTTTTCTCCCTGACGTCCGCCTGCCCCCGATTACCTCCACACGGTCCTCTCTCATCGCCACCTTGGAGCCTTTTACGGTTCCTGGTGGTGCCTCTGGGAAGTCCCTACCCCCTAAAGGGCCTGCAAAAGACTAGTCCGTGCGACAAAAATGTCCAAGGAATAGTTCACGTAAACCTAGAGGCTCCCCAGTCTCCCAAATAGAAGTCATGCCTGGTATAGATGAGCCTGTTTCGTTTGAAAAATACATTGTAGTCAAGTCTGTGGATGGCTACACGATAAATGACTTCGACATTTTTTAAAGTACACCGTTCTCTGGTTATGGCTTGCGGCCATGAGACGAAGATCCTGCCAGAATGGGATGGGAACTTGTTGGTTGAAGTGTTGTAACATGAAGACAGTTCAAAAGCTCCGCGCCCTTACCTCTGTTGAAGAGGCCTACTGGTGATGTTGCCTGCGCCCCCCCACTTACCAGCTAGGGCAGGGCTAGTGGCTCCCCGCTTGTTTGCCGTGCGTGGCGTCCCATATACTCCCCGTGCCCTCTCATCTGGGAGTTGAGTCTATCGCGGGGAAGGGTGTAGTTCCCCTCGGTGGGCAACACGCTCCTTTGGTGGGAGGGTTGGGGTAAGACGGGCGATTCAGTGTGGCCCCACTGAATCAATTGGCGGGTCATGCGCTGGCTAGGGCTAGGGCGCTGCCGGGTGGGCGATCGCAACGGTCCCGCGGCCGCCGTTATACGCCTGGCAGTGGCTGCGTATACCTCCCATTACTCCTGGGGCTGTTGGGTGCGGTCTGGCCTCAACATCCAGCCTCCCTTTGTTGGGCTCCGTGGTGGGTTGGGGTGTGGGGAAGTGAAACGAGCCCCCTGTTTATGGGTAAGTTTCCTTTGCCTCGGCCTGCTTCTCTTCCTGACGTCCGCCTGTCCTCTATTACCCCCACAATGTCTACTCATCGCCACCTTGGAGCCTTTCACGGCTCCTGGTGGTGTTCTGAAGTCTCTACCCCCAAGAGGGTGTGCCTGAGACAAGTCCGTGCGACAAGGGTCCACGGGATAGTTCACGTAAATCTGGGAACCCCCCAGTCTCCCAAATAGAAGTTCTGCCTGGTATATATGAGCCTGTTCCGTACGAAAAGTACATTGAAGTTAAGTCTGTGGATGGCTGCCAGATAAACGACCTCGACATTTTTTAAGTACACCGTTCCCTGGTCAAGGCTTGCGGCCGTGAGCCCAAGATCATGCCGCAAGAGGACGGGAGCTTGCATGTTGAAGTATCGTCACCAGAGGAGAGCTCAAAGCTCCGCTCGCTTCCTTCTGTTCCGGGTGCATCAGTGTCCTGCGCTCCCCATCCCACCATGAACCACTCTCGGGGAGTTGTCTTTTCACGGGACCTTCTCCGCTACTCAGAAGGACTGGTGACCGAACTCAAAAATTACGATGTGACTTCAGTGCGACGAGTGCAACGTAGAGTAGACGGAGTACTCACACCTACACCACCTTTATCACATTCAACCGTCTAATACTGCCACAGACTGTCAAGCTGGTGTGCCTTAACCTTAACGTGAAGCCTTATGTCCCCAACCCAAGATGCAGCCACTGTCAAGCATATGGTCACGTCACCCAAACTTGTCGTCGCTTAAAAAATGGACTTGCGAAAGTGTGTTTGTCTTGTGGCTCGGATAATAACGGTGGCGACTGCCGTGGCCCTGTGCGGTGTTACCAATGTGGTGCGCCTCATCCTGCTTCATCAAAGGAGTGTGAGCGCTACCTTTTTGAAAGGGAAGTCCTCAATGTGGATATGTAATGTAATGTACTGCACCATGTTCATTCTTTGTACGTCTGGCAACCCTGTTATAGTCAGTCTGGCTGGCGTCCCTCAGGTAGTCACACGCTCGGGGCCCGCCGCAGCCTTGTTTGCTTGTTCCTGGCTCAATATAGAAACCACAGTCTGCACGTGTTTCTGTTACGACCCTGCAACCCCGTGGTTGTCCTGTCCCAACAGCTACCACACCCTACATGGCGCAGAGTAGGGTTTTGAGCCAAGGAACCGACGCCCTGCCTGCCGGCATCTCCCCACCACGGCCAAGCCAGGACTCCACTGCCTCTTCACGCCCTTCTCCGGGATCTACAGAGTGCAGTGACTTTTGACAGTGTGTGCAGTGCCTAGTGTTGTGTGTACAGTGTTTTGAGTACTCGTGGCTCTTCACGCCGCCACCAGGGGACGCCTCACCCTAGGCGGGAGACAGAGCTCAGCGCATAACATCCTCCTCGTTCAGCGCGCAGCGGGTAACTGCGGCCCACCGACACATGACGTTCACTCACTCAGGGGTCCCAATTTCCCGAAATTGGTCTCAATTTCCCCAGAAACATACAACTGCCTTAATGTGTACCAGCTCATTTTACTTGTTATTCCTGCTACTATTTATCATAAAATGCATAAAGCAGTATATATTTTTTTTTATAATGAAACTAACTAGGAACACTGAAATAAATATTTGCTCAAAAATATTATTTTCTATTTCCATTAGATCATCACAAATCAGCATATCAGTGACATATCTTTTAGCAAAACAATATACCAGTATATATGCCTATTTGGACACTAGAAAAAAGGATAACAGTACTATAATACAGCAACAGCTTTCATATTACGCCTAAATTGAAAAATAAGTGAGAAATATATAATCACATTGTAATTACACATTACCTAGGTAAGAAATTAATGTTTCATAATTTGGCATTATGCTTTGGTAAGAAACAATAAGATACTGGCCTTATTTCCACTGACTATCATCTTCATCCATCACAGAATGGGTGTAACATGTAGATTAACTATGCTTTGGTATGAACAAATAAAATATTGGCCTTATTCACATAATGGGTCTATATGTAGATTAGCCCTTTATTGACTTGTAATGACAGTATGACATATTATTTAAGTAACCCTGGATTTAATATGGTAAACTGATATTTTTGCATTGGTGTTCCCTAAGGGTCGGCAATTGGTCCCTTGCTTTTTCTCATCTACATCAATCATGTTGTTTCAGAAATAAATTGTAAGTTTTGCTTATTTGCTGATGATCTAAAATTATACCTAGCTACTACAATTTCTAAGACTAATCATTTAATTTCTCGCAGTATTTTGCAGAGAGACATTAACACTCTTTACAACACAAGCAGTTCTTGGGGTTTATCTTTCTCAGTTGGTAAATGTGCCAGAATGAACTTTTGTAGTAATGTCCTTGATGCTCCTGTTCCTTTATCATATCTTATAGGAAACCAAGCCTTACAAGATGTAGATAACTATAAAGATCTTGTGGTTAGGGTGGATTCCTCCCTAAAGTTTCACTTGCATGTGAGAGAAATCACTGGCAAGGCTGGAGGCATTGGTTACATTACCCTTTGCAGATATGATTTCATGAAGTCCGTTTTCTTCTCTCATATTCGCCCTATCTTGGACTTTGCCTCTGTGGTTTGGTTCACTGGTTATACATAGAAAATGTTCAGAGGAGGTGAACTAAGAAAATTGACGGTTTTCATGATCTGCCATATAGTGAACGTCTCGCTAGATTGAGTCTTTACTCCATTAAAGGAAGATTGATCAGAGCTGATCTTATTATGGTGTTCAACATTGTGAAAGGGTTTTGTCCTAATCTAGGTCACCTCTTTGATAGATATCACAACAGAGACACAAGAGGGCACTCCTTCAAGCTTTTTGTTCCTCGTTACAACACTGATGTTTGTTTCTTCTCAGTGTGGGCACTGTCATTAGCATTTGGAATAATTTGCCCGAATCAGTTGTCATAGTGAATTTTGTTAATGCTTTTAAACGGCATCTCGACACCTCTCTTGGTCAAATTTTGTATGATTTTGATTGACTTTGGGTTGTTGAGTATCACTTTGAATTGTAAAATTATGTCCTGTGCTGTGCTGTGTGTCCACTCGGGATTGCCAACCTGACTGCATTGTCTTGCCACTTGCTCAAGAGTGTTATGGCAGTGGTTTGTGTGGTCTTGGTGATGCCACATTAGCCAACCATCAGATCATCTAAAGGACAATCTACTTGCTGTCTTGGTTTGAGGCGTCACTTGATTCTAGATGGGGTTCTCCCCGTCTAGGTAAGAAATCTAGGTAAGAAATTTCACTGAGCAATGATAACTTGAAAGGCACTAGAAAGGTTTGACTATATAATTTACGCCAAAAAATCATGGACTCCACATATTTAGACTTTTATAATACTGATCCAAGATTTCCCTAGATTTCCCCAAATTTGCCAGTTTCCCTAGATTTGTCACTAAAATTGAAGGAATTTACCAATTTAGTGTCATTTCCCCAAAAAGTGGGAGCCCTGCGTTCACTGGAGATGAACTGGCAGAGGATCGTCGCTTACGGTCGCTGACTTCATCGATGTCTGAGTCAGAGGCAGGGTGGAGAATTGTCACCTCACGTTTGTTGTAGCTCTCCACATACCGCTAATTACACGGGCCACTTTTCATATCTATTAGGCGTCATGATGGCTCCCAGTCAAAACATTTCACTCCTTGTCGAGCATTTGCTTGTTTTGCTAGAAGTCTATCAGCGAGGGTAATTGCCAGGAGTCTGTTAGTTTGCTTTGTTTTTTGCGAGAACACCCTTTCAACACAAGCCGATGAGTGTGGCAATGCTAAAAGTCCACACATAAGCCTTGAAAGTATTGTGTTATTGCCATCTTTCATTTTTTGCAGTTCACTCCTGAATGATGTACTTGTCTGAGCGTGGTTTTGCACAGTTTCCTTGGCATACATCAGACTTTACCATTCATCTTCTAAAGTATCCAATTTCTTCTCTTTGAAAATCAATGTAAAGTGCACTGCGAGACTGATGATGGATGTACTTTTGTGAGTTGATACAGCAACTTTAGGGTCAAGAGTTTTCAGCAGAGCAATAACGCAGTCTTCTTCAAAAGGAAAGCGTTTCTTCATTTGTAGACACAGTTCTACTAGGAATTTTCGGCAGTCCATGAGGAATCTTTTCCCTGCATCACTGTCATGTAGTGGCTCCTAAATAAGCAGGGCATGACATCGACCACCGAGGTTGAGCTTCTCTAGACTTCTGTATACTGTGCTGTCGCGGGGATTGATGTTGGATAACTTTTCTATGAACAAAACTTCTTCTTTGACAAACATGCTAAGAATGTTTCTGTACTCTCCAGCAATGGATGCGTGAAGTGTATCAAGTCTGTACTGTTTGGATTGAAACTCCAAGTTCATCTTGTCTACTTTACCCAGGACGTAGTTGAGTAAAAGGAGCATGTGTTTTGTCCCACGATTAACCATGTTTTTTGTATATTTCACCTGCAGCATCAAGCTTCACTGCATCCGTTTTCATTTCCCCTTGGAAGAATAAAACTAGAACCTCCCACTGCTCCAGGATGCGGGAAATTACTTTTTCTCTTGATACCCATCATGTCTGGGAAAGTTTTATCATTCTGTTTCACGGACTCTGGGTAATATCATGAAATACTTGGAACTGGTGTATTCGCTTGCTACTACGTGAACAATAACAGCAGGTGTCTCTCAGGAACTGCTCCAAATATGAAGGCAGGGTGGCGCAAGAATGGCTGGCAAGGAATGACAAATACATCCCAGTACAAAAACAGATGGGACATCCCCTTTCAGATAGGCTTGGAAGCCACTTCTTGAGCCCAACATTGTAGAACAGTTGTCACTTGCAAAGCCAATTATATTGGAGACTGGTATCATGTTCTCTGAGAGCAAAGTTTTCACGACTTTGTAGAGATTTTTAGCACTTGCTTCATCAATTTTTATAATATCTAACAGAGCATCGCATCAGTTACTTTACATTTCTTATTATACCTTACCATCACGGCAAGGATCAAGGACATTGAAATATCCGTGCTTTCATCAGTTAGCAGATAAAACATATTTTCTTGATATATTTTGGATATATCATGGCTTTCTTCCCGTGCGATACCATACTGCACACTGTCAAGGTTCCAGAGTTGGGTGCTGTAATCGGAAAGGGATAACAACAAACATGATAAATGGTTAGACACCAATTTATTTTAAATAAAGTAGAAAACTCACAATAGCCTCGCAAAACTGAAGTCTCCAACACGAAGGCCTCAGCACCCCGGACTCAGCAAGGATTCTTTGCACGGCTTCTTCCTCTTATGGGCGTCCCGTCCTCTGAGTGGCAATGACGATGCAGTACAGCTTCGTCCTTGAAGTGGTGTAGACGTGGTAGACGAGGGAGGCGCAGGAGAAGGGGCGTCAGGTTCATGGCAGTAACGGGAGTCCAATGCGTGGAGAGGAGAGAGGTGAGGCACCCAGAACCAGCCCACCGTTCTAAAGAAATCCGACTGAGAGCAGAGCTGGAACCGGAGTTGAATCAAGTGTTCAGAGCGAGGCCCGGCCGCTGTTTAAAGAGGAAGACGCTGGCCGCCCACCGAGTCGCCAAGGCGTCGAACGGCTTCATGCGAACGGGCAGCGGGAGTGTAGCAGGTCGTTACGGCGCCTCGGTAGTTGTTCGTGGCGTCGAACGGCATGATGCGGCCTGGCGGCAGGAGTGCGACAGTCGTTCGCCTGCTAAGTTGGTAGTTGCCCTCACACAGGATCCCATACAAGAATCTACTCCAGGTAGATTCAACAAACAACCACCAAATGGAAAAGAAAATAACATCAGCCAATAAACTAAATTTTTTTGGGGGGAAACTGGCGAGAAAACGCAGGAGGAGTGACATATGTAGGAAGTCTACTCAATAAATCTGGCCCCACATTATCCTTCCATGCCAAATGGACAACCCGGTACCTGTAGGCCGGTAGACCCAAGGCCCATGTCAACACCCGGACAATGATGTCCTGCTGAATGGTTGCAGTACAGCCAGGCGGGGTGGAGAATACGTCCCGGTAGTCCATAAGTGGTTCATCCATGGGAAGTTCAGTGGAGCTGGCGTCAGGTGATGGCTCTTCTACAACGGAACGGGGCTGACACGAAGCCCTTCCGTAGCTGGTGGAGACAAGGGTCCATCGAGCTCGATGGCGACTCGGGGAAGTGGCTCTGTAACGATAGGTAAAGGTTGGAGGGAGACAGGACATACACGACCTCTCCCCGACATCCGTTGGCACTTATCTCAGGAGCGACAGTAAGCATGGATGTCTGTTCCTATACCTGCCCAGAAGAAATGTTGAAAGATCTTCATCTCCATCTTATGACGAGATAAATGTCCGGCCAAATGACTCTCATGGGCCGCGGAGAGGATGATCTGACCTGAAACACTTGGCGCAACTAGACAATGTTGGCCTACCTTGTTGGAACGCTGGGAGGGGAGGCACTTCCTGTAGAGAAGCCCGTTGAGATACAGGTACTGACCGGATGATCCGCTCCTCGTTTTGTCGACGTGTCCAGATGAGGCTTTCTGCCGTATTGCTGCTAGGGAGGCACATGAGGCTTGAAGCTGCGCGAACTCCTGAGGGGTAACAGAGAGGTTGAAGTGCTGACAGGACGAGCGGATGATGCCTCTTCAACCTACTAGCACGGGTGGTAACGGCGTGTACCTGGATGGCTGCAGGGGACGTCGGAACACGAGGATTAGAAGACCTTCGCGGCAACTTCGAAGATGAGGATGCTTTGGAAGAATCAGATGGAGACTGAGAAGAGCCAGAGTCATGGGGATCCCTTACCCCAGGGACGTTTCCGATGAGGGCCCCAACAAACTTGATAGGAGCTCGTACCACCTCAGTCCAACCGGTTAAGTAGGGACAGCGCAAGTGGCACCTCACCACGGAAAACTTGTCCACTCGTCATAGATAGTCAGCAAGCGAGGCCTTCGAACAACTCTCAACATCCACATCAGGTAATAAGTCTTCAGAGACGATTACACAGGAACAGCCAGTATCCCTGATGATGTTGGAGTTCCAAGATCCATTAACAGTGCCCGAAACGGAGAATTTCGGGACACTTGTGTCACAAAGGCAAAAGCCTACCTTATGTGATGGGGCAGCAGGTCCGACCTCTTTGAAGGCGCGGGGATTCTTTTTTGGCGGCGCGAACGTAGATGTCCTTCCTCCCCGCATTGGTGACACCTCATGGTTGCTGTGCTGGGCTGGGCAAAAATCTTGGCGGAGGCCCCTTGAGAGGACTCTGAAAAATTCGTGGGCGAAGCAGCCTTACAAGAGTCTCGGGGACTAGGAGAGGAAGCTTTCGGATATGCGTTGCGGGCAGACGACCAGTCGTCGGCAAGTCTCACTGCGTCGGGAAGATCTTTCGGCCGGCGCTCCTTGATGAAGTTCCTCAAATCTGGGATAATATTAGTCAAGAACTGATCAAGTAGCATAAACTCCCGGAGCGATCCATAAGTACTGGGGACGTCAGATGCCTCCAACCACGCCTGGAACAACCGGGTCAGGTGGATGGAGAACTGTTGGTAGTTCTCCCCTACTCTAATCTTTCCGTGACGGAAGTCCTGACGGTAGTTGTCGGCCGTCTTTCTAAATCCATTGAGGAGAGCCTTCTTCAAGAGAGCGTAATCTTCAGTTATTTCAGCTGACAATGAAGTATACAGTTCAGTGGCCTTACCCGTGAGGAGACAACCCAACCTTGCAGCGTAGCTTGTAGCAGTCACCGCTCGAAGTGCGTGCTCCTTCCCCTCAGTGACACGCAAGAAAATGGGGCGCTGCAAAGAAAGACTAAGATTCTGTGTCTTCATGTTAAATGTTCATCGTCAGTACTTGTCTCAGTCCGTGTCGCGTCTTCATCGTTAATTTTCCTTGTCCTCGTTTATCTTCCACCGTCTTTCTTCGTCCTTCTATTGTTAAATTATACACATTGTTCCACACATACACATCAACATCTATGTCACCCACACTTCACAACATTCACACAAACGCTTACACAAACAAACACCTATTCTATGTGCTGTCCTTGTCCTAATGGCCTTTGTGATTTTTGTCCAATAAAGTAACCCTGGCGGATATGACTTTCTCTATCCGTGAACCGATTAGCACTTAGAACACTCGCTACCACCAACAATTGGTGACCCTGCAGTGTTGCTATAGTTCAAGGTGGCTTATAACCGGTGCCGTGTCAAGGGCACTCTCTCCCAGAGAGTGGACCTGAGTCAGAAGCATCTGATTCATTCGTCCTACCCTCTCCTGGGGCAATAAATCTCACCTCCGCTGGGGGTTCGTGGGATTGAGCCTCGGGTCGGGAGAAGCATTACGCCGTGGGCGTAGTTGCCACCTTCAGGGTTCTCCCCCGCCCTCCCCCAGGCACCCTCTGTGCCCTCCTCCAGATGCCTTCTGCGTCTCCTCCAGGCACCCTCTGTGCCCTCCTTCAGACGCCTTCTGCGTCTCCTCCAGGCACCCTCTGTGCCCTCCTTCAGACTCCTTTTGTGTCTCCTCCAGGCACCCTCTGTGCGCCCCCTCCAGGCACCCTCTGTGCGCCTCCTCCAGGCATCCTCTGTGCGCCTCCTCCAGGTACCTTCTGTGCGCCTCCTTCAGGCACCTTCAGCGCCTCCTCCAGGCACCTTCAGCGCCTCCTCCAGGCACTCTCTGTGCGCCTCCTCTAGGCACCCTCTGTGCGCCTCCTCCAGGCGTCCTTTGTGCTCCATGGTGCTCCTCCCGGCGCTCACCCACCCACCCCCACCTCTCCTCCTTCTTGCCTTCCCGCAGGTCCGGCGACTGAGACACACACACCGTGTGACACTACACAGACTCAGTGAACACTCAAACGCAGTGCGACACATTACTGAGACACACAGTGCCACACACTCAGTGTACACGCCACACACAGACTCAGTGTACACGCCATACAGACTCAGTGTATACGCCACCACACAGACTCAGAGAGACACGCAAACACAGTGTGACACCCCACTGGGATTACTAGCTGCCCCCTGGATTAACCACCGCCTCCTGGATCTATCATCGCCCTTTTGGATTACCTTACTCTCTTGTGGATCTTTGTGTACAGTGCAGTGTGTCCAGCAACAGTTCAGTGCAGCACGTCCCCAGCAACAGTTAGTGTCACAGTGTTACCTACTAAGCGTACAGTGTTGTGTTACAGTGCCTTTTTGTACACTGGTTCACTCCCCGAGCCACAGAGGCCCCTGGCACGTGCCAGCGCCCATAGTACACGCAGTTCTTTACACTCTCACGGACTGCCGCGGCTCCTGGCACATGCTAGCGCCCCTCACTCCCCAACCGGCTGTGGCCCCCGTCACGCTGGCATCTAGCGCCTTACCACGCAGTCATTCGACGCCCTCACGGACTGCCGAGGCCCCTGACACGCTGGCAGCTGGCGCCTTTAATACACGCAGTCGTTCTACTCTCACCGACTGCCGAGGCCCCTGACACGCTGTTAGCTAGCGCCTTCACACGCAGTTCCCTCGATGCATTCTCTGACTTCCGTGGCCCCCGGCGCGTTTACGCCAGTGCCTTTCGCCCTTCTCCACGCCGCTCGACTTCACCATACCTGACGACGACATGCAACTCTTCCTCTACTACGGCGGTGTCCTTCAGAGTACCACTCTTCTGCTCAGGACCCGTCTACGTGGTTCGCGATTCGGGAGTGCGGATTCAAGCCTTCCAGGATCTATTAAACATCCAACCACTCAACTCACTTCAGCTCGACTTATTGTAGCTGTCCTCGCTGGACTAGTCACTCCAGCTCGACTTACCGCAGCTGTTGTCACCGCACTACTCACTCCAGCTCGACTTACCGTAGCTGTTGTCACCGCACTAGTCACTCCAGCTCGACTTACCGTAGCTGTTGTCACCGCACTACTCACTCCAGCTCGACTTACCGTAGCTGTTGTCACCGCACTACTCACTTCAGCTCGACTCACCGTAGCTGTTGTCACCGCACTACTCACTTCAGCTCGACTCACCGTAGCTGTTGCCACTGCACTACTCACTCCAGCTCGACTTACCGTAGCTGTCGTCACTGCACTACTCACTCCAGCTCGACTTACCGTAGCTGTCGTCACTGCACTACTCACTCCAGCTCGACTCACCGTAGCTGTCCCCTACTCAGCGCAACTTACCGCGCACCTCAACGCAACTCTACTCAGCGCAACTTACCGCGCACTTCAACGCAACTCTACTCAGCGCAACTTACCGCGCACTTCAACGCAACTCTACTCAGCGCAACTTACCGCGCACCTCAACGCAACTCTACTCAGCGTTACTCACCGCGCAACACTACACACCGCAACGCATCACCGTCTGCCCCAGCGCCCCAGCACCAGGGAATAGATTTCGTTCCTTCTTCCTCGTCACTGGGGGGGGAGTAATCTGTAGCAGTCACCGCTCGAAGTGCGTGCTCCCTCCCCTCAGTGACATGCAAGAAAATGGGGCGCTGCAAAGAAAGACTAGGATTCTGTGTTTTCATGTTAAATGTTCATCGTCAGTACTTGTCTCAGTCCGTGTCGCGTCTTCATCGTTAACTTTCATTGTCCTCGTTTATCTTCCACTGTCTGTCTTCGTCCTTCTATTGTTACATTATACACATTGTTCCACACATACACATCAACACCTATGTCACCCACACTTCACAACATTCACACAAACGCTTACACAAACAAACACCTATTCTATGTGCTGTCCTTGTCCTAATGACCTTTGTCATTAGGTCTATCCGTGAACCGATTAGCACTTAGAACACTCGCTATCACTAACAAGCAGTCCTTGTCGATCCGCAATAGTTCAGCCACCCTTTCAAAGCGGACGAGGTAGTTGTTGAGACCCTCTCCCTCTTGGTAGGTGGACAATTTCGGTCCTCTCACGTTCTCGCAGGAAAGATGAGCCGTTTTCCCCTGGGCGACGACACGGGCGAGTTCTATCATCTTTTCTACTTGCAGCTTCGGCAGTTGGAACTCCCTCTCGGCAGCCCGCTCTTCTTTCTCAGGTACTAACGGTTTCAGGGGTCGTGTTCCTCTGTTTTTCGCAATTAAACTTTAACAAAGGGTCGGACAAGGATGTTATTTTGGCAGTGGATGTTTGAGACCCCGACCGAATGAGCAAAAATATGATGTGTCACATGTGGATAATGAAGCACTTATAAGAGTAAATATAGGGTAAACTTGGCTGACAGTTAAGGGCACTGTGAGCGAGGCTAGCCCCGCCCCGATCATCTTCTCGTGACGTCGATGTGACGTTTAGCTCTGACGTATGAGTAATCATCCATCCAACCAGCAATTACCACACACACACACACACACACACACACACACACACACACACACACACACACACACACCGTAGCAATAGTAGCAATATTTAATCTACTGTAAATATGGATGTTCCTTATATGGACTATCAGTTGGGGAGAAACAGTTTTACTCGAAGGATATTACTTATCCTTTACATGGAAAATGTGACTATTGGTAGTACATGCGATTCAAATTGACAGGAGTAGGTATAGGAAGACACCTACCGAACGGGCGTGAGCTACTCCCGGTGAGGATATATGGGGAGCAAGGAGGGTGCTGAAGCCCTTCAAAGAACTTTCCCATGTCCTCACTAACATAAGAACATAAGAACACAGGAGTCTACAAGAGGCCGGTAGGCCTGTACGAGGCAGCTCCTTTTGTCTCATCAACACCAGAAAGTAATTCAGCATACTCTCTAAAGACAGATCCTCTCTCTTTCTACACCACACTACATTCACACAACATACACACCTTTTCCCAAAATTCAAAATTCAAAATGGCGCACAATAACACTGCCTCGGAGTCCCCGTCTGGGGGGGGACCATAAATTCCCCCAGGAAGAACTTCCCTTCTGGCTGCCGACTTGAGAGGGATCCTGATAACTACTTGAACCTCTTCCTTATCAATTTCTGCAACATTCGCGGTCTTAGTTCTAATTTCCATTCTGTGGAACACCATCTCTCCTCCTCTAAACCTCAACTTCTCTTCCTCACCGAAACACAGGTTTATGAGGCTGCTGACGGCAATCTCTACTCTGTTCCCTCCTACTATATCTATCCTAAATTTCAATCCAAAGCTGGATGCTGCGCCAACGTGCGCAACATCCAGCAACATGGAGTCAAAGGCTCTTCGTCTCATCAACTCTCCTCCTCCTACTGATAGTCTTCTACCTCTTAAATTCCGCTGCGATGTTGCCTCTCTTTCTATCTTCTATCGATATTTCCACGCTGACTGCTCTTCTGAACTTGCTAACTGCATGCCTCCCCCCCTCCCGCAGCCCCGCTGCACAAGACTTTCTACTCATGCTCATCCCTATACTGTCCAAACCCCTTATGCCAGAATTAACCAGCATCTTCACTCTTTCATCCCTCACGCTGGTAAACTCTGGAACAATCTTCCTTCATCTGAATTTCCTCCTGCCTACGACTTGAACTCTTTCAAAAGGAGGGTATCAGGACATCTCTCCTCCCGAAATTGACCTTTCTTTCGGACACCTCGTTTGATTCTTTTTTTGGGAGCAGCGAGTAGCGGACTTTTATTTATTATTGTTTTTTTGTGTGTGCCCTTGAGCTGTCTCCTTTGTTGTTAAAAAAAATCACTTGTTCTCGTGCCCACGACCTTGACTCTTCTGAATTTTCCACCATTTGGCTAAGACTTCATTGTCATTATATTATTAAGTACATCTGTGCTGTTTATCTCTCACCTAACTCTACTAACTATGTAAAATTCTTTGACTATTTGAACTCTAAAGTGGAGCACATCTTGACTCACTCTCCCTTCGCTGAAATCTCCATCTTGGAAGATTTCAATTTTCACCACCAGCTTTGGCTTTCATCCTCTTTCACTGACCAGCCTGGTGAACAAGCCTACAACTTTGCTCTCCTCAACGATCTAGAGCAGTTGGTTCAGCTCCCTACACGTATTCCCGACCGTCTTAGAGACAGGCCCAGCATTCTAGACCTTTTCCTTACCTCTAATCCTTCTGCTTACTCTGTCAAACTGTTCTCTCCGTTGGGCTCCTCCGATCACAAGCTTATTTCTGTATCCTGTCCTATCGCTCCTGTTCATCTTCTGAACCCACCGAAGAGGCGATGCTGCTGGCATTTTGCCTCAGCTCGGTGGGATGACCTGAGGATGTACTTTTCCGATTTCCCGTGGAATGATTATTGCTTCCAGGAGAGAGACCTCTCTATGCCTCTATGTCTCTATCCCGGTATGCGGGTGAAGTGTTTTCACCTCAGGCAACTAGACGTCCCTGCCCTGCATAGTCTCAGGTCACCCTTGGACAAGGTGTAATACCTGATCTGTCTCCCGTGCCAAGGTCACGGTGATGCCTCAGGGCAGCAGCAGTAGTGGATTGGACTGCAGGCAGAGGATATCTTTATGAGACAATGGCTGGAGTTCCAGGGTCCTAGTCAGCTGGACCGTGCCTAATTATTTAGGCCTGCGGTGTAGAGGAGTGTGGCGACCTCTACACTAAAACGCCTCCCTGGGAACCAGTTGTCGGTGTGAGCTCCCCGTCCCTCCCTTCTATCGACGGTAATCCCATCCCTAGTCTGCATAACAACTGGTTCTTGTTTTCTCCTGAAAGAGATGTCTTCCGTGGGTCATTTGAGGTTGTACCTCCCGGCTTCTAGGTGGATTTTCTGAGGGTTTTCCTTACTCAAGGAATATTTCAGCTTTTTGGTCTCTCGGGAAGGGTGCCTGATACTCTTTAGAGCTGGTGGAGAACACCTGGTGACAGGTGCAACTGGCTAGGCCTCGAAAGGGTCGCAGAGTTGGGTTAGACGTTTTGGAAAGTGGGATCGAATTGCTTGTTCCTCTCCTCCCTTGCCAGCTCTGCTCTGTGTGACTACGCCGGCCCCGTTCTATGGGACAAAACTTCGAGGACAATAGCTGAATTGTGAGAGGGTTGTGAAAGTCTCTCTCGTGACCGAGGCTCAGGACAAGCGATTGGTCTTTGAGGCGTTTTCAAGTTCTTGTGGGAGCGATCTCCCAGTGTTGGAGGCATCTAACACAGTAGTATCTAATTTCCATGCACAATTTTTATCCAATTCAATTTATGGTTACACTTTAAGTTGTTTCGAAAGCGCTTTTAATATTTGCCCAAACTGTTAACTCGCTTAAATGACTAACAATGCCTTCGAACCTTAAGTGTGACGTCTGTCCCGGACAATTTGCAGCTCAGTACTTTCAGCTGAGTAGAACTTGTCGCTTCTGCGTTCAAAGATTACAACTTCAGAAGGCTGTGAGTGAATGAAAAGTCAAACATAATGATCTTGAAAAGAAATTCGAAGCCCTTCAGGAATTTGTTGCAAATAATGTGGCAGTGACTCCACCATCGATGGTGGAGAGGCCCTCCACCAAGACTGTGCCCTCTCCAGACGAATCTCCGGCTTCACGGGAGGACGTGTTACCTGTCTCACAGGTTGACTCCCAGCCTGCCTCACAGGCTAACCCCCAGCCTGCCTCACAAGCTAACCCCCAGCCTGCCTCACAGGCTAACCCCCAGCCTGCCTCACAGGCTAACCCCCAGCCTGCCTCACAGGCTAACCCCCAGCCTGCCTCACAGGACAACCGCCAGCCTACCTCACAGGCTGACCCCCAGCCTGCCTCACAGGCTAACCCCCAGCCTGCTTCACAGGCTAACTCCCAGCCTGCCTCACAGGACAACTTCCAGCCTGCCCCACTTAACGCTTCTCTTCCTGCTTCACAGGATGTCGGGTTCCAACCTGTAAGGAATGGAGCCAAACCGAAGCAGGCAACCAAGGATTTACTGACCCCCACTACCTTCAATATATTCCAGGTGCTGGCAGACACCATGGAGGATGAGTTTTGAGATTCGCCTAGTTGGGGGTGCGTGGCCAGCTGGTTGAGTTCTGTGGTAGTTCATCAAACGGCCGCAGAAAACGTTACTGCTATCCAGGTGCTATCCGACCGAAACACCCTCTTTATCATTCACGCGGGGACAAATGACATAAATACAACTCGTTCTGAGGAACTGCTTGAGAAATACCACCGCATGATCAAGCAGTATAAACGTAGAACGGATGCCAGTAACATCATAATCTCAAGAATCCTCCCGAGGGTCGGTGCCGAATCTAACTTTTATTAGCTTTTACAGTAAGGCCTTCAGCACAAACAACAGACTTCAGTCCCTTTGCTCACAAGAAAATGTCCAGTTCGCTAACTTGTGGAACAGTTTTGACTACGATTTAGACTTGTTCCTTGCTGATGGCATCCACTTAAATCCTGTTGGAGCAGCCCGTTTCGGGAGGCTGCTTTGTGACCAAGTGGCTCTTCGAAAGCCAAAAAACGCGGAGGCGAGAACACCAGCAGCTCCACCGTAAGGGAGCACTCAACCCGCGAAACCCCCGACTCGAATCATATTAAAGCTTGCTATGTAAACGATCGTAGCCTACGTAACAAATTTGAAGACTTAGAAGTCCTCGCAGCTACAAATCATTATCACATCATCGGCGTCACAGACTCTTGGATAGATGCTTCAAATAGAGATTTCATTGCGGAATATAGATTACCGGGTTATACCATCTTTAGTCATGAAAGAGAGAACAGACAGGGTGGAGGCGTTATCTTTTATATCCACAACTCTCTCCATCCAGTATCCGTGAAAACAGATATTATAACCAATGTATACACGGTCTTCATTGAAATTAAAAATAAATCTCGTAAAATAGTAATTGGACCTATCTACAGACCGCCAAGGCATACTCTTTATATCGACCACGCATTAAGTGAATTATCATTAGAAACAAGTAGCAGCTGCGAGGCAGTAATTGTTGGGGACTTTAACTTGCCAGTGAAAAGATGGGGTGAGCCGTTGAACTGTCTTACAGGGCTCGACCTGTACACAAATTTGCTAGAAAGTGATTTACATCAAAACATTCAAGAACCGACTCGGGAAAATAATATACTTGACCTTATCTTTTCAACGACAGCTGATCTAGTTAACGAAGTAAATGTTGGTCCAATTTTTAGTTCTAGCGATCACCGAACAATCACATTCAGCATCAATATGAAAGAAAGAAAAGTGACTCTAAGAAAAGAAAAGGTGCCTGATTATCAGAGAGTGAATCTCGTAGGACTCCGATCAATTCTAAATAATTCTGACTGGACTGAAATCTCGGCGGAAACATATATTGATAAATCTTGGGGGGCCTTCACCACAATATTGAACAATGCTATACGCATATGCGTACCCTATCGTAACAGACGTTCAGCTTTTAAGAAGAACCACAAATGGTGGAATAACGTAATTAAAAATAGCCTATCTCTTAAAAAACGCGTATACAGTAGATACATATCAATTCAGAGTGAGGCTGACAAATTAGAGTTGGACAGAACTCGCCGCGAAACCAAGAAAATAATAACACGAAGCAAGAGATTTTTTGAATAATATATAGCGGAAACGAGTAAATTTAATCCTAAATATTGTTTTATCTATGTAAATAATAAATAGTCACTCACTTATGGTATCAGACCGCTTGCTAATGATAATGGTAACCACACGAACGATGAAAATGAAATGGTTACAATCTTGAATAACTTTTTCGCATCCGTATTTACCGACGAAGATCGTTTATAACCTCAACCGCCGGAGGTTAGAAGGACCGAAAAGATATTAAGTGACATTTTACGCACAATTGAAAAGATTAAAGTAAGCAAAGCTCCTGGTCCAGACAAAATTAACCCTAGGGTCATAAAATAGATCAAACATCAAATTTGTAAACCGCTCTCCATCATATTCAATAAATCTTTAGCAGCTGGAAAAGTTCCGTCGGATTGGAAACTTGCAAATGTCGGACCAATTTTCAAAAATGAGGACAGGTCTCATCCAGGAAACTATCGACCAATTAGCCTGACATCGATTGTTTGTAAGTTAATTGAGACTATCGAAGAAAATAATACAATAAATAACTCGCAACATGGCGTCAGTAATAAACGATCGTGTTTAACTAACTTAATTGATTTTTTTCACTATATTTTTGAGGTGTTCGATGAAAGCAGATCAGTAGATATCATATATTTGGATTTTCAAAAGGCAATTGATAAGGTCCCTCACCAACGATTGCTCAGCAAACAATTGGCGCACGGTATCTCGGGTAACATTCACAAATGGCTTGCGGACTGACCCTCCGAGCGGAAACAGGGAGTAGTTATAAACGTTGTTACATCTAACTGGCTCGATGTCAGAAGCGGCGTACATCAAGGATTAATGCTTGGCCCCATGCTCTTCTTAATTTATGTTAATGATATCGATGATGGGCTCACTTGCAAAGTATCAAATTTGCTGATGACACAAAAATTGCAAGTAAAGTAACTGCGACACTCGACGAGGAGCTTTACAATCAGATCTAGATCGACTCGCACGTTGGGCCAATCAATGGCAAATGAAATTGTTGACAAATGTAAAGTGTTGCACATCGGAATAAATAACAATCGCGTTCGGTACGTAATGAATGGCCAACAACTTTCTGCAGTAAGTAAAGAAAAGGATCTTGGAATCACTATATCAAGCGATTTAAAGCCCGGTCAGCATTGTTCAGAGGTAGTTAAAACTGCAAACAAATTGGTTGGCTTCATCGGACGAGTCTTTAATAATAAATCGGAAAAAAAGTATTATTAAAACTTTATAATTCATTGGTTCGACCCCATCTGGAGTACTGTGTACAGTTTTGGTCTCCTTATTACTGAAAAGACATAGAAGAGTTGGAACGGGTTCAACGAAGAGTAACAAAGATGATTCCTAGGTTGAGAAATTTATCATATGAACAAGGGCTTAAAGAAGTAAATTTATTTAGCCTATGAAAACGAAGAATGCGAGGCAATCTAATAGAAGTGTTTAAAATGTTTAAAGGATTCAGTGATATTAATGCGGAAGATTACTTTACAATTGATCGATCAAATAGAACAAGAAGAAATCACAATTTGAAGATAAATGGTAACAGATTCTCGTCGCACGAAGCTAAACACTTCTTCTTCAATCGAGTTGTTAATGTTTGGAACTCTCTACCCTGTGATGTCGTTGATAGTATAACATTTACGTCCTTTAAGAATAGATTAGACTAGTATATTGAATCCAACCAGCAAATAAGATATTACTCATTGTCGTAATAACGTTAAGTTCTTTCGAATACTGGTGTCCTTGTCCGTTTTTATCGCCCGGTTAGTGGTAGCAGTAATGGTAGTTCTTTCCTCTTTCCTACATCATTTCCATGCAGTTTTTCCATGCTGCATGGTTCTTTTTCCTTTCCTGCCAGCTTTGGCTGGAGGGATGGGGGGTGGGGAGGAGCCTTCGCGTTTGTTGTCCTTCAGCTTCCACCTTTAATTAGATAGTTAGTGGAGCTTGTCACAAATATTCTCGTCAGGACAAGCAGGTCTGCTCTTGTTTGTTCTTCCTTTGTGTTTCTTTGTGTGTGTGGCCAGCGCATCACATAGGTGATTGTCTCTGGAATGGAGGCATACATTTCACGTTCTTTCTCTACTCCTCATGCTAAAAAGCCTTGGTTTAATCATGCTTGTTCTCGTGCTATTAAAGATGAACTTTACATTTCAGCCCGGAATCGTGCCAAATCTATTCTCCGACTTACCAAAACCTTTTTCATCAATATAAAATGTCAAAACCTTGCTTCTTCTAATTCTTCCCTTGACTTCTGGCACCTAGCCAAAAATATCTCCACTAATTTCACTTCTTCCTCTTTCCCTCCTCTCTTTAACCCTGACGGGACTACTGCCGTCTCATCTATCTCTTAGACTGAACTTTTCGCTTAAAATTTCTGTAAGAACTCCATCCTGGACGATTCTGGGCATATTCCTCCTACTCATCCCCCATCTGAGTCTTTCATGCCTGTTATTAAGATTCTTAAGAATGATGTCTTCTATGCCCTATCTGGCCTCAGCTCTCAGAAGGCTTATGGACCTGATGGAGTGCCTCATTTTGTCCTTAAAAACTGTGCTTCCGTGGTGACACCCTGCCTGGTCAAACTCTTTCGTCTCTGCCTATCACTATCAACCTTTCCTTCCTGGTGGAAGTATGCCTTTGTACAACCAGTGCCTAAGAAGGGTGACCGTTTCAATCCCTCAAACTACCGCCCTATAGCTTTACTTTCCTGTCTATCTAAAGCTTTTGAATCAATCATTAACAGGAAGATTCAAAAGCACCTTTCCACTTCTAACCTTCTATCTGATCGCCAGTATGGGTTCCGCAAGGGACGTTCTACTGGCGATCTTTTTGCTTTCTTAACAGACTCTTGGTCATCCTCTCTTAGCCGTTTCGGTGAAACTTTCTCTGTTGCTCTAGACATATCGAAATCCTTCGATAGAGTCTAGCACACGTCTTTGCTTTCTAAACTGCCCTTTTTCGGATACTATCCCTCTCTCTGTTCCTTTATCTCCAGTTTCCTTTCTGTGGTAGACGGTCACTGTTCTTCCCCTAAACCTATCAACAGTGGTGTTCCACAGGGCTCTGTCCTATCACCCACTCTCTTCCTGTTATTCATCAATGAACCTCTTTCCATAACAAATTGTCCTGTCCACTCATACGCCGACGACTCCACTCTGCATTATTCAACTTTTCAAAAGAAGGCCATCCCTACAGGAAGTACACGACTCCAGACTGGAAGTTGCAGAACGCTTAACCTCAGACCATGCTATCATTTCCGACTGGGGCAGAAGGAACCTTGCGTCCTTCAATGTCTCAAAACTCAATTTATCCACCTATCAACTCGACACAATCTTCCAATCACCTATCCCCTATTCTTCGACAACACTCAGCTGTCACCTTCTTCAACACTAAATACCGTCAGTCTATCCTTAACTCAAAATCTCAACTGGAAACTTCATATCTCCTCTCTCGCTAAATCAGCTTCCACGAGGTTGGGCGTTCTGTATCGTCTCCACCAGTTCTTCTCCTCCGCACAGTTGCTATCCGTATACAGGGGTATTGTTCGCCCTCGTATGGAGTATGCATCTCACGTGTGGGGGGGCTCCACTCACACAGCTCTTCTGGACAGAGTGGAATCTAAGGCTCTTCGTCTCATCAGACCTCCTCCTCCTACTGATAGTCTTCTACCTCTAAAATTCCGTCGCAATGTTGCCTCTATCTATCTTCTATCGCTATTTTCACGCTGACTGCTCTTCTGAACTTGCTAACTGCATGCCTCCCCCCTCCCGCGGCCCCGCTGCACACGACTTTCTACTCATGCTCATCCCTATACTGTCCAAACCCCTTGTGCAAGAGTTAACCAGCATCTTCACTCTTTCATCCCTCACGCTGGTAAACTCTGTAACAATCTTCCTTCATCTGTATTTCCTCCTGCCTACGACTTGAACTCTTTCAAGAGGAGGGTATCAGGACACCTCTCCTCCCGAAATTGACCTCTCTTTCAGTCACCTCTTTTGATTTTTTTTTTTTTTTGTAGGAGCAGCGAGTAGCGTTCTTCTTTATTATTGTTTCCTTTTTTGTGCCCTTGAGCAGTCTCCTTTGTTGTAAAAAAAATAAAAAATACAGGGTATTTCAAAAGTATGTGCCGATGTATGGCTAACACATAATTGAATATACAATACAAAATTATCATATTGGTAAATAACAATAGATTTCGAATTACAGCACCTCTCAGGCCTCCTTGGAATATATAAATGTAGGGATTGCCACAAAATGCCAGATATGTGAAATTACCTAAAGGCCATAGTCTCACGGCACACAGCAGATGTACAAGTTCGGTAGGAATGTTCCAAAAGCTGTGGAATGTGCAGTATGTGATAATCTGCACATACGTTAGTAATAAGATTCGTAATGATGCGGTCGTATGGACAGTATCAGATAGTGTATCACCCTTTAGGTGGTAACATGCCATAAACGACAAAGGTGTTGTTGGGTGGTTGTGTGGGGATGCTTGTGTGAGGAAGGAAAGGTTAGGTATGGGGGAGTTGACGAACCAACGAGGGATGGAACCAGAAACTACTGCTCGCTTACATACATGCAGAATGTACTACCAATAGTCTCATTTTCCATGTAAAGGATAACTAATTTCCTTCGAGTAAAACTGTTTCTCCCCAACTGATAGTCCTTATAAGGAACATTCATTTTTACCGTAGATGAAATATTGCTACAATGTGTGTGTGTGTGTGTGTGTGTGTGTGTGTGTTCGAAGCAGTGATACATAATTGCTGGTTGGATGGATGGTTACTCATACGTCAGAGCTAATCGTCACATCGACGTCACGAGAAGAGTGGGGCGGGGCTAGGTTCGCTCATAGTGCCTTTAACTTTCAGCCAAGTTTACCCTAAATTTACTCGTATAAGTCCTTCATTATCCAAACGTGACACCAAATCATATTTTTTGCCCATTAGGTCGGGGTCTCAAACATCCACTGCCAAAATAACATCCTTGTCCGAGGCTTTGTTAAAGTTTTATTTGCGAAAAACACGGAACACGACCTCTGAAACCTTTAGCTCGTCCCTCTCGATTGCTTGTCGTTGGACAACGTAACGGCCGAGATCCTCACCCTTAAGATCCAAAGCTTCAGCCTGAACCTTAAGTACATCAAAACTGGACATGATTACAGAAAAAAATAACCCAAAAGACCATGACACCAATAAAGAACAATAAAGAAAAACACCAATTAGTAGTACAAGAAACCAGAAAAAGAATAAAAACCCAACAACAAAAACAAGACCAAGAAAATGCAACACAGAACCAAACAGGAAGAGCCAAAACCCACACACAAAAAAAGAATGAAGATTAGCAAAAACTGCAAAAAGGGTAGTAAGGGGCGTAGAAAGCCCACCCAATACTAAAGAGTGATTGGGTAACAAGGTCAGCACAAGGGCTGAAAAAGTGCTATGGCAGCACCAACAAACCCCACCGTGGGCATGCAACAGCCCCCAAAAAACGGTGAAGGATGCACACTCACTTCCGGGCAGCAGACAGCAAGTGGCGCGCAAAGGCGACTTAACAAACCAGCCCTTCCGATTAGCAATTGACCTAATTCTGGCGTGGTCGCCACATGTCAAGGTTCCAGAGTTGGGTGCTGTAATCGAAAGGGGATAACAACAAACAAGATATGTGGTTAGACCATAGACTTCACAATCTCTTGACGGGAAACGGGGCGCGGGGCCGATTCGCAGGGGGCCGATTTTCAAAAATTTAAAATTTAAATATTTTCAAAACCAAAGCAGCTAGCGACCTGAAACTAAAACAGGCACCTCCCTTAGGCATATATGAGTCTCCATGAGCAGCGGTATCAAAAAATTCAAAGGCGTTCCCTAATAAAATCCCGATTAATTGTTTTTTATATATGTATAACAAAACTTAAAAAGGCTATAAAATCCTCAGATTTTACGCTAGACGCACAAACATCACCAAATGCAGAGATAATCACTTATATTTTCAGAATCAATAGCAATATTTAGCATATCTTATAAGTTTTTGCCCGAAATAGCTACTTATTTTTTTTTTATTTAGTGCAATTTTTTACGTAAGTTTTTAACATCTAATAAATCACTTAATTTTCACATTAGAAACTTAATACTTGAGGAAAGCATGCAGAAACATCTTAATTTTACTCAACAAAAGCAAAATATTCATTTTTCTATTTACAATCACAACTTATTTTGGTTGAATTCCGATGTCACTATTGCCGCAGCACGTCTTGCCGGCTATCTGGCCCTCGTCCCTGAACAATCACTTTAGCCTTTTGGCCTATGACTTGTGGGCCCCGGTCAGTTTCCTGGACTTGTACACGTCCCTGTTCCTCGCCGTCTCCTTCCTGCCCTCCTCGATACTGCTCCTCTTCCTGCCGGTCGGCTGCTTCAAGGCCTTGTTCTTCCTCGCTTCTGAGGTCACGTCCTTGGAGAAATTAGCACCGAAACAGTGGAAGAGGGACCTGCTGATGTGCGGCAAGATGGTGTTGGCCAGGTTGTGCCCCTCCTGGCACCTGTACCCCTGCAAGGTCGGGTCTGAGGCCGCCAGGAACTCCAGGAGGTGCCTGAACCCGTCCCTGTGGCGCATGGAAGGGAGAGGAACCTCAACCTGCGCTCCTTCTTGTCCTCCCTGCACATCAGGGAGTCCCACAGCGACATCCCGAAGGACGCCATGTGGGCCATTGGGAGAGATGGCCGCTTCAGGACCGCCCGGCCCGTCTCCAGCTCTCCCCTGTCGACCAGCTCGACCAGGGCGTCGAACATCACAGAGGGCGGGTCGCCTCTCTCGAGCTCCACGGTAATCTTCATCTCCTCCTGCTGGGCAAGCTCCTGCTTGCAGCACTCGGCCACAGAGGAGTTGGCCTGGACCTTCCTGGCCAGGTAGCCGGCGTAGTTGCCGACCGCGGCGAGGAGCAACTCGTCCGTCGGCGGGTCCGGCTGGTCGTCGGCCAGCTCCCTGGCAAGCTGGGCCAAGATCACCTCGTCGTCCTCCTTCTCCTCTGCCTTGGCCCGGTCCAGGTCGGCCTGCACGTCCCCGGGGAAGAACCCGACGAGCTTCAGCAAATGCAGGCGCTGGGCCAACCTGTTGCTCACCATGAAGTTCTGCACGCTCGTCCAGTAGTTGGCGCCGCACATGGTGCGGCGCTTGCCGAAAGAGTGCTCAGTCGGGTCAGAGTTGGCCTTCCCCATGCACACATACTCGACCCCGTAGGACGTAGTGAACAGCCCCCTCACTACCACACTGCACTGAACACACCACTGCACTGCACACAACACTGAGTCACTGCACTGATGGCGTAGTACGGCTCCTCCACAGTTTACTCCACGGGGTCGCGGCGTCCTCATATCTTGTGTCATCCGTCACTTCCACTCGATCCACTGCCTTCTGTGTCTTCTTGTATCGTCCTCTGGATCCTTGCAGTTGTGGGGAAGGGTACAGAGACGATGAATAACTGTAGGTCCTTTACTTGGAGAGTAAACAGAGGCAGGACAGCGATAATCCTTTACAGAGGGGAAGTGCCCAGCTGACTGCGTGCCTAAGGCGAGTTAGGCGACGCGGGAACTGAGCTGAGTTGCCATGTAGGCACTAACTAAACGTACATTTCTTGTTTCCTAATACGTAAAACTGTGGACTTCACTATCCTACAGTTATCATTCATTTTACGTAAAGATTTCAACCTAAAGTTACGCAAATTTGCCATTTTTTACACAACGTTTTCAAAGTGCACGCATGGTGCTATTTTATATAAGTTACCTTGAATCCTCGACCAAATCACTCTAGAGACACTCCTGCCTGCTTGTATGCACTAAAACTTGAAGATTTCGTCCTGTTTCCACTTAAATTCGGAGTAAGAACGCAGAGTGTGTTTGAGTTGTCGCAGTGAAAGTCGCCATAACAATCGGCCCCTTACGCGAAGCCAGCGCGCCAAGACTGAAGAGATTTCCCGTCAACTAGTTGTGAAGTCTATGGTTAGACACCACTTTACTTTCAATCAAGTAGAAAATCCACAACAGCCTCACAAAAGTCTCCAACACGAAGGCTAAAGCACGCCGGACTCAGCAATGATCCTTTGCACGGCTTCTTCCTCTTCTGGGAGTCCCGTCCTCTGAGAGGTAATGACGAGGCAGCACAGCTTCGTCCTTGAAGTGGGGGTAGACGTGGTAGACGAGGGAGGCGCAGGAGGAGAAGGGGCGTCATGTTCACGGCTGTAACGGGAGTCCAATGCGTTGAGAGGAGAGAGGCGAGGCACGCAGAACCAGACCACGGTTCTAAGGTAGCCCGAGTGAGAGAAGAGCTGGAGCGGGGGTGTTCAGAGCAAGGCCCGGCCACTGTCTAAAGAGGAAGGCGCTGGCCGCCCACCAAGTTGCCTCCCACAGCGGGTTGAGAAGCCTAGGTGGTTCGTACGAATGAGGCGTTGAACGGCTTCATGTGAACGGGCAGCGGGAGTGTAACAGGTCGTTGCGGCGCCTTGGTAGTTGTTCGCGGCGTCGAACGGCATGATGCGGACTGGCGGCAGGAATTCGTTCGCCTGGTAAGTTGGTAGTTGCCCTCACAATCACATAGGCTGCCTTTGTTTTTATAAGTGTCATGTTCTGAGCTGTCACAAGCGGAAACATCATTTTGATTACGGGTATCAGGTGGTTAGCTTGAGAGAATGGCATGCCATGTTCTGCCATGAAACCGGTAAGTAGCAATTCAACACGATGCACTTTTTCTTTCTTGTCAGGTTCTGTGTTGTTCACAAGAAATTTATCAAGGATAATTGTTTTTCTTGGGAGCAGAGTTTTTTGAATGTTTTGTAGAGTTTTTGTGACTCAACAAGCGTGATTTACTACAGTTTTTAATTGTTGCGTCACATACACAGCACACCGCACTGAATTTATCGGAAGGATCAGTTTTCACCCAGGATTTAAACTCCTCTCCTTGTAGCCACTCCTGTTTGAATTCTTGCTTATACCACATTTTTACCTTTTTACGTGGTGGTGAATGGTATGTACTGCAACCAGGTTGGTCCTCATCAGCACTCATGGTGAAAATCGAAATCAGCTCCGTATGCACTACCGCCTGCACAGCGTGGAAGCAACTGAGTTCCTGAGACAAAGAGACGAGAGAGCAGCATATCCTGGCCAGCCAGGGCGTGCCGGACCTGACCTGAGGTTGGCTGTCAGGTTATGTCAGGTTATATGATCTGACCTCGCCCTTAATCTCTCTCTCTCTCTCTCCTTCTCCCAGGCGGAGTGGAAAAAATTGGGCAGCTTTTCCGATACCCTATACCCCTGTCCACCCAGCAGTGAATGGGTACCAGGTATTAACCCGAGAACGTCGGCAGACCCTTTTTTGGGCTTCCACGAGTCGTGGCTGCGGTATGGTGGGCCCTAAAAAGGGCTCGCCATAAAATGCCTAATTCGAGCTAATTGTAGGCGGTGCCATAGCGCAACCCACCATGAATGCCCGAGGTCAATGTGGTGGGTGAGTGATCTTGAGGTGGGCTTTTTTGTCATAGGTGGTGCTGTAAGGTCATGGCATACTGAATTACCTATCCATACAGTAATCACTTGTCAAATTCTCTATCGTACACAACAAGCGACTCTCGGCTAGATGCCACGCGTCAGGAGAATTGAGTTTAAGTAAAAGTAATATTTTTAACGGCCTTATGGTTATGAGAGGAGTACTCTGATGTACGTTCCATGCTCTTTTCTTAGTCTCAAAATGGAGAGTAATTTTGTCGTTTCTCGGGCACTTATCGGCTTTCCCATAGCCAAAGCCCACGGGTTAATCGGGGGTTGTGTCCAGTCTCCTGGGATATGTTCCCTTCTCCTATAATTCCTTCCCCTTCTGTCTCTCTCCGGCGTATGACCACAGATGTTGGGCCGACTAAACGAAACTTTCCAACTGTTTCTCTCTCTCCTTCGAAGGGGAGTCACCTTGACATGGTGACGGGGCTTGGAGTGAGGTCGGCGGCACCACCTACCGTGGTGGCTTGTCCACCTCGATAGGGCTCGATGTCCGCTGGCCTCGTGGACCAAGTGCTCCCCCCTCATCACCGGTAGAGGAGGCCTACTTGTCATGTTGCCTTTGCCCGCCCTTTTTACCACCTAGGGCAGGGCTACTGTCTCCCCACGTGTTTGCCGTGCGTGGCGTCCCGTATACTCCCCGTGCCCTCTCATCTGGGAGTTGAGTCCACCGCAGGGCAGGGTGTAGTTCCCTCCGGTGGGCGACACGTATACTTCCCCATTACCCCTGGGGCTGTTGGGTGCGGTCTGGCCCCAACATCCAGTCTCCCCTTGTTGCGCTCCGTGATGGGTGGGGGTGTGGGGAAGTAAAACGGACCTCCCCGTTTATGGGTAAGCCTTCCCTTCCTCGGCCTGCCTCCCTCCCTGACGTCCGTTTGTCCTCGGCTTCCTCCTCCCGACCTTCCCTTCTCGCCACCCTGGAGTCCTACCAGGCTCCTAGTGGCGCTAAGGGGGTTTCTAGCCCCTCTACCTCTAATTCCCGGCCCAGCAGTTCCCGATTTAAGGGACGCAGGCAGGGATCGAGAAACGTGCCTGGCCCTCAGGGCCCCCAAATCGAGATACTGCCAGGACAATATCAGTCCAACTCATACGACAAGTAATTGGCCATCAAGTCTCTGGGTGGAGAGTCAATCATGGCCCTGGACATTTTTGATGTCCACCGCTCTCTGATTCAGGCTTGTGGGCGCGAGCCTAAAATCACACCACAGAGAGATGGCAGCCTCCTTGTAGAAGCTGCCTCGCCAGAGGAGGCAGCTCGCCTCCGAGCCCTTTCTGCTGTACCCGGTGCTGAGGTGTCTTGCACACCTCACACAACTCTCAACCAGTGCAAAGGTGCGGTGTATTGCAGATACATTCTGCGTTTCTCTGAAGAGAGACTAATGTGATAAATTAAGGAAGAGGGAGTCGTAGCTGTACACCGATTTCAGAAGAAGGTGGGATGTGCCTGGAATCATCTGCCTGTAAAAACATACGTCCCTAACCCTTGCCGCTGTTTCCACTGCCAGAATTTCGGTCATGTAGAGCAATCCTGCCGACGCCTCCAAAAAAGTCTTTCTGCTGTGTGCTTCACTTGCGGCGGAGCAGCCCATGGCGGGGACTGCCCTGGTCCCGTCAAGTGTTATCACTGTGGTGGCGCCAACCCAGCATCCTCTAAAGACTGCGACCGTTACTTATATGAAAGGGAGATTATTCTTGTGTACTCCCTCCACGAGGCAAGTGGATACGATGGTAGCTTCTGTACAGCAGAAGCGCTCCCGCAGTGAGGACTCCATTGAGGGGAGTCCTCCTGCTAAAGCGCAGCCTCCCGAGCCCTCTCCAAGGCCCGTGGAGGGTACCGTGGTGACGGCAGTGGCCGCCACCACCGTCCCGGGGACTGTGGCCGCTAAGCGGCCCATGGCCTCTGGGTCCAAGGTCGCGGACGGCAGCCCACCAACACCTGCTCCCTCTTCCTCCGGGTACTCTGATGCCCAGGAATGGAAACTGGTGGGCGGGAGGAGGACTGGGAACTCATCACAGGCCTCCACCTTCTTGCTCAGGAAGCCTTCGACGTCGGATGGTAAGGGCAGGGCGACAGTGACGTGCCCTCAGTCACGTAATATCCCTATGCTATCTACAGCCACAGCCAAAAAGTGTTGCAGGTGCTGGGAAAGTCCTCTCCAGGGGCCTCTCAAAGCAACTTCACAAGTAGGCCATCTCCACCATTCTGCAGTGGAATTGCAGAGGTCTTCGGGCCAACCGGGAAAAGGTGCAGCTCCTCATAAGGAGGTTCCAGACAACATGTGTATGTTTGCAGGAGACGATGGTTGGACCCTCAGGTCCTCCTCCTCCTGCAGGTTACCAAGCCTTTTACTCCCGACATAATCATGCCCAGGGTCATCACAGTGGATGTGCCTTTTTCATTTCTACGAGTCGGAGCGTTCCCTTTACATCCCTTATGTTAACTCTCCTCTGGAGGTGGTCGTTGGTCGAGTCCACCTCCACCGTCTCTTTACTATTTGCTCTTTATATCTCCCTCCCAACACGCCTGTGGACAGGGAAGAAGTATATTCCCTTTTTTGTCAACTCTGTCAAGGTTCCAGAGTTGGGTGCTGTAATCGGAAGGGATAACAATAAACAAGATACGTGGTTAGACACCAGTTTACTTTAAATAAAGTAGAAACCCCCAAAACAGCCTCACAAAACTGAAGTTTCCAACACGAAAGCTTCAGCACGCCGGACTCAGCAATGATCCTTTTGCACGGCTTCTTCCTCTTCTGGGCGTCTCGTCCTCTGAGTGGCAATGACGAGGTAGCACAGATTCGTCCTTGAAGTGGTGTAGACGTGGTAGATGAGGGAGGCGCAGGAGGAGAAGGGGCGTCAGGTTCACGGCAATAATAAGAACATAAGAACATAGGGAAACTGCAAGAGGCCGGGTGGCCTACACAGGGCAGCTCCAGAACCCCCCCCCCCCCACTACTCACGATGGGTGAGGTGTAGTTACAGGGGTTACAGGTAGAGGCTTGATCCTCGTTATACCGGCGGTACTAGGCACGCATCCAGTACCCCGTCACCCTACTGCACCCACACCTCACTGCCACCTGTCGTCCTCGTCCATGTAGCTATCCAGTCTACTCTTAAAACAAGCCACCGTCCCTGCACTAACTGTGTGATTGCTGAGTCTATGCCATTCCCCCACCACCCTATTACTAAACCAATGCTTGCCAATATCTCTCCTAAATCTATACTAAACCAATGCTTGCCATTATCTCTCCTAAATCTATACTTTTCTAGTTCAAATCTATTACTGCGAGTTCTATCCTGCTGGCTAATTCTCAGTACTTTACTTATATCGCCTTTGTTGTAACCCTTGACCCATTTGAATACTTCTATCAGATCTCCCCGCACTCTTCGGCTCTCTAGTGAATGCAAGTTTAGATGTTTCAGCCTATTTTGATATAGGAGGTTCCTCAGCCCCTGAATTATCTTGGTCATCCTCCTCTGAACTGATTCTAGCAAGTTGATGTCCATTCTGTAGAGGCAGCTCCTTCGACCCTAAGCTCCCGTGTATCTAACCCCACCTAATATCGCTGTCCATGAATTTATCTAGTCTATTTTTGAATGTGACAATTGTATTGGAGTCCAAGGCGTGGAGAGGGGAGAGGTAAGGCACCCAGAACGAGCCCACGGTTCTGAGTTAACCCAAGTGAGAGTAAGACTGGAGCCTTAGTAGAATCAAGTGTTCAGAGCGAGGCCCAGCCGCTGTCTGACGAGGAAGGCGCTGGCGCCCACCAAGTCACCTCCCACAGCGGGTTGAGAAGACTCGGGGGTTCAGTCGACCGAGGCGTCGAACGGCGTCAGGCGGACGAGCAGCGGGAGTGTAGCAGGTGGTTCGCTGCGCTTCGGTAGTTGAACGGCTTCGAACGGCAAGATGCGGGCGGGGGGCAGGAGTGCCCCGGTCGTTCGCCTGCTAAGTTGGTAGTTGCCCTCACACAGGCCCCCATACAAGAATCTAATCCAGGTAGATTCAACAAACAACTACCAAGTAGAAAGAAAAAAAATAACATAGGTCAGTAAACAAAAAACAGGGGGGAAACGGACGAGGAAACACAGGAGGAGTGACTTAGGCAGGAAGTCTACTCAATAAATCGGGCCCCACATTATCCTTCCCGGCCATATGGACGACACGGTACCTGTAGGCCGGTAGACCCGAGGCCCATCTCAACACCCAGATGATGTCCTGCTGAATCGTTGAAGTACAGCCAGGCTGGGTGGAGAAAACATCCGGTTGTCCATAAGTGGTTCATCGATGGGAAGTTCAGTGGAGCTGGCGTCAGATGATGTCTCCTCCACTACGGGAACGGGGCTGACAAGAGGTCCTTCCGTAGCTGGTGGAGACAAGGGTTCGACGAGGTCGATGGCGACTCGGGAAGGTGGTTCTGTAACGACAGGTAAGGGTTGGAGGGAGACAGGACGTACGCGATCTCTCCCCGACGTCTGTTGGCACTTATCACAGGAACGACAGTAAATATGGATGTCTGCTCCTATACCTGGCCAGAAGAAATGTTGAAAGATCTTCATCTCCATCTTATGACGAGATAAATGTCCGGTCTAAGGACTCTCATGGGCCGCGGAGAGGATGATTTGACGGGAAACCCATGGCACAACTAGACAATGTTGGCCTACCTTGTTGGAAAGCAGGGAGGTGAGGCACTTCCTGTAGAGAAGCCCGTTGCGATACAGGTACTGGAAGGAGGATCCGTTCCTTGCTTTGTCGACGTGTCCAGATGAGGCTTTCTGCCGTATCGCTGCTAAGGAGGCACAGGAGGCTTGAAGCTGGGAGAAGTCTTGAGGGGTTACTGAAGGAGGTAGAGGTTCCGGAAGGACAAACGGATGAAGCCTCTTTAGCCTACCAGCACGAGTGGTAACGGCGTGTACTTGGATGGATGCAGGGGACGTCGGAACAAGAGGAATAGAAGTCCCTCGCGGCAACTTTGAAGATGAGGATGTTCTGGAATAATCAGATGGAGATTGAGAAGAGTCAGGGTCATGGGGATCCCTAACCCCAGGGACGTTTCCGATGAGGGCCCCAACAAGCTTAATAGGAGCTCGTACCACCTCAGTCTAACCGGTGAAGTAGGGACAGCTTAAGTAGCACCTCACCACAGGATACTTGTCCACTCGTCCTAGGTAGTCAGCAAGGGAGGCCTTTGGATAACTCTCAACATCTACATCAGGTAGTAAGTCTTCAGAGACGATCACACAGGAATAGCCAGTATCCCTTGGAGCTCCAAGACCCGTTAACAGTGCCTGAAACGGAAAACTTCGGGACACTTTTGTCACTAAGGCAAAAGCCTACCTGATAGGATGGTTTAGCAGGTTCGACATCTTTGAAGGCGCGGGGGTTCTTTGGGCAGCGCGGACGTAGATGGCCTTTCTCCCTGCATTGGTGACACCTCATGGTTGCTGTACTGGGCTGGGCAAAGGTCTTGCCGGAGGCTCCCGGAGAGGACTCTGAAGATTTCGTGGGCGAAGCAGCCTTAGAGGGGTCTCAGGAAGTAGGAGAGGAAGCTTTAGGGTAGGCGTTGCGGGCAGACGACTAGTCGTCGGCAAGTCTCACTGCGTCGGGAAGATGTTTCGGCCGGCGTTCCTTGATGAAGATCCTCAAATCTGGGGTAAAATTAGTTAGAAACTGATCCGAGCATAAATTCCCGGAGCTCTTTATAAGTGCAGGGGACGTCAGAGGCTTCCAACCACGCCTGGAACAACCGAATCAGGTGGATGGAGAACTGCTGGTAATTTTCTCCAACTCTAATCCTGGCGTGACGGAAGTTTTGACGATAGTTGTCCGCCGTCTTACTGAACCCCGAGAGTTTTCTTCAGGAGAGCGTAATCTTCGGTTATGTCAGCTGACAGAAAAGCATACAGTTCAGTGGCCTTACCCGTGAGGAGACAACCCAACCTTGCAGCGTAGCTATCCTTGTCGATCCGCAGAAGTTCAGCCACCCTTTGAAAGCGGACGAGGTAGTTGTTGCTGTCCTCTCCCTCTTGGCAGGTGGGCAATTTCGGTCCTCTCACGTTCTCGCAGGAAGGAGAAGCCGTTTTCCCCTGGGCGACGACACGGGCGAGTTATATTTATTTTTCTACTTGCATCTCGGCAAGTTGGAACTCTCTCGGCAGCCCGCTCTTCTTTCTCCCTTTCGGCAGCTCGCTCTTCTTTCTCCCTCTCGGCCAGGAGGCGCTTCTCCTCTCTCTCGGCCAGGAGGCGCTTCTCCTCTTTCTCGGCCGCGCGCTCGTCCCTCTCGATGGCTTGCTGCTGGACAACGTAGCGGCAGAGATCCTCACCCTCCAGCCCCAAGGCTACAGCCTGAGCCTTAAACACCTCAAAGCTGGACATGATTAACCCATTTGGTGCCAACCATATTAATTATTAACTGAGCATCTTACTTCTTATCATTTGATAATTTGGGATGCTCTTGAAGTCATATATGCCCCAAACTTGTATAAATGTGAATTAGTTTGCCAGATATGACATGTTCCCAAATGGGAACATTGGCAGGATCCCATGATAACAGCCATGAAATAAAGAATGCCAAAGTAATAGGTTTACAATATTTATTGTTGCTTTTCCATACATAAAGTAATTGAACAGAAATTACATTTCTTGAAATGTTATAAACACACAACTAAAAAAAATATGAAGACCATGTTTTTTTTCGGAAAGAAATAGGTATATTGATCATTTTTGAGCCTTTCTACTGTGATAAAACACCTATGCTTCATGATAACTTTTCAAGCATCCAGTATGAAGGAGCACCTTACATCCTGAACACATCATCCTAGTGTTTTTCTTGCAGTGCCGACATCGACCCTGTTTTGTGCTTGAAATAGCAACATGTTTCATCTGCATTTTGATATGGACATTGTGACCACTTGGCCCTGCAAGTGAAAGGCTGCGTGCTCGTGCTTCAGAAAACAAGAACCTTACAACGCTGCGTGTAAATTCTAGCTGATCTAGTTTTGAATATGACACTTCTCTGTGTATCAGTCATGCTGCAATGCGCAACATGTTGAGCATTTGAAAAAGAATAGGAAAATACCATTTCTTGGATCGAATTGAGGGTCTATACTGAGCCACAAAGCGATCCATAAGATCCACCCTCCCCATGGACTTGTTGTATGACTGAATCATATTAGGCTGTTGAACATGAATTTTCTTTCGTTCAGCTACACTCCGTCGTTCAACATACACTACTGGGTCAATTTTGTCATAGTTAGTGACAACAGTGACTGGCTTATTGTCAATCCACTTTACAGCCAATATATTGCCATCAGAGCAGTACTCATATGTCCCACGTTTGGTCTTCTTGAAAGAATTTGACTCTGGAAGAGGGCACTTTAGAAGTCTATTGTCTCTTGCAGTACCTGTAGCTCTTGTTCTATTCTCTTGTAGTCTCAACATTAGGTCATATGAGGTGAAAAAGTTGTCAAAAAATACTTCATGAGTACTTGTATCATTCACACAAGACATCAGCTGTACAACCACCCTGGTCCCAAGTGCATCATCAGTATTGCTGTCCAATGACTTGCCACAGTACTCTTCAAATTTGTATGGATAACCAGTAGCTGAACACAGGCACCAAAGTTTGTAGCCAAACCTAATTGGCTTTCCTCTTATAAACATCTTGCAGCTATGATGGCCAAAATATGGAACCATACACTCATCAATTGAGAGATTTTCACAAAAGATCCCAAACTGTTGCAGTGATGTGTTTGTTGCTTCAATCATTGGCATGACCTTTGACATTTTATCATCTTTGTTTAGATTGTTATTATCTGCTACATGGAGGTATCGTTTGATCTCTCTGAATCTATTTCTAGACATTCGAGTTGACACAAGTGGAACTGCAACATCATCTGACCTTTCCCAATACATATCCTCACGGGGTAGTTTGTGGTATCCACTTAGTATGAAAATGCCTATGAAATCTAATAGATCTCTGATGTCTAATGTGAATTTTTAATTGTTACACTTCTCATGGGCATATCTCAGCGTCTCTTCAACAATTAGTTTTTGAATGTCATTATTGAAGAGCTTCAGAAATATTTCCCCAGGAGAAAGTGAGCATGAGTTTGGATGGTCTTCTTCCAATGGATTTATTTTATTTTTTGGAGGAAAGCTTTGGTGTTCTTACATTTTTTCCAGGACACCTTCTTTGGAGGAGCCTTTTTCATCCTCTTTGGATTATTTCCTTTACTGCTTGTGGATTGGTCATTTGCTTGTGAAACAGTTGGTCTTTCATCTTCTGCATCAATCATCTCCGCAACTTCCACTCTGCCACAAACATCACGAGGAAGAAGTTGCTCAGCATCTTGGCCTTCAGTACAGTTTTCAAGGAGGTTATCATCAATATTATCTTCATCTGTGAGAGCTTGGTCTTCTTCTGGGGGAAGAATACTGATTTCTTCTCCATCGTTTTGCAGAACTAAGGCCACAGCCTCAGGAAGACTGAGGATTGATTGATTGATTGATTTAAATTAGGCGCCGCAACAGCCAGGGTCATATGGCGCCGCATTCAATGTGTTAAAAACTAAAAAAAAGGAAAAAAAAAAAGAAAAAAAACTAAACTAAAAGGGCTAAAAAAGGAACCTAAAAAAGTAAACTAAGAGCAAAGCCAAACAAAACGAGACGAAACAAATCACACAGAAAACGGTCATAACTCATGGAGGAGGCCAGCCTTCTCCATAAAGAGAAGTATCTCATGTCCCGGGGAAAGGCATCTCCCTCCCAGCATCAGCGAGAGACGGAATGATCCGTCTTCTCCCCGACACTCGCAGGTCCCCCAAACTGGGGCACTCGACCAGCAAGTGCCGCACGGTCAGGGGAGCCAAGCAGTCATCACAATAAGGCTGCACTCCCCGGGACATGAGGTAACCATGTGTTAGACGCGTATGACCCGTCCGAAGACGGGTCAAGGCTGTCTGCGAGCGACGGTCACGGACACTTTCGTATGGCCAAGGACGAGACACAGTCCTGGTAATTTCTCCCATTTTGGAAGTCGCACCCCGAGCATTCCACCTCTCCTGCCAACTGGCAAGAATTGCCTTGCGAATCTCGGGAAACATATCTGTACATGGGACCGCACTTGGAGGGGCAGCTCTAGCTGCTGCCTCCCTTGCAAGTCCATCAGCTCGTTCGTTCCCGTGTACGCCAACGTGTCCTGGAACCCAACAAAACCCAACGCGATATCCCCTGTTGCTGAGCAAATACAGCCACTCGAGAGCAGATAAAACTAGGGGATTAACAGAGGGAGTAAAGGAGCCCAGCGCAGAAAGAGCGCTACGAGAATCACTAAAAATCATAAAAGAGTCCACAGGAAGGGTAAAAATAATCTGTAAAGAGAGGACTATTGCAGACAACTCTGCAGTAAATACAGAAGCAACAGAAGAAAGACTACCTCCCCGACAGAAGGAGGGGAACACAACACCAAAGCCAACTCCAGCATCCAATATAGAGCCATCAGTAAAGACAGGGATGGAGTCCGAGTGTTCAGTGAAATGCTCTAAAAATAAGGCTCGGGACGCATATGGCGGTAAATCCCTCTTACTATCTATAGTGGGAGAACACACGGATACACCGGGGAACTGCCAGTATCCAACCCTAGGTACTTGATAAGGGCAGACAGGAATGGGAGGGAAAGACAACGGTGTCATGGCAGACGCTACCCGAAACCCAAAAGGTTTAGGGAGACTAGGTCGCTCATCATATGCAGGCGAACGGGAATCCCGCAAAATTGACACACAAGGAACTGATTCTGGAAGGCGTTGGACGCGGAACCAGCAACGGAATAGAGAGGACTGGCGCCTCAAATCCAGAGGCAGGACGCCAGCATCCACGAGGAGGCTAGGTATCGGTGAAGACCGGAATGCACCAGTAGCCAAGCGGATCCCGGCGTGATGTACTGAGTCCAACACGCGTAGGTGAGCCTCCTTGGCGGAGGAGTATACCTCGCAGCCATATTCCAACTTGGAAAGGATGAGTGTTCTGTGGAGGAGTAGCGTGTCCCTGTCTGCACCCCAAGAGGTATGAGCTAAAACACGAAGGAGGGACTGGGCTTTCTGACAAGCCGCCTTAACGTAACGTAAATGAGGCACCCAGGTTAGGCGGCTATCAAATAAAAGACCGAGGTAACGAGTCGTCTCTACACAGGATAGTCGCCTATTACCAAGGTATAAGTCATGGTCCGGATGATCGCCTCGAAGACGACAGAAATGCATAGCCACTGTCTTTGAGGACGAAAATCGAAAGCCGCGCGTATTTTACCAATTGGCGATTCTATTAATAGTCAATTGCAGTTTTCGTTCAATCAACGACATCCTTGTCGCAGAAAACGAAATGGATAAATCGTCTACATATAAGGAGCTATGAACTCCATCAGGCAGGACACCAACGACTCCATTAATAGCCACAGCAAATAAAGTAACACTGAGAATACGTCCCTGTGGTACACCATCCTCAAGTGGACAAACCTCGGGAAGAGTACTCCCCACTCTAACCCGTAAAAGAAGATGAGATAAAAACTCCTGAATAAAAACAGGGAGACGGCCACGAAGACCAAACTCAAACAGGTTAAGTAAAATTCCATGACACCAAGCGGTGTCATAGGCCTTCTCCAGATCAAAAAACACGGTCACCTGGTGGTGATTATTGGCAAACGCCTCACAAACTGAGGACTCCAGGGATAAAACAGCATCCGAAGTGGAGCGCACCTTTCGGAAACTATATTGCACCGAGGTCAATAAATTCCGGCTCTCCAAGTACCACATAAGCCTGACATTCACCATCTTCTCCATCACTTTACAAATGCAAGATGTTAAAGAAATAGGACGATAGTTAGTTGCTTGGAGATGATGTTTCCCAGGCTTCAGAATGGGGAGAATTACAGCTACACTCCACAGAGATGGAAAATCACCGGTACGCCAAATGAAATTGTAAAGATCCAATAAAAATGTAAAACCACAGTCAGACATGTGGCGTAAGAAAGCATAAGGGATGTCGTCTGGACCTGGCGAGGAATCATGACACTGGGATAAAGCCGTCTTCAACTCGGAGAGAGAAAATGGGATATTATAAGATTTCCCTCCGGTGGGAGCGAAGTTAACGCCGAGTGATTCCAAATTCCGGCGATGACGAGCCCCTGGTGTAGTAGGATCTTTCCTAGAGACACTGGCAAAGTGCTTGGCGAATAGGTCAGCAACAGTTTTAGGGTCCGTCACCGTTTCCCCTGCATGCGATAACACTGGAGGAGGAGGGGGGGGAAACTTTCCAGAGATCTTACGAACTCTGTTAAAGACTTCTGTGAGTGTAGTTCTGGTAGTGATGGAAGAGAGATAAGCCTTCCAAGAAATTCGTTGAGCCTCCTTGAAAGTGCGTCGTGCTCGAGCACGCTCTCGCCGAAAAGCATCCAAACACTGGGGGTCCCCACGGTGACGACGAAGTCGAGAGAATGCAGCACGCTTCTCTTGCACAGCAGCAGTGCAAGCGGCGTTCCACCAGGGAACAGGACGTTTAGGGAACTGGCCAGACGTCCTGGGGACGGATTGAAGGGCTGCAGAATGTAGGGCATCAGTGAAATAGGATGCAGCCTCGTCAGAAGTTCCAAAGTCAGCCAACGGACGAAGAGAGGAGGTAAGTTCCGTAAATCGCTGCCAGTCTGCTTTATCTAGACGCCAGCGAGAAAGGCGTGACTGTGGTACAGAATCAATGCGTTCCAATAAAATTGGAAAGTGGTCACTGCCATACAAGTCCGGTAAGACCCGCCAACGAAAATCAGGAAGATAATTAGAAGTGCAAAGTGAAAGATCTATAGAGGTAAAAGTACCAGTCTGGCTATGAAAATGTGTCACGTCCCCAGAGTTTAAAATGTCTAATCCCTGATCCTCAATAAAAGAAGCAACTAAAAGTCCGCGTGGGTTGTTAGCACCATCATCCCACAACGAATGGCGACCGTTAAAATCCCCTAATAAAAGTAAAGGCGAGGAAAGTTCCTGCACCAGGTCGTCAAGATCGTGTCTGTCAACGGGAACACCAGGAGGGAGATAAAGGCTACATAATGTATAAAATTTGCCCAAATAAACCTTAACAGCAACAGACTGCAACGTTGAGTGCAGCTGTAATGGGACATAAGGGATATCACAGCGAAGGAATATGGCGGTGCCACCATGGTGGTCCTGCCCAGGATTGGGGGTACTGTAAATGGCACGATACCCAGGAGGACTAGAGTGAGTGTAGTCTCCGAGCATTGTCTCCTGTAAACAAAGGCAAGCAGGAGAAAACCGAGATATCAATGCTCGGAGTTCCTCCCACGAGGCTCGTAGGCCTCTACAATTCCACTGGAGGAGTAGGAAGATGTCTATTTTCGAGTGCGCTCCAGGCGAGCCCCTGAAAGAGACTGCCTTTTACCCACCTGATTCGGTACGGTAATACGACGAGAAGAGGAGACTGGGACCCGAGAGAAGCCGGGTCGAATGACCTCGAGCTTTCTCCCAACAAAGGAACCTGCGCCCCCTCCGGACGCCGCACTACTAGAGCCAGACCGCACACCACTCCCCGAAGCTACATGCTCGCGGGGAGGATTCCCAACACTATATCCAAGGGATTCCTCAGTTTCCATATCCCGATCAGGAAAACCACTAGAAGCAACAGGAACTGGAACAGAGGGGGTCTCACCAGGCTCAATATGAGCCTCCGAATCTTCCTCCATAGGCCTATCCTGAGAGACCCCAGAATCATGTATACCTACAGTAATCTTAGTTGGCGGAACAGATTCAACTGAATCTGTAGAACCGCGATGTCGCTTCTTCATACCTCTGGCGGACTTCGGCGAAGCAATGTGAGGTGCATGTACATCAACATGCATCACCTGGTACGAGGCCGGAGAAGCCCCATCAGAACCTGGAGGTGACTCGACATAATCACAGGACAAAAGGGAAAATCTATTATGGGACGTAATAACAGTAGCTTCAAAGGGCCGGGAGGAAACCGTAGAGGACACCTGAGCAGCGGGCTGGGCAGAAGAGCGAGTGCCTAGCGATGAGATGTACGTCTTTGCTCCAGTACCTGCCTTCTGGCGGTAGAGGAGTTCACGGCGCGCACTACCAAGGCTGATAAACTGACTATTTGCAAGTTGCAAAATATCCTGTTCCAGGCGAAATCATGGGCACTGTCTGGAAGACAACTGGTGAGCATCCTGGCAATAGAAGCAATAAGCATCTGACGCACATTCCGCCGTGGAGTGCGAGCCTAATGCAGAAAAATTACCACACCGAGAAGGCTCAGTGCAGTATTTCTTACCATGACCATACCCGTAACATGAAAAACATTGTAGAGGGCGGTCAACAAAAGGCTTTACCCGAAGATGGAGGGGGCCAATACTGACACGGTCAGGGAGGGTAGAACCAAAAAAGGTGAGAAGTATCATGTTAGCTGAACCCTTCATCTTGGACATCTTATGAACAGAACTAGGGCACACCCCAAGTATTTCCTCCTCAGATAACTCATAGAGGTCATGGTTATATATACTGCTTTTACTATAATTGAAGGTATGGTGTGCTTTGACCGTTTCAAACATGTTGTCAGCAGGGCATGGTAGATGTTGCAGCATTTTAGCTTGAGTAATATTTTTAGCCCTGACTAACACTCCCTTCCCATACTTTTTCAGTGAGAGAGAGAGAGAGAGAGAGAGAGAGAGAGAGAGAGAGAGAGAGAGAGAGAGAGAGATGGGATATATCAGTCAATGGGGAAATGGGTAACCGTTGCGTTTGCTTCACCTCCCGCCACACGCTATTCCGATGAGTGAATCCTTCTGTAACGGTTCGGAACTTCACGAATCAGTCTCGTTCCCCGTAAAGAGGACTACCCACCCACAGCCCCAGCCTCCTCCTCCCGACTGCCTCCCAGTACTCATACCACAGGAACCGTGCGACGCGCTAACGCACGGGCAGAGACGGGCTGGCCACGGGAGAGAAGCCACTGCTTCCCCTTCATGCCTGTCGGCGCCTATTGGTGTTATCGGTTTCCTTCAGGGGGTCATTGTCTTGTCTCCTGTAAGGTCCTTGCCGTCGTTGTTATTCATTTGTATGAATTTACTCTTTCCTTTGTCGTTTTTATTATGCACACTACCTCGTGTATATCTCTTGGAGCTGGATGGCGATTATGTTAAGCGCTGTGTGACCGCTGTAGTTGCGATGCCACGAATTGAAATCCCAGTCGGTCAGTCGGTCGCTTAAGCAAAGGATACCACTTGGGGTATGATTGGCCTGCCCGCAACCAGGACCAAAGAACAGTGGGTCAACCGGCGCGCAGAAAATGACGTCAGCATGTGGAGCGAGGAGAGATGAAATAGAAAACTAAAGTATTCACGTCGAACAGTAACGGAAATAAAATCGAAAGTATTTACGTCGAGCGGTAACTCAAATATAAGCGAAACAGGCTTTCATTGTCTTTGTTTTTGGTTGACAAATATCGTATCTTCTAGGTTTCTGTAGTGAATTTAACACACAAAGAAATTGCGTACACATATCTTTAGGTAATGTTGCTTGCTTATACACAATATATATATATATATATATATATATATATATATATATATATATATATATATATATATATATATATATATATATATATATATATATATATATATATATATATATATTCTAGACACAGTATAAAAATACAAAACATGCTAAATACCTTTTTGGCCACAATGGGAGATCTTAAACCTTAAATCTGAATAATGACTGCCCGTCTCTTTGTTATGGCTCATCTTGCTGTGTAATAATAAGTACAATGAAAAATATAAGCTTACATTCAGAGTACTGCCTCAGCCTTGGTTGGGTACGGACGCTCCGCTCCTCCTGCATATCTACCAGTGTTCAGAGACCTCAAAACTGCTCACTCGGCTAACGTCTGCTGGAGTCGGGGCCCGTACAAGCAAGCCCTTGTTGCTGTGCGTGTTTGCCTTTCCATCGAGGCGCTGCCTGCCTCAATGGAGTACCCTGGGTCGGGGGCTGGTTCTTCCCTGGAGGATGACCTGGTCATGTCTGACGACGACGACTCGCCTACGGTGAACCACTGGCCCGAGCTGCCGAAGCACGACTCCCCTCTGCCGTCGTCCGATCGTCAACCTGGGAAACTTCCCGCCCCCAAACGGCCTGCTGCTGATGATTCACTCGACCCAGCCACTGAGGGCTGCCTGCGTCCGGCGGCCAAAACTGCCAAGAGTGCTTCCCCGGCGGGTGACGAAACTGTTTATGTGCCTCCTCTGCCTCCTCTCGGTGCTGCTACCTCTGCCGCCTCCCGGCCTTCCGCTAACCTCCCAGCTTTTGCCCCCAGAGACACCTACGTCAAGCTCTCCTTCACCGGGAACCCGTCTACCGACACGAAGCTGCGATGGTCTTCCGAAGTTAACAAGGCCTTCCAACTTCAGCGGGATATGGCCGAGACCAAGATGGCTGCCGTCACCTCAAGGTTTGTTTACATCTCGAGGCAGCGAACGGACATCATCGAGCGAGCCAAGGCTGGTGAGTTTCTGTCTTTGCCACTCATTCCTCATGACTCACCCGAGAGGCCTCGTAAATACCCGAGCTACATCCTCACCCGTTTTCCGGTTGACGTGGACCCGCGTCTTGCTGAGGGTTACCTTGGCGTGCACTCTGCCAGACGCTTCTTCCAGGATGGCTCGCCCATTAACCGGATTGTCGTCGTGTGGAGCCTGCCTGACCCCCCTCCACCCACTATCGCCTTCGATTTCCTTCCATGTCTTCCTCCCTGTGAGGTGCGTAAACTTCTCAATGACCAGCCTTGGTGTTACAGGTGCTGGGGTTGTTGGTCACATCTCCAGGTATTGCTCTGCCTTACCGAAGTGTGCCTGGTGTGCTTCCGATCACGACTCAAGGACGTGCCCCGTCAGGAGTGTGTATTCTCGCCCAGCTGCTTCCACTTCCTCCGAGCTTCAACCTCCTAAGGACGCGTTTCGCTGGAAGTGCCCACGCTGCCTTCAGCCTGGGGTTAACGTGTGGCACGGCTGTGCTCGACGCCAGGCCCCGTCTCGTGCCTCCTCAACAGCGCCACCACCTCCTCCGCTGCCGCCATCTAACCAGTCTGTTCCTCCCACTGACTCTGCCTCTCCACAGGACCTGGCTCTTCGCAAGACCGTTGCTTCCCTCCTGGCGCGATGCACTGCTCTTGAGGATCGTTTCGCCGCCCTTGACGCCAGGATTGACGGATTGGTTACCGCCCATACAGCTACTGCCTCCCAGCTTTCGACCGTGGTTGAAGCTCAGCAGGCCGTCGTCTCCTCAGTCGCCACACTCACTGAAAAAATGGACACCGTCGTCTCTCGACTCGAGAAGCTATACGAGTCGCCTCCTGCTCCTGGCCCGTCTTCTTCACGTCGCTCGTCTGCCTCCGCTCACCGGTGTCCCCGCTCAAAGGCTCAATTTCGCTCTTGATTCTCTTGAGGTAATCTCATGAAATGTTTGTGGCATCACTAACTACGCCAAGCTTGCACAACTCAAAGCCTATGTTTTTCGGCATTATCCTAGCGTTATTTTGCTCCAGGAAGCATTTCCAGGTCGGCCGCTCCCCGCTGGGCAAGCTCCTCCTCTCACAGGCTACGTTCCATACGTCAATATGGTAAGGAATGGTCTCCTAACTTAAGTCCATTGTTCCTTACCACACCGCCTCCTCCGCACTTCTACGGATCCTGACATGACCTTCCAACTCTTTGAAGTCACGCTTGGGGGTGGCGTCCTTCAGATTTGTAACGTGTACTCTGCCCCTGCTCGGCTCCATCTTGCAGCTCTTCCACCTCCTACGGTGCGGGGTGTGGTTTATCTCGGAGACTTCAGCGCCAGGCATCCCGACTTAGGTGACCGTTCTGGCTCCACAAACTATCCTGGTCTACGTCTCTTGTCTTACATCCGAAGGCATCATCTGACGCGCTGGGACACGGGGCGCCACTCACCCCCGGGGTGGTACGCTGGATCACGTCCTCACCTCTGGCTTGGTAACACCTCGGGTCCAGTGCTCCTCCGTGCCGGCTTTGTTCTCTGACCACGTTGCCCTTCGGTTTTGTTATACTCTACCTTGTGTGCCTACCAATTCTGCCTCTCGCTTACGAATCAATGTGCCCCCTAAGTATTGCCCAACGTTTATCTCCTACATAATCCAAATGTTGTCTACTTTTAACGTTACTTCGCCTAGTCAGTTATATTCTGATCTTGTCTCTGCCACCCATGACTTTTACAGGCTGTATGTCTCACGACCACACCTCCAGCGTCGCCCTGCCGCTCTCTCCTGGACACTAGACTCGCGCATTCATAAGGCGAGGGAAGAAGCTGAACGTGCTGGTCTCTTGTTTCAAGAAAACTCCTCTCCTGAGCTACTCCGTCGATACCAAGAGTCAACGGACGCTCTTGTGGCACTACAAGAGTGTGTCATTACAGAGTCCTTGTGGAAATTCACAGATAACATGAACCAGCAAACGAGTGTGGCCTCCATGTGGCGCCTCATCCGTCGGGTGATTAAGAAGACGCCCTCAACTGCCCGTCACCACACTCCCGCCGCCTACGCGCAGCAACTTGTCGACGCATGGTCGGAGCAGTCTACCCCTGCCAGCCTTCCCGCCCACATACAAGATGCCCTCTCCTCCCGTGCTCCTCCTGTCCGACGGCTCCGTCTTATGTGAGCTCTACTGCAACCGGATGACGATGAGTCCGTGCCGATTACCGCGGGTGAACTGCGCCGTGCTCTGTCTACAGGTAAGGCTTCGTCTCCTGGTGATGATGATATTATTTACTCTGTACTACGCTTGCTGCAACAAGTTCCCGGGAACCCACTGCTGCTACTCTACAATCTTTGCCTTCGCGATGTTTGTGTACCACAAGCCTGGACCAGCAGCACCATCATACCCATTCCAAAGCCAGGAGCGGCAAAGTTCAGATCCATTTCCCTCACTTCTTGTTTCTTGCTTAACCGTCTAATGTATCGGCTCCAGGACCACCTTTTGCCCCAACTATTTGGCTTCCTTCCTCAGCGCAGCACACACCACTGCATCGTCGACTTATACTCTCGCCTCTCCCGGGACAGCGTGGTAGCTTTCGTCGACCTCAAGACTGCCTTTGATGTTGCTAACAGGGACATCATCCTGGATCAGCTCGTTGACTTTGGTATTAAGGGTAATCTCTTAAGGTGGATTAGGGGCTACCTCAGTAACAGGATTGATTGATTGATTGATTTAAATTAGGCGCCGCAACAGCCTGGGTCATATGGCGCCGCATTCAATGAGTTAAAAACTAAAAAAAGAAAAAAAATAACTAAAAGGGCTAAAAAAGGAATAAAAAAAGTAAACGAAGAGCAAAGCCAAGCAAAACGAGACGAAACAAGTCACACAGAAAACGGTCATAACTCATGGAGAAGGCCACCTTCTCCATAAAGAGAAGTACTTCATGTCCCGGGGAAAGGCATCTCCCTCCCAGCATCAGCGAGAGACGGAATGATCCGTTTCCCCGACACTGCGACAGGTATCGCACTCGCAGGTCCCCCAAACTGGGGCACTCGACCAGCAAGTGCCGCACGGTCAGGGGAACCAAGTAGTCATCACGATAAAGCTGCACCCCCCGGGCGTAGTAACAAATGTACGGAAGTGGGGGTAGCCTCAGCGGGGGGGACTGGAAGTGGGGGTTAGGGGGGTCAGCGGGGGGGTTATGGAAGAGGGGGTATCTGGACCCCCCCCCCAAGTATTGCGCTTTTGCACATGCCCTACACCCCCCCCCCACCCCCCTCTCGGGCTAGCGTACGGAAGCGGGGGGATATGACGGGAGTGGGGGTGCCCAGCGGAGGTGACGGAAGAGAGGGTACTTGAAGAGTTAAGATAAGATCGTGAGCTCGAATGACCACAAGATTATAATCCCAGGAAAAGGTTAAAGACATTAGGTTAATGACCAGGCTGGAATATGTCCCGCGCACTTGTTCCCGGTGTCTTATCTTTATTTCCCTCCCTCTTCCCATACACACACACACACACACACACACACACACACACACACACACACACACAAACGCACACACACACACACACACACACACACACACACACACACACACACACACACTCACACAAGATAAGATCGAGATCTCGAATGACCCCAAGATTACAATCACGGAAAAAGGTTAAGGACATTAGGTTAATGACCAGGGGGGGAAAGAAAGAAAGATAAGACGCCGGGAACAGGTGCGCGGGACATATTCCAGACTTTTTTTTTTTTTTTACAACAAATGAGCTGCCTCCTTTGTTGTAAAAAAAAAAGAAAAAAAAAAAGGCTGGAATATGTCCCGCGCACCTGTTCCCGGCGTCTCATCTTTCTTTCCCTCCCTCTGCCCATAGACACACACACACACACACACACACACACACACACACACACACACACACACACACACACACACACACACACACACATCTGGTCTTACGAGATAAAATCGCGGAAAAAATGGATCGATGACTCTCCATGTATCTGAGGCCACGCCTATTGAAGTCTTAATGATTCAAGTCATTACAATAAACCTCAGGTTATTAAGGACTGACCCGAGGAACACACATGCTTGCGCGCACACGTACATGCATACACATACACACGCGCACACACACACACACACACACAGACACACACACACACACATATGTTCATGCGAGATAAAAATCACGGAAAAAAATGTTTCGATGACATCTCCATGTATCTGAGGCCACGCCTTCTGGTCTTCTGAAGCCTTAATGATTCAAGTCATTACAATAAACCTCAGGTCATTAAGGACTGACCTGAGGAACACACACACACACACACACACACACACACACACACACACACACGTACAAACGAACACACAACGCCGGGAGGTATTTATGGGCGTCAAACCAACGAGCACTTCACAGGTTCTCAAGGAGGTCTCGGGTCAAGAGGTCTCCTGTTCTTGTTTCCCGTAAACATGAGGACCCCTGTACACACCTGTATCAAATGTTCATGGTGTAATAATTACTTCCCGTTGTCCGCACTCGCAGCTCATAGGGCGGCCTGCCTTCCAGAGGGCCTTGGGACTGGATCGAAAGATATATCTACTAGAAACAATGGTAACTACTTAAATGTTTGCGTTACTTTATATGATTGCCATAAAAAACAGTAGCAGATGTGGATGACGGGAGGGGGGTAGAGAGATGGGCAACATGTTCAATATCGACTTTAGTCTTTATCTTTTTTTCAGAAGAGACGTCGTCGACTAGCTCTGATCGATCAGATGTCGGTTTCTCTCAACCAGACCCCAGCGATATTGGAAGTTGTTCTCCACGGACGGGTCTCAGCGACGAAGCCAGTCAAAACCAAAGGTAGGTCAAAACCTAATATCTTCTGAAATGCAATATTGTTAAAATGTGTTTTACAAGAGACACATTTTCCATATTGTATTTTAAGTGTCACAGTAAAATATGTGCGGGGTAGAAAGGTTCATAAAATTTCATTTATGTGTTTCATATTCCTTTAGGGCTATCTCCGAAGAAGGCGGGTCTGCTAAGCTCAGCCATTGCCCCTCCTCTTCAGCGATCGGTAGTGGACGAAAACGAAAACAAGCGAATACAGGAACAAACGGTAAGTTTCTACGTTTTTTATTGCGCACACGTCTGTTCTAAGGAAAAAATTGTAATTTCACTGGTTCTCTCTAATATTATTTTACCTTTCTTCAGACACCTGCAGGAAAAAGCAAGCCCGTCGTGAGGGATTCTCCCATCCAAACAGTTCTCCACAGCCAGGGCCCAGGGGTTATAACCCGGGACGGCCGGCAACAACACCCTCACCAACACCCGGTGAAATAAGCCAACATTTCAACGGGGCCTTAACAACGATCGACGTGCCCGTCCCACCAGCAGACAACGGCGACATTAAATCATATTTCAACAACAACACTGACCGTCTTCGCGAGGCAGTAGAGTCTGTATTCCAAGGCTGCCAGCAGGTTAGACTTCCTTCTTTTAAAGTGTACGTTGACATGCATCAGCGTTTAGTCAGAGAAGACCCGGACGATGGAGTTCAATATAGAGATATGTATATGAGAAGTCATATGCAGGTAATTAGCTATGATGATATAGATTCATATGTACGTGAACTATCCGAATATTTTGTTAGTCGGTTTGAACATGACATGTCAGACGAAGAGGGCAGTGGATTTACGTTAGATGAAATAGTTAGCGTAAAATTTTCCTTCTCTCTTTTAATGCTGCACAATAGTATTGAAGAGTATGTGCCCTATTCTAAGGGTGTTCCAGGGAAAACAAAAGTTCTCAACCCTTCGGGACCCATGGACTGTGTTTTCCAAGTTCTAACAGCTTATCGTTATCTAAAGTCAAGAAATGTAGTTCCATCGGGCAGACAATGGGAAAATGCTTGCTTGGGCTCTATTAATACGGGTAACATTCCTACCCCGGTATCCTGGGAAGACCTCGGTCGGCTTGAAAGATTAAACATCATAAGCATTCGCGTTTACTGTCTAGACAACGTTGAAGACAAAAAAGGCGAACTAACTCTAGTCAGAAAGGGGCTCAAAGATCAAGAAGTTGTTCATTGTCTGTTGTTGGGGAACAGACACCTTGCTCTTATCCAAGACTTTGACGCATACATGAACCAGTTTACCTGCCAACGTCGCGGGAAAAAAATGTTTTGCGATATCTGCCTGTGCGCCTGTGTGAACAAGACAACGCTTGCTGAACATGTGCTAATTTGCCCAACGATGATCACAAGACTAAGATTCCCACCCGCGAGCTCTACTGTGAAATTTATTAATCATGCTAAGGCATATGAGCCATCTTATTTAGCATTCTATGACTTTGAGAGTATTCTCGTAGAGCCTTCTTCGAATGTGTCTGGATGTGTAAAGAGACATCACTTTGCCATAGCGTATGCTTACATTATAGTGAATAGAAACGGAGAAACAGTACAAAGCGGATCCTATTGTGGAAGTAATGTTGTAAACCATTTTATTCATACAATGCAGTGTGCCTGGAAAAGTTGAAATTTTCTAAAGGCTACAATAAAATCAACATGACCGATGAAGATACGGCACGTCACAATGAGCAAACTTACTGTCTTCTCTGTAAACAGTTTTTTTTAAAAGGTAAAGGAGTAAAACATCATGACCATGAAAAATCAGGAAACAATTACATTGGAGCTTATTGTAATAGATGCAACCTCCAAATGAAAAATCACAAATTGCAGCTCACTCTCATTGCACATAATGCTAATTACGACATGTCGTTAATCCTGCGTGAATTAACGATACCTGACTTGAAAATCAAACTAAGACCAAAACGTTCAGTTCACAAATACCATGAAGTCATCATAAATGACTTGAGATTTATTGACTCGTATGCCTTTATGTCTGGTTCACTCGCGGCTTTAGCGAACCTATTCATCAGTAATGGGAACGAACCCATATGCACACAACAGATGTTGAAAGATGTGCCAGCACCTGCGTTGCCATTATTAATCAAGGGAAAGCAGGTGTTTTGTTATGACTATATGGATTCGATGGAACGACTTTCTGAGACACGTCTTCCATCCCGCGAAGATTTTTTCAATTCGCTTCAAGAAGCAGAACTTTCCGAAAGTGATTATAAACATGCTCAGAATGTTTGGAAAGTAGCTGGGTGTCAGAGCCTGAAGGACTATTTGTTGCTTTATGTAAAAGTGGATGTTGGCCTTCTATGTGATGTCTTCCTAGAGTGGAGAGATATTTTGAAAACCCAGTGGAGGTTGGATATTGTAAATTATGTTAGCCTGCCAGGATTTGCCTATGACTCCTTTCTGTTAAAAACACAGCAGGAATTAGAGGTGCTTAGTAGCCCAGACATATATCATTGCATTCAAACAAATGTGCGTGGGGGCTACACAAGTGTTGTGCGTCGTTTTGTACGCGCCAATAACATCTACACGAACCCTCAGTTTAATCCAAAACATGATAGAAGCACTTTCCTTTCATATCTTGACTTTAACAGTCTTTTTCCCACTGTAATGCAAGAGAAGTTGCCATGTGGGGATATGAAAAAACTAGATGAGACAGAAATGCAGTCGTTTTTGAGCGGGGGCTTGGTCAATCAAGCAACCGATGGCGATTTTGGATATCTCATTCTGTGCGATACTGAGGCTGTCTCACGTGAAGTCGTTGAGAAAACGGATGACCTCCCACTGATCATCAGAAGACACAATATCACCAACAGAGATATATCGTCAGTCACACGCGAATGGTATGAAGAAGAAAACCGTCCAGTACCGTGTAAGAACATAAAACTGATTGGAACACATGCTGTTCAGGAGAAAATGCTGTTTCCTCTGCCCCTCCTTAAACTACTTATTCAACTAGGCCTGGTTGTTAAAAAAAAGTGCATGCTATTTATACGTTTAAGCAAAAGCACTTTCTTGCGGACTTCATTCAGGATAACATAGAAGCCCGCAAAAGTGCTACTTGCCCTATCAAGAAAAATGCAATCAAGTGTATTTCAAACAGCATTTTTGGTCGATTCCTGATGAACGTGGCCAAATATAGTGAAGACATAGATATTGTCACCAACCGCGAAAAGTTTTTGAAGCTGGCCCGAAGTCCTTACTTTAATTAAACGCGTTGTACCTCTCAATGATGGTCATGTAGTTGTAACTCGCCATAGGAAATATTCACGGGTGAATCATCCAAACTACATTGGCTACTGCATCCTAGAGCTGTCCAAGCTGCGACTATATGATTTCTATTACAATGTGTTGAAGGCTCATTACGGAGATCGAGCGAAACTAGTGTATTGCGACACTGATTCCTTAATAACAGAAATTGAAACTCCTGATCTATTAACAGAGTACTCGCAGGAGCCCTTCAAAAGCTATATAGACACAAGTAACTTTAGCCCCTCACATTCCTTGTACAGCACAGACAACAAAGGAAAGCTTGGATTTCTCAAGTCTGAAGTGGGGGAAAGAACCATCTCAGAATTTGTAGGTGTAAAACCAAAGTGCTACTCCATCCTCTTGGCAGACGGTGACCGGTTGAGTTCAGCTAAGGGCGTTCCAAAGTTCATAAAGAAGAAAATTGATCATCAGCGATACAAAGACGCCCTATTCCAGATGCAAACATTTACCTTTGACTATAAGGGATTCACAGTGCGCAATGGACGAATGAGTACAGTAAAATATCCCAAGAGAGGGATATCTGTAGTTGAGGACAAAAGACACTACATTAGCACCTTGGAGTCACGATCTTACGGTCATCCCGATAATTCTATGGGGATAGAGGAGGAAGAGCAGGAGGAGGAGGTAGCCCAGATCATGACACTGTCAAACGAAGAAAATTTGGAGGAAGGCGATGAAAGAGGCATAACAGAAGCGAGACTAGCCGAGGTAATGGGTGGGCAAGAGATCGGTGTAATGGGAGAACTAGAAGAAGAAACCTATGAATTGTGGGGAGAACGGGATGTGCTGGCCGAACAATATTTTCCCTTGATAAAACGGGTAGAGGCGGATGATGACATGTTAATGCAAGCCGCGGAACAAGAAGAAATAAATCAAATGCTCTCATCATCCCCCCTTGAATATATGCTAGTAGATACAGACTTCAGAATAAATTGTAGTTGTTTATAAGAAAGGGACTGGTGTGAATGTTGTATATACTGTTTATAGTGTAAGAATTTGCCTGCTATTTTTATGTTAAATATAAAATATATGTAAATATATTCTGTATATAGGGCTAATGTTGGAACCTATGATATTATAAAATTGCACATGATGAATCTGGAATCATAATTTGACCAAATTCCAATAAACATTGAGTTTGTTTGACTTGTTTAAATGTCCTTTATCAAAAAAAATAAAAAAGAAAAAAAGAAACGGATGAAATTTTTTTTTTAATTATCTTAAAATTTATTCGATTTGTGGAAACATGAATAAAACGCTTTTATGTTTCGATCCGGCTCATGCATAAAAGACTGCCCGCCAAATCAGGTGGGCGGCGGCGGCGGCGGCGGCGACGGTAGGGGATGCGACAGGATTGCTCGGGGCCCGGGGCCTGGGGCGGGGTGGGGCGGGGCGGGGCGGGGGCAGCACGGGGTAGTGGCGGTGACGAGTGAGGACCTGTGAGTGGAGCCAGACCTCTGATTTAAGCATGGTATACAACCACCCCAACCCCCGATAAAGGAACTAGAAAATTACTTATGCTTAGAATAGCTTCATGGAATGTAATACATTTCAATATGAAAAAATCAGTAAGTCAATACTTACTTTTTATGAACACGTGTTAAATGTTTGATGACATACGGGCATTATAAACTTGCTGTAAGCGAATCTCATCACGTGTTCATCATTCCTCGAATATTCAGTCTTGGAAAACTCCATACATATTTTTTCAAGAGTTTCTCTTACACCCAAGTGTGAAACATTGTAGGCAAAGTACATGGCATAAGCCCCGCACACATCGCTTCGCGTGCTTTGAAGTCGAAATGCATTTTTATACATACTGAGCCCTGGGTAATCAATATATTTGAAATGATCAGAGTATAATTTTGGATCGAGAGCATAACTATCTAGGAACACTGCCATGCCCGGTTCATAGTAGAGACAAATCCAGTGTCCCATTTCTCTTTTAGAATAACTTGGTAGCGTATTGACGATGCACACTATAGATTTTCTATATCGAGGTATAGAGTTTACCTTGTCTGCCAATAACATACCTAAAAACAAGGCCTGCTTTCCTATGTGCCCCCTCAATCCTCTTTCAATCTCCATATTGTTCATCGCACAGCCGCTTCAAGCGCGCACATCACACTGCAGCCGTCTTTCAGAATTAACTGTTATTATACCCACTGTTTCGCCAAACAGTATCAACAGACCGTTCTCGTTTTCTCCCTTGCTTAGATTCAAGCTAAGTCTAAGCCCCCCATTCATTTCAACGGCCAAATTATCATTTAAGTTTTCAGCACGCAAATCAAATGTGCAAATCATTGCCCCCTTGCCGAAAATATCCTTTCCAATTAAATGGTCTTTGTGAAAACCAAGTGCATCCAAAGTACAATGGTAGAGCTCAGCATGGTCATGAGGGAATTTACTAGGAATATTATACATGGTTCTACCATTAACACTTAAGCTTATTTGACTTATATCGCCATGGCTCAAATACAATGGATTTAGCGTATAGTCGCCAGAATGAGCTTCCATGCTCGTTATAATAAGCGAGAGTTTTTTTCCGGAATAACATTACCCCACGGTTGATCATACGTTCCTGAGGTTTGGTCTTTGGCTACCACATAGGTTTTCAAGAGGGTTTTGGTAAATGTCGATTTTAAAAGATTCCCTGTGGCGAGAGACGCGTTCAAAGCATGAAGTGCATTAGGATAAGGAAACAGTCGCGTATAAAGCAGCTTGGCTGAATCTATATGCAGACGAATGTTATCGCCAGTTGGAGAATTTAGCAGCCATGCATTACTAGATAGTTCCATTCGGAGTCTAACCGAAATACCATCGAGCAAGTAACTGTCTAAAGAACTTATATCCAGAAGAAGCGGGGTACAGAGTTGTATACCGTGAGTCTTAACCCGCTTCATCATGGTCTTGTGTTGCGCGCTGGCATTGTCAAAGTATTCTGCTGTTACTTTGGAAATAAAACCGTTCTCTGGGATGGTAATATTAGCAATGACTCCAATTGTATTCAATTTGTTGGGCGACAAATTATTCAGCATTTTAACGTATGACGTGTACCCATAAAGTACATTATTGTCAACAGCTACATCTCCCAAAAAACATTGCACTGATTTAAATAGGCTGTGCGCGGTATTATTTGCAAATTCAACATGTTGAGCGTCTTCGAGAGGAGTAGTATTGTCTGGCTTAGTTAAGCGTAAAGAGGTGTGCAGCACCAATTTCCCCAAATAAATAAAACTGCCAAGTGTTCCAGGAATGAGAAATTCTATATCTATCGGATAATTTCATATTGAATCCGAGGTTAGTAGGTAAAACATCAGCATCATAACGGGAGGCAATCGTTGTTTCCAATAATCTCATTTTGTTGGGGCGGGGAAACAATTCACTGACACCGGCGGCATATTGCCCCAGGGGAGAACGCGGGTTCCCGACACCAACCGCGCTGGTGATGCTCGCCATACTGCTCTTAGTTCAACAATGATTACAACTCGGTAAATATGTCCTTTTTATAACACCTTTTCCTCCCGACTCGCCTGACTTTCTTTTTCCCGCTTCCTCTAGTCAATTTCATTGCAGCTTGCTTTAAGGAATTAATTCCATGCTTTTTTATAGAGCTTCTCAAGTTGCTTCCCTGTGAAATATCATCTAGAACATTGTTTCCAAATGCTCGAGCTGAAGGCACAATGACATTTTTCACTAGGAAAGGGAAAGCTCTTTTAGCGAGTCCTACTAAAACCGAAAATAAACCCCCGCCTCTGTGATAGCTTGGTTCATAAGAAAGTGTGACTATATCATCAATACCACTCCCTCTGGATGGTATCTGTTTGCCATTCGAAAGCAGGGTATGATATTCTGCTACGGAAGGAGGGATGAATGTAACCCGCATGGTGGCGGCGAGGAGACTGTCTTTTCAAATGGACAACATTCCTATTAATACAGCAAAATGTACTCAAAGATTCAACGCGATCGGATATGAAGTAAACATGTAACAGGGTATCCTTCTTCGAAATGCATAGGACGACCTTTTTGATCTGTGAGTTTAATAGAAATCGAATCAATTACTTTGGATTTAAGGGACTTATATATAGTTGGATGCACGCCTTTTGTTAGACCTCCGGAGAGCGAAAAGGCATCAGGAGTATTTACATTTTTCCCTGCATACCTAGAGGGATTCACAAGGTCAGTGTAAATGAGAACACACTGTACGTCACCATTTCTCAACAGAGGGGCATGACCATGTAGCGGAACAAGAACGGGGTTTTGTTGTTCTTCATGTGTACCGAAGGAAGAAAACACAGCATAACCTAAATTGGGGACAAAACCGAGAACCTGGGCCAGTCGCGTATCAAAGGAAACCTTAATAAATACAACTTGTGGATGATAACCGTTGTAGCAGAACAAAGTTAAATGATCATTTGTTGAGCTAAATGCAAGAACCTCTCTAGAATACGCTAGTAAATGGTAGTTGTATCCATCGACCATCTCCTTTATCAATGTCGTTATTATACCGTTAACACACATCAGCAAATACCCAGTGTCATTATACAAGATACTAGCATTAATAGCCTCTGACAGTGTGCGTCTTTCAATAGCTTCTGAATCTGGCGTTGGTCTTATACCACATTCAAGATGTATACTACACTCTGGTTCACCCGGTTTAACAATGTAATACCGACGGGGAAGCAACACGTTCAGTAGACCGACTTCATATTCCACGTCCTTGTCTAATGTTAGAGTTTGTATACTATTAGTAAAGCTAGTGCTGGAATTGGAGTAAACTTCCCCATCCGCAATGCTGGTAACATATATATGATGTGACTCCATTTAGAGCAAGCAAGACACTAGCAAAAATATTATAATTATTTCATTATATAGAGGTAGACATGACGAGATGCCAGTTACATATTGTAGTTAAATCATACTAAACATCATTACATTGTTATTTATTGACATATTTTACATTTAGTGATGTACATAATTATTGGGAAATTGTCTGGAGTTATAGTTATTCAGGACCCACGTCGACTACAGCACCGTCCCGTTTTCTTTTCCATTCGTCAGCCACAGCGTCGTCCTCTGTATCCACCAGTTTCCTCTTCCTGTTTCGCTCGGGAGACACAGATAGAGTTAATTTTGTTTCAGGCTCATCGCACGTCCACCATCTGTCCAGGATGACGCACGATATATTATGCAGTTGGAGTTCAGCCGCAGCCTCTTGGAGATGCGGTTGGTAGTCAGCTTTCCACAACACGTAAAGAATTCCAGCGCTTGCAATATTGTAGGGGAAGACGACACTTGTAATGTTGCTTTTAATCACCCATTCTACCAGTTTTGTGATGGACTCTTTAAACCAGCGGAGACGGTTATCATAACTGTCTTCCTTTACCCCACGAATGAAATTTTGATATCTTGACGTCTGAAGATATCCTTGGTTTATAGGGTTATTTTCCAGTTCGCGGCCAGGAGCATATTGGGTTAGGATACACGCCACATAAGGAAGATTTTCACTCGGAGGATAGCGAATATGCAGACTACCGGGAATACCACGATCTTCCCAGCGACACCTGTTCAGTTGATAGATCGGGCTTCTTTCGCGGTAGAGATTACTGTGCGGGTATAATCCATGTAGGCGTCCAGTAAACCCCCTCTTTTCGTAGCAGGAACTGCAGTTAAGGGAAGAAACGACGATGGTCTTGTTGTTGCGGTAGATGTCATCGCCAGGAGAACCGTCTTTGTAGTTGAACACGTAGGCGTCCGACATGGTGTCCTCTGGTATACTGGTGAGTCATGAATAGTACCGCTTCAGCTGATGGCGAGGGACGAGTAGCGAACCATCGTCCCATCTGCTCTCTCTTATAAGCCCGCTCGGGGCACCACCGTGTCCGAGCGTGTTCGTCCTCGCCTCCGGCATTTCTCTCTACATGACGTCGCCGCTCCCTCTGTATAAGTCGCGCGTCCAACGCGGTTCAGTATCTACAACGTCCATGATTTTGTTTCTTTCTTGAATCACAATGTAGGACTGCACTAGCACATTGGAAAAGCGGATTTAATATGGAACCCATCTGTAAGTTGCCAACGATGGTTGTTTGGTGAAACCAGATCCCTGAATCTTTTGCCGCACGCGCGTATTTTTTATTTCGCTAGGTAATACGCCCGTGGCGTCAATGATGTGTTTTATATCAGCAATGTCAGCAATCGTTGGTTTTTGACTTGCATTAGAGAGTAAATTCAACATGTACAGGATATTGGAGGATCGAACAGAAGACAATAGGTTGCCTCGGCTATCCCATTTTGCGATGGGATTGTCTTTTATTCGTTCTAGCATCATATTGACGTATGGCACGTCGATACTTTTAACATACAGAGGTATTAAATTACTTATTTCAGGATTGGAGGAAATCTTGTTCTCCCTAATCCCTGTGACTCTAAGTTGCACGGGTGGTAGTTTTGTGGTTTTGTATACACCAGATCGCGATATTTTTTTTTTTGTAAGTTTTCTTTCTTACAGAGCGAGATGACGGGTTCAGTCTTGTAGAAGTGCTTGGTCTAGCACCATGGGACGACACGACAGGACCGCTGCTGCTTGCTGACACATGTTCAGAGACCGGCATGTGATCGGGATGGGTCGACTGCGGATTGAAGCACGATTGACCGTTGGCCCCCGGACTCGTGGAGTTGGCGCATTTAGGCTTAATACCCGTTAAAACACGCTCAGCGGTAGACTCGGGAACAAGATAATACGTGCGCATTATCCAAATAATTTCCCGATCAAGGAAGCGGCAATAGGTAATATAGCAGCAAATATATTACCACCCCGTCTCGATGTCAATATAAGTCTTTTCTTATGGAGAGGAGTTTTCTTTCTAGCTATGGTACGTATGTCTTCCCGATAGTTACGTAATTTCTTGATAACTTTGCTATTGAGGGTGAGGTGCTTCTTTAACAAATTGGAAAATATTTCAGATATACAGTTCAATTGTTCTCGAGCTGCTTGCTTAATAGCACGGTTTCTATCTTTTACTTTTAATTTCTTCAAAAGTAAGACAAAATTTTTGTGTGCACTAAGGAGTGGTGTCTTTTTACGCATTTTCTACAATATCATTAGCGTCAATCCAGCTGTTGAATGAAGTAGGGTATCCCAACCACGATACAAAATACTGCTTTTTTCCTTTATTTTTTCGTGAACGCAGTATTTTAATATCGTATGTCTCAGGCAGAGCGCTTAAGACGAGCTCTGGCGCGTAGAATATCCTCTGTATTGGTTCTCCAGACAAATCTTTTAAGAGATAAGTTTTGGGCGATTCTTGTGTTTAATTGATTTTATGCGAAAGAGCTCGTGAGTATTTTGCTGCGTGTATCCTTTATGGAATACAGAGGAACGAGCACTTCCAACAAGGCGAACTATTTCCCTAACTGCCAGTCGAGAACTGGTGGAAGACGCTGGTTGCTTCGGGTTTTTATACATTGCGTGGAATTGCCGTTTGATTGCAGATGGGTCTTTTAAGTTATGAATATCAATGGGAGTTTGTTTGTTCTTCAGTCCAGAACGGGGCGAGCGGTTGTAGGCGTTGACCATGTTTTGCAGCTCATCAATATATCTTGAAGAATTTTGAGACGTTATGAACTTGTAGATGCGTGCTTTAAGTGTACGAATGGCCCGCTCTGCCAAGGATGCTTTGATCTCACTTGATTACACATTGTAAAGCTTAATGCCCCGGGAACATAAATACTTTCTTACTTTTCGATTCCAGAATTCTGTGCCCAAGTCGGTGTTTAATCTTCGTAAGCCTTCAGAATCTTTATTTTCCACCATTTGTTTAAAGGCCACGAGCATAGTATTTGCGTCTTTATTCCGACACGGGACAACATGCATATATCTAGAAAACACGTCTATGCATACTAACAAGTAGCCTATGTTATTATTTTCCTTTCTTATATGTCTCACGTCTGCTAAATCGGCAGCCATGATTACTTTGGGTTTTGAGGATATTATCTTTTGCCGGGGAAATTTTTTAGTTTGTAGCTTATGCAATGTATTTGTTTTATTGCTTCTCAAAAAGTTGAATACGTCATCACGTGTTATTGCCGGATTTATACTTTTTGCTTTCTCCCATAATTTCGCCTGAGAGCTTAAACCATAGGGTTCGTTATGTTGGGAGTAAAGAGCGTGTAAGAGTTCCTTCTTCCTGGAGTTCACCATTGGAAGACGCGTTCACCTGGGGGTTCTCCGACAATGTTTGAGCGAAACTGTAGGGACTCAGGAGTATTTATACCCAAATCAACAAGAAGATATCCATAAGGACGTGAATATACAGCTTATTTATATATATCTACAAACTGGTTTGCCTTCTCTTTCCCGAATATTTGTCTGCCCAGAGTGTGAATTTGAGATAAATCGCGCTGTCTTAACAAGAGGAAATGAGAACAGTTCAGGCTAATATTCCTTGCATGCTTTCCACCCATATATAGATTTTGAGAGATAAATATGCATGAAATATTGTTGTGCTGTCCGCGAGTAAAAGCATCAACCACAATTTTGTTCCTAACAGCATCAATGAAAATATCGTCAAGTACATACAATGTCCCTCTCTGATCAAACGTATCCTCGTTGGCAATTGGATCAATTATTTCAGACGACACTATAACTTTAGGTCCTATTTCTTTATTTCTTTGAAGAGGATGAGACGTTAAGCCACATATGACAATTTTTTTTTAACTTTTCATGATACTTCAGAATAAGCAGCTGTACAAGTTCCGATTTTCCAGAGTTGCTATATCCTGCAACTATTATGCGCGCAGGATATTGGAAAATATCGAGAAGGTTCTCTGAATATGTCTCACCCATAGCGGAAACTCTATTAATGATGGTAATTATTAAAGTCTAATGCTTATATAGCACAGAATATGTGTGTGTGTGTGTGTGTGTGTGTGTGTGTGTGTGTGTGTGTGTGTATACAACAAGAACAACAACAATAGCAACTACCCTCGCTTCGTGCATGCCCCCCACTTCCGTCACCTCCCCGCTGACCGCCCTCTGACCGTCTTACCCCCACTCCCGTCACCCCCCCGCTGACCACCCTTTCTTCCGTCACCTCCCCCTGCTGGCCGACTCCCCCCCGCTCCCGTCACCCCCCCGCTTCCGTACGCTAGCCCGAGAGGGGGGGGGGGGTAGGCATGTGAAAAAGTGAGTTTTTTTTTTGGGGGGGGGGGCTTTTGGGGGGGGGGGGGGGGCTGGGGGTAGGGCATGTGAAAAGGTGAAAGACTTGGGGGTTAGGGGTCCAGATACCCCCTCTTCCGTAGCCCCCTGCTGCCCCCCAACCCCACTTCCAGTCCCCCTGCTGAGGTTACCCCCACTTCCGTACATTTGTTACTACTCCCGGGACATGAGGTAACCATGTGTTAGACGCGTATGACCCGTCCGAAGACGGGTCAAGGCTGTCTGCGAGCGACGGTCACGGACACTTTCGTATGACCAAGAACGAGACACAGTCCTGGTAATCTCTCCCATTTTGGAAGTCGCACCCCGAGCATTCCACCTCTCCTGCCAACTGGCAAGAATTGCCTTGCGAATCTCGGGAAACATATCTGTACATGGGACCGCACTTGGAGGGGCAGCTCTAGCTGCTGCCTCCCTTGCAAGTCCATCAGCTCGTTCGTTCCCGTGTACGCCAACGTGTCCTGGAACCCAACAAAACCCAACGCGATATCCCCTGTTGCTGAGCAAATACAGCCACTCGAGAGCAGATAAAACTAGGGGATTAACAGAGGGAGTAAAGGAGCCCAGCGCAGAAAGAGCGCTACGAGAATCACTAAAAATCATAAAAGAGTCCACAGGAAGCGTAAAAATAATCTGTAAAGAGGGGACTATTGCAGACAGCTCTGCAGTAAATACAGAAGCAACAGAAGAAAGACTACCTCCCCGACAGAAGGAGGGGAACACAACACCAAAGCCAACTCCAGCATCCAATTTAGAGCCATCAGTAAAGACAGGGATGGAGTCCGAGTGTTCAGTGAAATGCTAAAAAAATAAGGCTCGTGACGCATATGGCGGTAACTCCCTCTTACTATCTATAGTGAGAGAACACACTGATACACCGGGAAACTGCCAATATCCAACCCTAGGTACTCGATAAGGGCAGACAGGAATGGGAGGGAAAGACAACGGTCTCATGGCAGACGCTACCCGACACCCAAAAGGTTTAGGGAGACAAGGTCGCTCATCATATGCAGGCGAATGGGAATCTCGCAAAATTGACACACAAGGAACAGATTCTGGAAGGCGTTGGACGCGGAACCAGCAACGGAATAGAGAGGACTGGCGTCTCAAATCCAGAGGCAGGACGCCAGCATCCACGAGGAGGCTAGGTATCGGTGAAGACCGGAATGCACCAGTAGCCAAGCGGACCTCGACACGATGTACTGAGTCCAACACGCGTAGGTGAGCCTCCTTGGCGGAGGAGTAAACCTCGCAGCCATATTCCAACTTGGAAGGATGAGTGTTCTGTGGAGGAGGAGTAGCGTGTCCCTGTCTGCACCCCAAGAGGTATGAGCTAAAACACGAAGGAGAGACAGGGCTTTCTGACAAGCCGCCTTAACGTAACGTAAATGAGGCACCCAGGTTAGGCGGCTATCTAATAAAAGACCGAGGTAACGAGTCGTCTCTACACATGACAGTCGCCTATTACCAAGATATAAGTCAGGGTCCGGATGAACGCCTCGAAGACGACAGAAATGCATAGCTACTGTCTTTGAGGACGAAAATCGAAAGCCGCGCGTATTTGCCCAATTGGCGACTCTATTAATAGTCAATTGCAGTTTTCGTTCAATCAACGACATCTTTGCCGCAGAAAACGAAATGGATAAATCGTCTACATAATTTATAAGGAGCTATGAACTCCATCAGGCAGGACACCAACGACTCCATTAATAACCACAGCAAATAGCGTAACACTGAGAATACTTCCCTGTGGTACACCATCCTCATGTGGACAAACCTCGGAAAGAGTACTCCCCACTCTTACCCGTAAAAGACGATGAAATAAAAACTCTTGAATAAAAACAGGGAGACGGCCACGAAGACCAAACTCAAACAGGTTAAGTAAAATTCCATGACACCAAGCGGTGTCATAGGCCTTCTCCAGATCAAAAAACATGGTCACCTGGTGGTGATTATTGGCAAACGCCTCACAAACTGAGGACTTCAAGGATAAAAGAGCATCCGAAGTGGACCGCACCTTTCGGGAAACCATATTGCACCGGGGTCAATAAATTCCGGCTCTCCAAGTACCACATAAGCCTGACATTCACCATTTTCTCCATCACTTTACAAATGCAGGATGTTAAAGAAATAGGAAGATAGTTAGTTGCTTGGAGATGATCTTTCCCAGGCTTCAGAATGGGGAGAATTACAGCCACACTCCACAGAGATGGAAAATCACCGGTACGCCAAATGGAATTGTAAAGATCCAATAAAAATGTAAAACCACAGTCAGACATGTGGCGTAAGAAAGCATAAGGGATGTCGTCTGGACCTGGCGAGGAATCATGACACTGGGATAAAGCCGTCTTCAACTCGGAGAGAGAAAATGGTATATTATAAGATTCCCCTCCGGCTTCTCTTGCACAGTAGTAGTGCAAGCGGCATCCCACCAGGGAACAGGCCGTTTAGGGAACTGGCCAGACGTCCTGGGGACGGATTGAAGGGCTGCAGAATGTAGGGCATCAGTGAAATAGGATGCAGCCTCGTCACTACTGGTAATGGAGGCCTACCAGTGGTGACGTATGTGCCTGCCCGACTACCATCAAGGGCATGGCTGAGCCTCCCCACGTGTTTGCTGTGCGTGGCGTCCCGTGTTGCTTGGAGACGGGAGTCCTGGGGTCTGAGCGATGCCGCACGCTGCGCCCTGCGGCTAGCAACACGTCCCTTTGGTCCCTTATTCCGGCTAGACGGGCGGCTTGATCTCGGCCCGGTCAAGTCAATCGGCTGGTCACCCGTTGGCTAGGGTCAAGCGAGTACTGCCTGGTGGGCACCACAATGGTCTTGCGGCTGCCACAAAACACCAGACAGTGTCCGCGTATACTTCCCCCACTACCCCTGGGGTGCTGGGTGCGTTATGGCCCCAGCGTTAAGCCTCCCTTCATTGGGCTCAGAGTAGGGGTGGGGGGGTGGGGAAGCGAAGATTTGCCAGATACTCATGGCTTCCTCCTCCAACATATCTCGGCCTGCCTCTCTCCCTGACGTCCGCACTCTCTCGGCCTCCCCTCGACCAACGCTTATTGCCACTCTGAAGCCATTCCAGGCTCAGAATGGCACTAAGAGGGATTATGTCCCTCTCCTCGTCTTCCCGTCCTGTGGGCCCTCGTGTAAAGGGTCGCAAGCAGGAGCGAAAACCAGCCTGGCCCGCAAACGTTTTCCAAAGAAGTCCTGCCTGGTATGTTTGAGTCAGTTTCGTATGATAAGTACATGACTGTCAAGTCCGTCAACGGCACGTCTGTCATGGATCTTGACGTTTTTGAGGTTCACCGTGCTATCGTCAAGGCTTGTGGCCGCAAGCCTAAGGTAACACCACAGCGAGATGGCAGCCTCCTTGTGGAGGTTGAATCCCAGGAGGAAGCTTCTCGTCTTGGTGCCCTGACCGGTGTGCCGGGTGCAGAGGTGTCCTGTGCACCACATACTACCCTTAACCAGTCGAAAGGGGTAGTTTTCTGCAGGGACCTCCTCCGCTACAGCGAGGAGAGACTCCTACAAGAGTTTAGAGAAGAGGGTGTTATAGCAGTCCACCGCTTTCAGAAGAAGGTCGACGGTGTCTTGACACCAACGCCGTCTCTTCTTCTGACTTTCAATAGTCTTGTCCTGCCAAATACTCTGGATACTGCCTGGTACGCTCTGCCAGTCAAGGCGTACATTCCAAATCCTCGTCGTTGCTTTCACTGCCAGAACTTCGGCCATGTGGCACGTTCCTGTCGACGCCTCCAAAACGACCTTCCAGCAGTTTGTGTGAACTGTGGCGGCACAGGTCACTCTGCTGATTGTCCTAGTCCTGCCAAGTGCTACCACTGCCAAGTGCTACCAGGCTTCATCACAGGACTGTGACCGCTATAAGTTTGAGAAGGAGGTGCTTCTTATTCGTACTCAGGAAAGAGTATCTTTTCCTGAGGCCAAAAAGCGGGCACTGACAAGACTAGTCAGGCCAAGTGTGACCTACGCGTCCATCGCTAGTCACATCTTGAGCAGGCCAACACCCCCTGCGCTCACTCGCCCTCAGACACCTTCCCCGCCAGTCCAGCCTGTCCAAACAGTCGAACCTGTCCAAACAGTCCAGCCTGTCCAAACAGCCCAACTAGTGGTTCCTATGGAGGCTTCTGATATCAAGCAGAAGCGCTCCCGCAGTGAGGACTCTCTTGAGAGGGGTCCTCCTGCAAAAATCCAGCCTCCCGAGCTCTCTCGTGAGCTCGTGGCGGCTGACGTGGTGGCGGTTCCTGCCGTCACCACTTGCCCACAGACTCAGGTCGGCCAGCGGCCTGTGCCCTGTGGCGATGGTGTGGCGGGTGGTGGGCGGCCGGCGCCTGTGCACTCGCCCTCCCGGCAGCGTGCTGCTGTGGAAAAAAGACCAATCGGCTCTACTGTGGGGAGAACTGGGGCTCATCCTGAGCCCCTCCCTACCCGCGGTGGGCCGACGCCGACTGTGGTTGCGCGTCAGAAAGTCCCCGTGACTTGCCCCCTTGCCACCACAAGTGCCGCAGGTGCTGGGAGGACCCCCTCGAGAGGTCTTCAGAAGCACCCTCGAAAATGAGTCATCTTCACCATACTCCAGTGGAATTGCAGAGGTCTCAGAGCCAACTGGGAGGAGCTACAACTCCTTCTGAGGAGTCTCCAGCCCTCAGTGGTATGCCTGCAGGAGACGATGGTGGGCTCTTCCACTCCTCGTCCTCCTGCGGGCTACCAGGCTTTTTATTCCCCCCATGATCCTGCCCAGGGGTGTCATGGGGGATCTGCTATTTTTATATCTTCTTCTATCCCATTTAATGTTCTTCCTCTTAACTCTCCTTTAGAGATGATTGCTGGCCAACTTCACCTTCAGAAGACTTATACCTTCTCTTCTATTTATCTTCCTCCTAACACGCCTGTTGTTAGGGAGGATTTTACGGCTCTTCTTCGTCTTCTTCCTCCTCCTTTCCTACTACTGGGCGATTTTAACGGACGCCACCATCTCTGGGGTGACACTGTCACCAATAGCAGGGGTGTCATGTTGGCTGCAGCTTTTGCCGATCTGGATCTCTGCCTTTTCAACAGTGGTGAAGCGACTCATTACCACGGGGCCAATGGCTCATTCTCCGTGCTCGACTTGTCTGTCTGTTCCCCTGACGTCTACCTCGACTTCTCCTGGCGGGTCACTGAGGACCTGTGCGGGAGTGACCATTACCCCATAGTACTGAAGACCCCCGAGGTAATGCCATCTGCGCGTGTCCCTCGCTGGCGAATGGATAGGGCAGACTGGACTACATTCCGCCTTCTTGCTCAAGTGGATCACTGCCTTGAGGATTTCGGTGGGATAGACGAAGCAGTCGCTTATTTCACCGCCCTCATACGATGGTCCGCTGAACACTCCATTCCTCAGACTTCTGGGACTGTCCACCGCAGACCAGTACCTTGGTGGTCTGAGGAATGTAGGCAAGCCGTTGTGGAACGTCGTCGGGCTTTTGGGCGCTACAAACGTCACAAAACTGACTTTTACAGGGCGGCCTATAAACAGGCCAGGGCTCGAGCACGGAGAACTTTGAAGGAGGCACGCCGTGCATCTTTTCGCTCCTTTCTAAGCTCCCTGACATGCCAAACACCTATGTCAAAAATATGGAAGCGTGTGCGAAGGATATCGGGGAAGTATACTCCTACTCCTCCACCGGTGCTAAACATCAATGGCACCGTCGTGGCGGAGGGTGTTGCTGTAGCCAACACCATTGGCGAGTCCTTTGCCCACGTCTCCAGACGTGCCTCGCGTTCTCCAGCTGTACAGCATGAGCTTGCCTCCCAGGAGCGACATGCGCTAGACTTTTCGTCGTTTGGGGTGGAAACGTACAATGTGCCGTTCACTCTGCTGGATGTACTCACTGCTCTGTCCACCTGCAATGACACATCCCCGGGACCTGATGGTATCCCTTATGCCATGCTACGGCACCTCCCAGACGACTCTCTCTCCTTTCTACTTAACATCTACAATGCCATGTGGAGGAATGGCTTCATTCCTCCATCATGGAAGGCTTCTAATTATTCCAATCCTAAGCCAGGAAGGATCCTGCTAACCCGCTACACTACCGCCCTATCGCACTGACATCTTGCCTTATAAAGGTATTTGAAAAGATGGTTAATGTCCGTCTCGTCTGGTTCCTCGAAAAGCACACTCATCTTTCTCCAGTACAATATGGCTTTCGTCGAGCTCGCTCCACCACTGATGCTCTTGTGCAACTGGAGTCTACCATCTGCCGTGCTTTTGCGCAGAAGCGTCACGTGGTGAGCGTGTTTTTCGATCTCGAGAAGGCATACGACACAACATGGAGGTATGGCATCCTCCATGTCCTTCATTCTATAGGGTTGAGAGGGCACCTTCCTCTGTTCCTCCAGTCCTTTCTCAGAGATCGCACCTTCAGAGTCAGGGTTGGCACTGCTCTTTCGCGCATCTTTGTGCAGGAAGAAGGTGTCCCACAGGGCAGTGTCCTTAGTGTCACCTTATTTGGCCTGGCCATCAATGGCATCGCTTACAACTTACCACCAGATATCCACTGTTCACTATACGTGGACGACCTTTCCATCTCCTATGCTTCACCCCGTCTTGATGTTGCTGAGCGTCACATCCAGCTGGCACTCAATCGGGTCACAAGGTGGGCTGACTCACACGGGTTTCACTTCTCTCCCGCAAAAACGTTGACCATGCACTTTTCGCGGGTGAGGGGCGCCTTCCGTGAGCCTGACCTCTACCTTTATGGCAACAGACTTCCTGTCGTCGAGCAAACACGCTTTTTAGGAGTTATTTTTGACAGTCGTCTCACATGGGTCCCTCACCTGAAAGACTTAAAGGCTGCGTGTTCTAAGCGCCTCTCCCTCTTGCGGGTACTGTCCAGTCTCTCCTGGGGTGCAGACCGTACTATCCTTCTTAGATTATACCAATCTTTGGTGCAGTCTAAGTTGGACTACGGTTGCGAGGTGTACTCTTCTGCCACTCTAGCTCGACTCAAAACGCTGGACTCCATCCACCATGCTGGAGTCAGGCTGGCGACAGGAGCCTTTCGAACTTGCCCCATTCCAAGCCTCCTTGTGGATGCTGGCATGTTACCGCTGGACCTACATCGGCAGTCCATTCTCTGCAGGCTGTGGTTTAGGGCCCACGCAAATCCTGGTTGCCCCACACACACCATTCTGTCAGACACCTCACTCGACAACCTTTATTCTGCCTCCCAACGATGTCTTAAGCCTCTTGGGTTTAGGGTGAGGACACTCATTCAGGAATTGTCCTTGCCTCAACCTTCCATAGCGGTGCCGGAGCTACTCTCTGTTCCACCCTGGGAGTTCTCGGAGGTACACTGTTGTCGGTCCCTCTCAGTGCCTAAAGCATCATTGCCGGACTCTGCCATAAAGTCCATGTTTTTACCTCATTCTTTTGAGCATGAGGGTAGCATACCAGTTTTTACTGACGGCTCCAAGTCTGACGCTGGCGTCGGGTATGGAGCCGTCTTTACTGATTTTACCCGGTGTGGCACCCTACCTGCTTTTAGTTCCATTTTTACGGCAGAGCTTTCTGCCATTATCCTTGCTCTCCGTACTATCTATCCTCTCCAGGTGGGGAGATATGTGATTTTTTCTGACTCCCGTGCTGCCCTCTCGTCAGTCGAGAACCGGTTTTCCTTCCATCCTTTGGTGCTCCAAATATTTATCTGGCTGCTACTGTGCCGCAGACGTGGTCACACGATTTCCTTATGCTGGGTCCCTGCACACGTCTCTGGAAGGGAACGAGAGGGCGGACGAGATAGCCAAGGCCGCTGCTCGTCGTCCTGTCCCCCCTTGCTCTGTTCCTTATCGCGACCTGTTTCCTTCCATCACAGCTGCTGCACAGTCTGTATGGCAAGCTCGATGGGAGGAAATAAGAGCCACTGCAAAGATGGGGGAGATTGCTGCCAGGGTTGTCCGCCCATGGCCGCTCCTTCGTATGAGGGAGCGACGCCATGAGACGGTACTGACCCGCCTTAGGACGGGTCACACACACTTGACACACAGCTACCTTATGTCCCGGGACGCTCAGCCTTATTGTGATGACTGCTTGGTCCCCTTGACTGTACGTCACTTGATGGTCGAATGTCCAAGTCTGAGGGACCTGCGAGAGCAATACCTCCCTCGCTGCCGGGGAGATGATGGAACCTTCCGCCTCTCCCTCATCCTGGGGGAGATGTGCCTTACCCCGGGACATGAGGTGCTGAAGTTTGTGGAGGAGGCTGGCCTCCTCCACAAACTTTAAATTAGTAGTAATATTCGGCGCCATATGACCACGTTGTTGCGGCGCCATGCTCTCAATTATTTAAATACTCACTCACCCCCCTCCGGCTTCTCTTGCACAGCAGTAGTGCAAGCAGCATCCCACCAGGGAACAGGACGTTTAGGGAACTGGCCAGACGTCCTGGGGACGGATTGAAGGGCTGCAGAATGTAGGGCATCAGTGAAATAGGATGCAGCCTCGTCAGAAGTTCCAAAGTCAGCCAACGGACGAAGAGAGGAGGTAAATTCCGTAAATCGCTGCCGGTCTGCTTTATCTAGACGCCAGCGAGAAAGGCGTGAATGTGGTACAGAATCAATGTGTTCTAATAAAATTGGAAAGTGGTCACTGCCATACAAGTTTGGTAAGACCCGCCAACGAAAATCAGGAAGAGAATTAGAAGTGCAAAGTAAAAGATTTATTGAGGTAAAAGTACCAGTCTGGCTATAAAAATGTGTAACCTCCCCAGAGTTGAAATTGTCTAATCCCTGATCCTCAATAAAAGAAGCAATTAAAAGTCCGCGTGGGTTGGTAGCACCATCATCCCACAACGGATGGCGACCGTTAAAATTCCCTAATAAAAGTAAAGGCGAAGAAAATTCATGCACCAGGTCGTCAAGATCGTGTCTGTCAACGGAAACACCAGGAGGGAGATAAAGGTTACATAATGTATACAATTTGCTCAAATAAACCTTAACAGCAACATACTGCAACGTTGAGTGAAGCTGTAATGGGACAGAAGGGATATCACAGCGAACGAATATGGCGGTGCCACCATGGTGGCCCTGTCCAGGATTAGGGGTACTGTAAACGGCACGATACCCAGGAGGACTAGAGTGAGTGTAGTCTCCGAGCATTGTCTCCTGTAAACAAAGGCAAGCAGGAGAAAACCGAGATATCAGTGCTCGGAGTTCCTCCCACGAGGCTCGTAGGCCTCTACAATTCCACTGGGGGAGTAAGAAGATGTCTATTTTCAAGTGCGCTCCAGGCGAGCCCCTGAAAGAAACTGCCTTTTACCCACCTGATTCGGCACGGTAATACGACGAGAAGAGGAGACTGGGACCCGAGAGGAGCCTGGTTGAGGGACCTCGAGCTTTCTTCCAACGAAGGAACCTGTGCCCCCTCCGGACGCCGCACTACTAGAGCCAGACCGCACACCACTCCCCGAAGCTATATGCTCGCGGGGAGGATTCCCAACACTATCTCCAAGGGATTCCTCAGTTTCCATATCCCGATCAGGAAAACCACTAGAAGCAAAAGGAACTGGAACAGAGGGGGTCTCAGGAGGCTCAATATGAGCCTCCGCATCTTCCTCCATAGGCCTATCCTAAGAGACCCCAGAATCATGTATACCTACAGTAATCTTAGTTGGCGGAACAGATTCAACTGAATCTGTAGAACCGCGATGTCGCTTGTTCATACCTCTGGCGGACTTCGGCGAAGCAATGTGAGGTGCATGTACATCAACATGCATCACCTGGGACGAGGCCGGAGAAGCCCCATCAGAACCTGGAGGTGACTCGACAGAGTCACAGGACAAAAGGGAAAATCTATTATGGGACGTAATAACAGTAGCTTCAAAGGGCCGGGAGGAAACCGTAGAGGACACCTGAGCAGCGGGCTGGGCAGAAGAGCGAGTGCCTAGCGATGAGATGTACATCTTTGCTCCAGTACCTGCCTTCTGGCGGTAGAGGAGTTCACGGCGCGCACTACCAAGGCTGATAAACCGACTATTTGCAAGTTGCAAAATATCCTGTTCCAGGCGATATCGTGGGCACTGTCTGGAAGACAACCGGTGAGCATCCTGGCAATAGAAGCAATAAGCATCTGACTCACATTCCACCGTGGAGTGTGCGGTTAATGCAGAACAATTACCACACCGAGAAGGCTCAGTGCAGTATTTCTTACCATGACCATACCCGTAACATGAAAAACACTGTAGAGGGCGGTCAACAAAAGGCTTTACCCGAAGATGGAGGGGGGCAATACTGACACGGTCAGGGAGGGTAGAACCAAAACAGGTGAGAAGTATCATGTTAGCTGAACCCTTCATCTTGGACACCTTATGAACATAACAAGGGCACATCCCAAGTATTTCCTCCTCAGAGAACTCATAGAGGTCATGATTATATATACTGCCTTTACTATAATTGAAGGTATGGTGTGCTTTGATCGTTTCAAACATGTTGTCAGCAGGGCATGGTAGATGTTGCAGCATTTTAGCTTGAGTAATATCTTTAGCCCTGACTAACACTCCCTTCCCATACTTTTTCATATTCCCCTCAGGGATCGTACCAATTTCTTTGGCGAGGTACCTAGCAGCATAAATGAAGTTGCCACGCCCATTCTTATAGTATGCATCAAACCAACGAGGGGGAGGGACCTGGCTGTCCCTGGGAGTTGGCTCTAACAAAGCGTCTTCAAGGAGATTCGGGACATAGTCCATGTCACTGTCCGAAATATTGGAAGAGCGAAGAAGTTTCGCTTGAAATCCAGCACCTGCGATAGGCAGAGTCGCAACAGCATCACACCCCGACTGGGCTTCAGCGCTGGAGGCAAAGGTCACATAGCATTTATTTGACTTGGTCTCCATCATAAATGAGACGGGTACGAAGGACTGTGCCAAATGGCTTGAATAAGGAGTGCAAGGCACGGTAGGAAAACGATGGATCGATATTCACCATCTGAAGTGCGTCCAGCTTGGAGGAAGGGTGCACATCAGAGTTACCCCCGGAATGGGAGGCAGCCTTGTCAGACACACGTGAACTTTTGTGTCGCACGGATTTGTCTTGGTCAGCCCCTCTAGGAGGTAGGGACTTTCCAGCGGCACCACCAGGAGCCGTGAAAGGCTCCAAGGTGGCGACGAGAGAGGACCGTGTAGGGGTAATCGGGGACAGGCGGACGTCAGGGAGAGAGGCAGGCCGAGGCAAGGGAAACTTACCCATACACAGGGGAGGTGTTTCACTCCCCCACACCCCCACCGACCACGGAGCCCAACAAGGGGAGGCTGAATGTTGGGGCCACACCGCACCCAACAGCCCCAGGGGTAATGGGGAAGTATACGCATCCACTGCCAGGTGTTTAACGGCGGCCGCGGGACCGTTGCGACCGCCCACCCGGCAGTGACCACTTGACCCTGGCCATCGCATGACCAGCCGATTGATTCAGTGGGGTCACACTGAACCGCCCGTCTTACCCCAACCCTCCCACCAAAGGAGCGTGTTGCCCACCGAGGGGAACTACACCCTGCCCCGCGGTGGACTCAACCCCCAGATGAAAGGGCACGGGGAGTATACGGGACGCCCCGCACGGCAAACACGTGGGGAGACAGTAGCCCTGCCCTGGGTGGTAAAAGGGCAGGGCGGGCGAAGGCAACCTCACCAGTTGGCAGGAGGAGGAGGAGGAGGAGTTTTCTTGGTAGTCGAGATATTAAAAGGAAGGCGTTAAAGATATGAATGTCGGGAGTTATGTATATCTTGAGGAAGAAGAAGGAGAAGAAATGAAAATAGGGAAAATAAGAAAATAGTAAAATACGAAAATGAGGGAAAATATAAAATTATGAAAATAGAAGAAAAGAAAATAAGAAATAAAAAAAATACCCCAAAAAAACATGACAAAAATGGAAAAGAATATCAATAAAGCAAAAAAATAAAGAAATAAAACAGGACCAAAACCAAAAAAAAAAAAAAATCCTTACCATAAAAAACAGTACTTCACAAAATAACAAATACATGCGCAAAGAAAAGCTACGTATACAAACAAAAGCATGGAATTTGAGAGCCAAAAAACAAATCATCTTATATAACCTTCAAAAGCTTAGCGAAACAACAAATAGAGGGAGGGAGGAATGAAGGAACGAAGGAGAGGGTGGAGAGGAGGAGGGGGAGGAGGAGGAGGAAACATGGAAACATGGAAATGCAGGCAACAGAAAGCCTATTGGCTCATTACGAGGTCGCCCGCTTGGGTGATTTAATCTGCTCGACCGCCACTTGGGGCTTGATGAGCAGATGAAAGCACCTCGATATTGAGGAGCAGATGAAAGCACCTCGTTATTCAGTTTACTCCCGATGCAGCGAAATGACGGTAGATTCTATATATGAAGGAGTTGATGGTATTCGCATTTACTACTTTTGAGGGAAGGTTATTCCAGTGGCGGATGACTCGGTTTGAAAAGAAACTACTACCAATGTTTGTGTTACATCGACTCGACTGAATGGGTAAACCGTTATTTATGGTTCTTGAGTTGGTTTGCAGTTCAAAGAATTCGGAGTATTCGACGTTATTGAACCTTTTCAGGTACTTGATGAATTGAATCATATCCCCTCGCAGGCGTCTTTTCTCCAATGTAAAGAGATTGAGTCGCTTGAGTCGTTCCTCGTACGGTTGAGCCCTTAAGGTTGGAATCATCTTTGTGGCGCGTCGTTGAATCCTTTCCAGTAATTCAATGTCCCTTATGTAATTAAGAGACCAGAACTGTACTGCATACTCGAGGTGCGGTTTTACCATGGAATTATACAAGGATAACATCATGTCTGGTGTTTTACGCTCGAAGTTCCTCGCTATGAACCCGAGCATAGTGTTGGCTTTTTTGTATGCTTTTTTACAGTGATTCGCGTGTTTCAGGTCACTCTTGATAGTGACTCCAAGATCCTTTTCCTCCTGCATCGCCTGCAGAGGTTTCCCATTCATGATGTATGTGTGGTTACTATTTTGGAACCCAATGTGCATGACTTTGTCAACATTAAAAGACATTTGCCATTTTTCCGACCGTTCGATAATGTGATTGAGGTCTTTCTGAATGATTTCGCAGTCTGTCTTTGTGAGGGCCTTTCCACCCACCTTGATGTCGTCAGCAAATTTCGATATTGTGGATTTCAGTAGTGATTCTAGGTCATTAATATATATGATAAAGAAGATGGGTCCCAGCACTGACCCTTGAGGCACTCCACTAGTGACTGGAAGCCAATCGGAAGGCTGTCCGTTGAGTAGCACTCGTTTTTTTCTGTCTGTGAGCCAATCTCTTATCCGCGCGATCAGATTGGCTCCAATCTCTTATCCACGCGATCAGATTGGCTCCAATGCCCGCCGAGTGCAGTTTCTTAAGGAGTCGCTCGTGCGGTACCTTATCGAAGGCTTTCTGAAAGTCCAGGTATATAACATCACTGGGGATGTGGGCATCTCAGTTCTTATATATACCTTCGAAGAAGGGTAATAAATTCGTTATGCAGGACCGCTTGTTTCTGAAGCCATGCTGGGTGTCGGAGATTATATTATTGTCTTCTAGAAACTTAACAAGTTTATCTCTAATAATCTTTTCGAGTATTTTTCCTGCCACTGATGTCAAACTTATGGGCCTGTAGCTTAATGCAACGCTTTTGTGTCCCTTTTTGTAAATCGGTTTTATGTTCGCCATCTTCCACTCTTCCGGGACCTTGTTCAGTTGAACTGACCGGTTGAATATGTTAGTGAGTGGTTGAAGTATTTGTTGTTTAAGCTCTTTTAATAACCGCGGGGACAAACTGTCGGGTCCCGTTGACTTGTTCGTGTCGAGTTTGTCTAAGTACTTTTTTACTTCTTGGTCGCATATTGAGTCAATTTCCAGGGGCGTGATCTCACTCGGCGGGTCAGGACCCACGGGAATGGTTTCGATGTCCTCGACTGTGAATACGGATGCGAGGTTACTGTTGAGGATTCTGGCCATCTGTTTACTGTCATGAGTTACAGATTCAGTCTCGTCTGTCAGGGGACCAATATTGGATTTTACTTTCTTTTTCGATCTTATGTACGTGAAGAATTTCTTAGAGTTAGTTTTGATTTCGCGCGCTATTTGCTTTTCATAGTTGCGTTTGCTACTCCGAATAAGGCTGCGACAAGCTCTGAGGCTGTTGTGGTACTGTATGCGGGCTTCGGCCGTAGCATTCTCTTTCATCAAATTATAATTCCTTTTTTTTTTTTTTAGGTTTACTGCCCTTTTAATTTCTCTGGTCATCCACGGTGGATCTACGGCCCCATTTACTCGCCTGGATTTCGTAGGCACTGTAGCCTTTTCTACCTGCAACAGCTTATCTTTGAAGACGTTCCACGCGTTGTCGATTGTGTTGGCGGTGATTACAAGTTGGTCCCAGGTCGTAGGGGGAAGCAGCGCACGGGCTAACTTGAAATTTCCTTTTTTGTAATCTGGTATCACTGACGGATTATCTACGAGTTTGTGACATATGTTGACATTAAAACGGATTGAGTGGTGATCGCAACCATTAAGTTACTCACCAACTGTACAGTCGCGAATGAGGTCGGGGTCGCTTACTAATACCAGATCCAGCATATTGTTTTCTCTTGTTGGTTGAGTTACAACTTGAGTGAGGAACGAATCCTCCGCCATTTATATAAGCCTGTTACCCTCTTGATCTCCAGGCAACAGTCCCCAGTCAATGTTAGGGCAATTAAAGTCCCCAATTATAATAGCTTCCTTGCTGTGTGTTGGAGAGTGAATATCTTCGTAGAAGGCAGTGCCATCGGCTGCCTGTTGTTTTGGAGGTCTGTATACGGTTACAAGAGTTAGTTTCTTGTTATTTGTGGTTATTTCGACATAGAAAGAATCGTATTTATCTGCGTCCTGTTTGTCTATTTTTATGGCAGGGAGTGTACTTTTTAAGTAGGAAACTACTCCTCCCCCTTTCTTGTGCTTTCGACTTTTGTGGAAGCTTTCGTACCCAGGGAATGACAGTTCGGATTATAGATGTGTAGAGTTGGCCCAAGTCTCTGTCATGGCTACCACATCTGGTTTCTCTGTTGCAATATACGCCCTAATTTCGTCCTTTTTGGGTATTAAACTACATGCATTTGTGTACATGATAGAAATGTGACTCCTGTTTTTGCCGTGACGGGTTGTACCAGTTCGCTTGTCGGAGTCGTTGTTAGTTTCACAGTTTCTTGTGAGTCGCATCGACGCTACGGGTTGGTTGATCAAGGGCTGCCTTTGCCCCGTCCTCGCCCGCCGTTTTTTGAAAAGGCTTTTCGAAAAGCTTTTCACTGCCTCGTCCAGAAGCTTCCCGAAACGCGCCGAACCAACCTCATTCAGGTGTAGTCCATCGTTCCAAAACAAGTCTGGGCGCTCAAAGAAGTGGTGGAGGAGGAGTAGGAGAAGGAGGAGGAGGAGGAGGAGGATCGTGTGTAGAGGAGGAGGGAAATAATGGGCTTCCTTCATGTCCTACATCGTGTAGGACGTCGCAGGATATCCACAAGGAGGCTTCTGTTTATTGCTTCCTCAACTCTCTCTCTCTCTCTCTCTCTCTCTCTCTCTCTCTCTCTCTCTCTCTCTCTCTCTCTCTCTCTCTCTCTCTCTCCGCCCCCCCCGTCGAAAGGGAATCACCTTGTCGTGGTGGCTTGCCTATCTCGATAGGGCTCGATGTCCTCTGGCCTCGTGGACCAAGTGCTCCCCCCTCATCACCGGTAAAGGAGGCCTACTGGTGATGTTGCCTGCGCCAGCCCTTTTACCACCTAGGACATGGCTATTGCCTCCCCACGTGTTTGCCGTGCGTGGCGCCCTGTATACTCCCCGTGCCATCTCATCTGTGAGTTGAGTCGACCGCGGGGCAGGGTGAAGTTCCCCTCGGTGGGCAACACGCTCTTTTGGCAGAGGTGGGCAAGTGCGGTACTTAGTGCGGGAGGTGGGCAAGTGCGGTACTTAGTGCGGTACTACCGCACTACCGCAAACTTTCTTAAAATACCGCACTACCACGGACCGCACTAAACAATCCTGCGGTACATTTTGCGGCAATGAGAAAACTATCGAAGACATTTGCAGCGCGGCATGCTCACATTTTTTTATTTTATTTTATTTTAGCATGTGAATCGGACTTAATCAGTCAATCGGTTTCAGTCAACAGAATCAGTGATTCAGTCATTCTGACTTTTCAGTTATTGTTCAAAATTATATACTAAATGAATAACTCCGAGTAAATTTGTTCGTCACTCAACCCAAGGCGGCGCGCCATGACTGCCTCAGACGATGACTGCACATGGCAGTGTACAACCGTACAAGCAAGCACTAACATGATCGCCGCTCAGTCTCATGTCCTGTACATTTTTTTTTCTTTAATGCATAACATAGACCATGGTACACACTATATCTGTTTTTTTTTTTTAACTACACTGTAACTTCTCTATTTTATCATGCTCTCTCTCTCTCTCTCTCTCTCTTTTCAATGTTTGATTATAATAATAATAGTAATAATAATCATAATAATAATAATCATAATAATAATAATAATAATAATAATAATGATTTATCATAATTTATTATAATACACACACACATACATACACAATAATAATACATAATACACATTATTATTATTATTATTAATACACACATTAATAATAATAATAATAATTATTATTATTATTATTATTATTATTATTATTATTATTATTATTATTATAATTATCTCATCGTTGAAATTTCCACGTGGTTTCTTTGCTGATGCCTGAGACGCCAGGGCTTAGAGCTTTCCCACGGTCTCGCTATTACCAGTTGCAGTTGATGTGTTTTGTCTTAATATGTTGGACAGTTTGTATAAAGTTTCATTGTTCTCGTCATGACTTTCCTAAATTAGTAATCTTTCGTTTTCGCTCAAACGCCGGAGAATTCCTCCCCTTCCCCTTCACTCCCCCATATCCTCCCTACCATTTCTCCCTGGCTAGTGCTACTGCAGCTGTCGCACCACCCTTCCTTCCTTCCTTCCTTCCCACTTCCTCCTCTTTCACATGACGCTGATCTCCTCCTTCCCCGTCCCTGTCCCCTCCCTCCTCCCTCGGAAAGTTGCATTATCTTCCCTCCCCCTCCTCCCCTTCCCGTCCTCTACTCCCCTGTCCACCCCCTTCCTCCTCCCTTACCTCCCTCTCTCTCTCCCCCAGTCCTCCTTTATCTTTTTTTTTTTTGTATCTCACAAGTTATTAGTTAGTCAATGAATAGCCAGGATAGTCACTGAATTTTTTTTTTTTATATTACCGCAACCTCATCACTCCGGAAGAAGTACCGCACTACCGCAACCGCACTACTGATTTTTCAGTACCGCGCCGTGGGAGGGTTGGGGTAAGACGTGAGGTTAAGTGTGGCCCCACTGAATCAATCGGCTGGGCATGTGCTGGCAACGGCCAGACGATGGCTAGGGTCAACCGGTCACTGCCGGGTGGGCGGTCGCAACGTTCCCGCGGCCGCCGTTAAACGCCTATCAATGGCTTCGTATACTTCTCCATTACCCCTGGGGCTGTTGGGTGCGGTCTGGCCCCAACATCCAGCCTCCTCTTGTTGGGCTCCGTGGTGGGTGTGGGTGTGGGGAGTGAAACGAACCCCCTGTGTATGGGTAAGCTATCCCTGCCTCGGCCTGCCTCTCTCCCTGACGTCCGCCTGTCTCCGGAAACTCCCACACGGCCCTTCTCATTGCCACCTTGGAGCCCTTCACGGGTCCTGGTGGTGCTTCTGGGAAGTCCCCACCCCTTAAAGGGTCGACCCAAGACAAGTTTGTGCGACGAGAAATCAGCAACTTTCTTTATCTCTGTATCTCTTCCTTCCTTGTTTCAGTCCGCTCCCCTCCCATAAACTTCCCTTCCCTTTCCTTCTCTTCTTTCTATTTCTTAACCTTCATTCTTTCATCTCTCCATCTCTTTCCCTCCCATCATTTCCTGACTCTTTCTCCTCCCCTTCTTTCCCCTCCCCCCCTCCTCCACGTCCCTTTACTTCTCTTCTCTATTTCGTAACCTTCATTACTTCTTCTCGTCTTCTATCTCTCTCCCACCCTTTCTTGACTCATTATCTTCCCTTTCCCTTCTCTCCCCTTCCCTTCCCATATCTTCCTTCTTTCTCAATCTTCACCCCTCATTATAACCTCTCCCTCCCTCCTCTTCCTACCCTGCCTCCCACGCAAATCTTCCACCCCTCTTTCCTCCCCTCCCCTTTTCACCCCTTCCTTCTCTCCCCTCTTCCCCTCTCACGCCCACTTCCCCATGTAAATCCTCCTCGGCACAAAAAAGGGAAAATATATACTATAGGAATCACTGGCATCAAAAAAAAAAAAATAACGAAAATAGAAATGGAAAGAAATAAAAAAAAAATGTAAATGGAAAGGATAGCAAAGTAAAATAAATAACGGAAAACAAAAAGAAACAAAAAAAAAGGAAAATAAATGCTGAAGAAATCGTTGTGATGGAAAAAAATAGAAAAAGCATGGAAATAATAAAATATCGAGGACAAAACAGGAAATGGAAAAGAGAATAAACTTCAGAAAAGACATAAAATATAAAGAAAAAATGGATATAATCTGAAAAAATATATGAAGTAAAGACGATAACAGATAGACATAGAGGGTGACAAACAAACAGATAAATATATAAAGAATAAAGAGAAGAATGGTAGATAAAGACAAAGAAACATTAAATACGAACAACAATAAGTCAGTCGGAAGGGAATAAATAAAAGTAAGAGAAACACTGGAAAAAGAGGGAAGAGGAGAAAGAGAAACATAATACATAAGGAGGAGGGGAAAGAGATAAAAGGGGAGGAGAAACATAAGACGGATGGAGAAGAAGGGAAGGAGAGAAAAATAGAGAGAAAGAAACAAGAAACAGGGAGAGAGGAAAGGAGAGAGAAGAGGGTAAAGAAATCACTACAAAGAGAAAAGAAAGAGAAAAGGAGATAAAGATATACACGAGAATTAAATAGAAGAGAGGAAAGAGAAAAAGAGAGAAATACAAGTCAGAAGGAAAGGAAAAAAGAGATAGAAAGCGAAAGAACAAGAGAGAAAGAGGGGAAAGAAAAGAGAAAGAGAGAAAAAAACAGAGGGGAAAGCAAAGAGAAAGAAAAAAACAAAGAGAAAGGAAAGATAAAACAGGAAACACGAAACAGGAGAGGAAAGGAAAGACAATGAAAAATAAAAGAGAGAAAGAGAACAGAAAATTAAGTAGAAGCTTCACTAACAGAAAAATAAGATAACTGACGCAGAAAACAAACGAACAAACAAAGAAGACAAATGATAATGAAAATAAAGAAAAAGAATAAAGAGAAGATGGAGGGGTGGAAACTACGATACATGTAAGTAGAAAAATAAAGGAAGGAAAAAAATGAGAAACGAAGTAAAAAAAAAAAAAAACAATTGACGAAGATGAAAGCAAAGAAACGAATAAAAAATTTAACAGATCTGAGAAAAAATATTGTTTTTGTTTTTTATCAATTTATTATGCTTATAAAGCGACAAACTTAGTACAGGTATTATATATATAGATATATATATATATATATATATATATATATATATATATATATATATATATATATATATATATATATATATATATATATATATATATATATATATGGTACTCGTGACACGCAGGACACGCTCACGAACAGTGAAGCTGTACGTAAAGATTGGAATGTACATGAGCATTCTAAGGTAAATTTCAGCACCCACCAAAGTGTGGGTGTTGCACTTAGACAGTGTCTAAATTATTGTCAGCTAAGAGGAACTGACGGACATGTATCAAGTCTTGGTCCCGGGGCAACAAGGCTTTCACTGAAGGACACTCAAGGCAGTAGTGGTGGAAGCTGTTGGCGTTGGGACGGTCACACAGCTTACAGTTGGACTGGTGGGGAACGTCCCCCGCCTTGGAGACCTGCCACAGCGGTCAGTATCCCAGTCGAAGCCGGGCAGTCACAATATTATGTCTGTGGACCATGAGTCCGTGTCGGCGATACCTCGGGTGAAGTAAACGTTAGTGGTCATAATGTTGAATGGATACACTCTGACCGCGTTCAGCATCCATGCGGTGGAGAGTGGGGAGGAGAGCGGCAGAGTGTATGGTCTGCTTGAGGTAGAGGAGGGAAGGTGTGGGGCATCGTCAGGCAATGGCAGTTCGCAGGGACAACAGGCCAATTTTTGGGTCATTTGGTCCCCAAAACCCATATGGACGGAGCCGATGAAGCTATCGGGTTCGAAAATCACCAAAAATGTCAATGAAAATGTCATGTCTTGAGAACCGTTGCACCTAGAGACTTGAAATTTGGCTCAAAATGTTCTTAGACTCCAAGTTTATATTCATCTTCTATAGTTACAATAAGCCTATCAGGCGTTTTTAAGAGTAATTGACAAAAAAAAACTAATTTCAGTACATACGAACAATTCAAACAAAATCATTTTTTTATTTTTTTTTTATTTTTATCTCAGGAACATCATTTAAGGTATAATCATCACATGTAAATAATGACGTGGTTATAATGAACTAGTTATAAGCAACAGAGTAGGTTTCTAAATTATATGTCAAAAGCACAAGGGGCCAAGCGCCAACCACCGTGAAATTGAGTTAATAGTGTATTCAGTTATATAATTTCCCCTTCTTCTTAGAAATAACAGTAATGTGATCGTAGCTCTGCTGTGCGTGCAGCAAACGTTGATTAATCATAGTACTGTGAAACTCATCAACCATGTCATTGCCATCACCGTCTCATTCAGTAAATATCACACGTGTGAAGAGGAAGTTGTTGATAATCGTGGTTAATTCTAACACAAAACATTAGTATACACTATTGTTACCAAAAAAATATCATCATATACATGAAAGTTTCTTTAACTGGCAGTATAAAGGAACTTTATTGAAGGGACTTTGATACGTAAGGTCTCTCTAGCAATACGTGCCTCACCAGCCAGCCCAAACTTTCGTACGGCATTGCTGGCGCCAAGGCTAAGGTCGCAGCTGATGATTGAATGAGACATGTTTCTATATTACATGCCATAGCTAACCTCATGTACGAGATAGTCAGTTTTGGTTGACACCATCAGACTCAGCAGTAACTGTAGAATCAAGATGTAGTGTAAAAACTTGATAAAACAAAATAGAAAATGGTTTTACGATGAGTTGAACTGTGACGATGTTAAAAAATGTTTATAACATGTTTTACTTTTGCTCGCTTTATTCGAAAGTTGTTTCATTGAGAGCTGAAATTTACTTTGCAATTCGTAGGAAAATCTCTCATGAACACGATAGTGTCCTTAAAATGCAGATAAATATCCACATATTGAAAACACAGAGACATTTATACGAACATTTCACTCGCCGGCCCCGACAAACATGGCGCGCGTCGGCGATGGTTGGGGTGGGGAAGTGGCCTTGGCGGGGAGACGGGAAGCACCAACACGTCGGGTGTCGGGGACTCGGCTTTTTTTTTTTTTTTTTTTTTTCTTCGTATGTTTAGTTTTCTGCAATTTGACATGAGTTGAAGTTGGGAATATGCATTAGGGTTTTCGTTTGTTAATGATGAACGCAGCGGCGCTAGAAAAACAGTGTCACCCGTCCTTCCAGTGTAAATTATCAATGAATATTAGAAGAAGAAGAAGAAGAAGAAGAAGAAGAGAGAGAGAGAGAGAGAGAGAGAGAGAGAGAGAGAGAGAGAGAGAGAGAGAGAGAGAGAGAGAGAGAGAGAGAGGCAAGGTTACGTAGGTGAAGGAAGTCATGGTGGGAGGGAGAGAGGGGAGGACGAGAGAGGGAAAAATGGGCGTGTCATAATAGGGCTGCATGTGACAAATACCTATGTATTACGCTAATATTCAATGTATTAATTAGAAATTGTCATCGGCAGACTACATACAACATCGTCACATTCAATTTTATCACATGCTAATATTCATTGATGACCACTCATTCCATGTTTCGAGTAAATTAACTGTAAATGGGTCCGAGAAAACACAAATTCAGCCGAAGACCTTCCATTTCGGGCACGGACACCACCATGCTACTTTTGCGTCCGCCTAGACGTAATTAATTGGTCACGACCTTGACACCAATCTACAGCCTCGTGTGTCAAGTGTCAACGTCTCCACTCCATTCTGTCGGCCAGTCTTGTTGTAAGTATGTCTGTCTGCCAATCTCACACGCTCATGGTGTCAATCACCTCACAGTGTCACTCAACCTCACAGTGTCATTCAACCTCTATGTCTCAACCTCACAGTGCCATTCAACCTCACAGTGTCATTCAACCTCACAGTGTGTCAACCTCACAGTGCCATTCAACCTCACAGTGCCATTCTACCTCACAGTGTCATTCAACCTCACAGTGTCATTTAACCTCACCGTGTCATTCAACCTTACAGTGTGTCAACCTCACAGTGCCATTCACCCTCACAGTGTCATTCAACCTCACAATCTGTCAACCTCACAGTGCCATTCACCCTCACAGTGTCATTCAACCTCACAATCTGTCAACGTCAGAGTGTCATTCAACCTCACAGTGTCATTCAACCTTACATTGTGTCAACCTCACAGTGTCATTCAACCACACATTGTGTCAATCTCAGTGTCATTCAACCTCAATGTCATTCAACCCTACAGTGTGTCAACCTCACAGTGGCATTCAACCTTACATTGTGTCAACCTCACAGTGTCATTCAACCTTACGTTGTGTCAACCTCACAGTGTCATTCAACCTCACAGTGTCATTCAGCCTGACATTATGTCAACCTCACAGGGTCATTTAACCTCACAGTGTGTCAACCTCACAGTGTGTCAACCTCAAAGTGTCATTCAACCTCACGGTGTCAACCTCACAATGTCATTCAACCTCACATTGCCATTCAGCCTCACAGTGTCATTCAACCTCACAGTGTCATTCAACCTCACAGTGTCATTCAACCTCACGGCGTATGTCAACCTCAGTGTCATTCAATCTCACAGTGTGTGTCAACCTCACAGTATGTCAACTTCACAGTGTGTGTCAACCTAACAGTATGTCAACTTCACAGTGTATGTCAACCTCACAGTATGTCAACTTCACAGTGTATGTCAACCTCACAGTAAGTCAACTTCACAGTGTATGTCAACCTCACAGTATGTCAACTTCACAGTGTATGTCAACCTCACAGTATGTCAACTTCACAGTGTATGTCAACCTCACAGTATGTCAACTTCACAGTGTATGTCAACCTCACAGTAAGTCAACTTCACAGTGTATGTCAACCTCACAGTATGTCAACTTCACAGTGTATGTCAACCTCACAGTATGTCAACTTCACAGTGTATGTCAACCTCACAGTATGTCAACTTCACAGTGTATGTCAACCTCACAGTATGTCAACTTCACAGTGTATGTCAACCTCACAGTATGTCAACTTCACAGTGTGTCAACCTCACAGTGTCATTCGATCTCACAGTGCCTACCAACCTCACAGTGCCATTCAACCTCACAGTGTCATTCAACCTCACAGTGTCATTCGATCTCACAGTGCCTACCAACCTCACAGTGTCATTCAACCTCACAGTGTCATTCAACCTCACAATGTCATTCAACCTCACAGTGTCATTCAACCTCACAGTGTTATTCAATTTCACAGTGTCATTCAACCTCACAGTGTTTCAGCCTCAGTGTCTGTCAACCTCACTGTGTCAATCTCACAAGATATGCCAACCTCAGTGTCTGTCAACCTCACAGTGTCTGTCCGCCAAACCGTGTCATTCAACCTCACAGTGTCTATCAACCTGACAGTGTCATTCAACCTTACCGAGTATGTCAATCTCAGTGTCATTCAATCTCACAGTGGATGTCAACCTCACATCGTCATTCAACCTCACAGTGTATGTCAACCTCACAGTATGTCAACTTCACAGTGTGTCAACCTCACAGTGTCATTCGACCTCACAGTGCCTTCCAACCTCACAGTGTCATTTAATCTCACAGTGTCATTCAACCTTACAGTGTTATTCAACCTCACAGTGTCTGTCAACCTCACTGTGTCAGTCTTACAAGGTATGTCAACATCAGTGTCTGTCAACCTCACAGTGTCATTCAACCTCACAGTGTATGTAAACCTCACAGTATGTCAACTTCACAGTGTGTCAACCTCACAGTGTCATTCGACCTCACAGTGCCTACCAACCTCACAGTGTCATTGAACCTCACAGTTCAATGACATTGTAAGGTTGAATGACATTCAACCTTACAATGTCATTCAACCTCACAGTATCTGTCAACCTCACTGTCAATCTCACAAGGTATGTCAACCTCAGTGTCTGTCAACCTCACAGTGTGTCAACCTTTGTCTGTCAACCTTACAGTGTCTCTCAACCTCACTTTTCTATCAAACTCACACTCTGCTCAATCTCACAGTGCCAATGAACCTCACAGTTTGTCAACATGACAGTACCAATCAACCTCACAGTGTATCGATTTCATAGTGTTAACCTCACAGTGTCAACCCGTCTCACGATGTCAATCTCACAGTGCCAATCAATTTCAGTGTCAATCTCGCAGTGTCTGTCAACCTTACAGTGCCAATTAACTTCATAGCCCGTCTGTCAACCACACAGTGACTGTCAACCGCACAATCCGTCTATCAACATTACATCACAGTCTTTCTGGTAGTTTCAGTTTTACTGTAAATTTCAGTCATATTTGCAACCTCACCGTTTTGTTGTCAACCTTAAAAGCCTACTTTGGTATCCACCTCGCAATTTATCTCAGATTTTGTTTCTCAACGTTACAGACGTACTGTCAACCTCAATCTACATACCTATTCCTGCTTCTTTTCTCTTGCGTGTCAAGTGTCCGTCCAACCTGTGTTGACTATGCAAACGAGATACTTATCATGTTTTTGGTTTCAATTTTGCAGTTGGCGTCAGACTTCAAAACTGCATGGTACATTTGGCACTAGAATTCAACCAGTGCAATAAGTACTGAGATTTTTACCATCACTTTCAATGTTCTGAGTGATGGCAAACATTCCGCAGGACTTAGCAATAGAGGAGGTTGACTCATCTCAGAAGACGGGCAGAAAGAAAACGTGTGTACCAACTAATTGGATCAGAAACATAGCTAAGGCTAAAAGAAATTCAGGAGTAGAATACTTGAGTGTCAAGTCTGGGAGGCTTGTAGCAGGTAGACAAATTGGTACTCCTTGCCGTGATGGCTGTTTGGATAAGGTGACCCTGCCTGTAATAAGAGTACTCTTCAATGATTTCTGGGCAATAGGTAACTATGATGCCCAAACTGCTTATATCCAGAAACTCATTCATAAAGTACCAGTTCAGAGACATCGGCCTAGCAAGACCCCTGACAACCCTGGAAAACATCGCGAGTTCATGTTTGATTACAGGGTTATTTACCAGAATGAAACTTTCCGTGTGTGTAGATAAGCATTTACAGCAATTTTTGGGATTACCAGGAAACGAGTTGTGTGTGCGATAAGAAAGGCAACTCCCACACATGTTCCTGTACTGGATCAACGCGGACGTCACGAACCTGCCGGAAAAATTACTGGAGATAAGGCGCAATGTGTTAGAGATCACATCAGCCAGTTACAGACAGTGAGAAGCCACTACAGCCGTGCCAAAAATCCTCATAGGAAGTACTTGGAGAGCAGCTTGACCATCTCAAAATTTTATACGTCTTATGAAGAATGGATGTCTGCCAATCATAATAAAATTGAAAAGGTGACCCAAAGTTATTACCACATTATTACCAACATTGGCTTCCAACCACCAAGATCAGATACCTGCAGCACATGTGATAAACTGATCACTTCCGTCAATTCAGCCACCAACGAAACTGACAAACAACTCTTACAAGATCAACTTAAGCACCACAAGGATAAAGTATCACAGGGACAACAATTAATGAAGGAAAAGAAAGAAGATGTACATGATAACGTTGCTGTTATTTGTATAGACTTACAGCAGACTATTCCCATTCCCAAACTCTCCACAAGTGTTGCATACTACCACCGCAAGTTGCGGATGTATAGCTGTTGCATTCATAACCTGAAGATGAATAAATCAACAATGTTCGTGTGGGACGAGATTACGGGTGGGCGTGGTTCAGTTGAAATCACCAGCTGCCTCAAGAAATTGATTGGAATCTAGTATGGTGAGAAGGCTTTCGAACATTTAATTGTGTTCAGTGACAACTGTGGAGGCCAAAACAAAAATATAAACATCATCCTCAACTATCTTCATGAAGTGCACAGTGGACGATTCAAGAACATAGAACATGCTTAACTCATGCCAGGCCACTCCTTCCTGCCATGTGACAGTGCTTTTGGAAACATTGAAAGGAAATGCATCCGTGAAAGTAACATCTACGGCTTTGACTCCTACTACAATATTATTCAAAATGCAGCTTCTTCCCAATATTTAGTTGTGAGGATGAGCCAACAAGACTTCCTTAACATAGACGTGTTGAAGCAGTGTCTGGTGAATTGCAAACCAAACAATGAGGCTGTCTCCTTCATAGAGGCCAGAATGTTTGTCTTCAACCAATCATACAAGGAAGGGTACTTTATTGCAATGACATACAGTGATGCCCCACTCACTCCAGTCAGGTTAATGCCAGGTAAAAGAAGCTTTTCTGAGAATTTGTTCGACCTCAGTCTAACAACACTCCCACAAAAGTATGATGCCCCTATTATCTTGAATGCCGGAAAGTTGGCAAGCCTTAAACATTTGTTAGCTTTCATCGATACAGTAAAATACCCCTACATCAAGGAAGTACTTGCGCACCAGGAGAGACAGATTCCAACAAGTTTACCACCTTCACCAAGCAATGAGAACGACACGGAATTGGATGTAGATAACGATTTGTTGGAATTTGATTAACAAGGTGAGTTGATATTTTTTTGTTATCACAAAAAAAATATTATGATGAATTACAATACGAAATTATACTCATACAGGTAGCTCTTTAATTTTAATTATTTTTTCTTTGTTTAAACAGTCTGAACATATTTTTTTTTCTAAATTAAGTTTTTTTTTTTTTTTCCAGAAAGCAGCTGACAGAACAACTCCACCCTCAACCTGTAGCAGTCACCGCTCAAATTCCGTGTTCCTTCCCCTCAGTGACAAGAAAATGGGGCGCTGCAAAGAGAGACTAAGATTCTCAGTGTTTTCATGTAATGTCCATTGTCACTGTGTCTGCCAGTCTGTCTTGTCGCGTCTTCATCGTTAACTTTCCTTGTATTCGTTTACCTTTGACTGTCCGTCCACGTTCTCTTGTCGTCCACCGTTACACATTGTTCCACACATACACCAACACTTAAATGTTAACCTACACAAACAACATTCACATTCACACATACACAAACAAACACCTATCATATGTGTTGTCCTTGTCGTGATGAGCTCTGTAAGTTTTGTCCAATAAAGTAACCCTGGCGGATATGATTTTCTCTGTCCGTGAACCGATTAGCACTTAGAACACTCGCTACCGCCAACAAACCTGGTCCGTTCCACCAAACTCCTTGGCGTTAAGCTCTGCCTCATGCAGGCTCCACATGCTTCGGCGGCTGAAATCACTAGGGGTTCCTGCCTCTGAACTGGCAACCACTTTGAAGATGTTTATCCAGCCCAGATTACCCTGTGCTTCTCCTGCCTGGTCTCCCTGCCTCACCGCCACCCAGCTCGGCCGCCTATATAGAGAGGGTTCAGAAAAGGGCCGTCAAGATCATCCTTGGCACGTTCTACACCACCTATGACGCCGCCCTCGCCCCCGCCACCGCGACTTGCTGCCCCCCGACGCACCACCACCTCGACGGGCCCTACGCTACTCCAACAAGCTAGTTCCCATTAGAGCCCGCACCGACCGTTACAAGCACAGCACCGTCCCCGCTCTAGATAAGCTTATTAACCAACATTGATGTTTTACCAGTCACTTTTATCTTTTTTTTTTAACTATGATCTCTTCCAGTATTATCATTGTGTATGTTTTCTATTGTATTTTATATTATCTTTTATCATATTACACAAAGCCTTTTACACTGGTGCGCTTTTACAATTCTATTACTATTTTTACATCTTGATCTTTGACTCTGATATGTATTTTCAGCCGTTGGCTGCATGTGACACTGAACAAACCGTTAATCATCATTACTATTATTATTATTATTATTATTATTATTATTATTATTATTATTACTACCACTACACACACACACACACACACACACACACACACACACACACACACACACTGTCGCTGTTCGGTGACGCCGGTTGAATCACTACGAGGGCTGGAGAGGGTAAAGCGCAGAAGCACCATTTCTGCCTTTATCTCTGATTACATTATTGGAATACTCAGTTTGCTTCAATATTCCTGCAATGAACCGTCTTTATCAGGATTATACATTTATTTTCCCTTGACTGCCAGAGTAGTGACATGACTTGTCGTGACCTGCAGTATGGTGAGGCGTTGCTTGACATTAGCTCACTTTCAGCCTTGACAAACATTATCTGTGTATAGATGATTAATTAATATCAATAATAGCTCTTCTGAATGTTGGGGGTAAGGTTTCTGTTAGGTTCAATCTGCCGATTGTTGTGTATTATAAGGATGATAAAATTGAAAGAAACATTTACGACGTCTTTAAAGTAGTGGAAAAAAAAAAATCAATTTGTGAGGATACAACGAAAACACTGGCAAGGAGTTTGAAATGTGGTGTTTGACCAGAAAGTATGGTAATAGTAAGAGTGATTGGGTAAAATGGATAAAAGAAGAAAAAAATATATAGAAGTAATTTTAATAAAAATGTGGTAATGTTAACTGACTAAGCATTCTAGAGGACTTCAGCTCCCCACACACGCAGAGGACTGGCGTCACGATTTTGTGAGGATTGGCGTCAAGAGGCCAATCCCCTCAAAATTCTCACCGTGTGTGGGGTCTTGATTCCAATCGTCGGATGGAATTATCCGGCCTCATGGAATTACGTCTGGTTATAAATCCACGTGAGGCCAGGAGAGGATTGACGTAATCCAGGCCGACAGAATTATAGAAGGTCGGCTCACCAGGGGCTCTACTTTGGTTCCAGTTGGCGCAGGGGCGGGGACACCGTCCGTGGCGTGGCGTGACGTCACGCCTATGATCGGGTGGTGGCCTGGCCAAGTCAGTGGAGTCAGTCTGAGTTTGTGAAGTGAAGCGTTCACATACCATCACTCCGTTTCCCTGGTGTTAATAATTCACGCTGAAGATGCCTACCACGTGTGCAGTGTTTGGTTGCCATTCCGTTTATGAAAAAGGTGTAAAAATAACATTCCATACGTTTCCGAAAGACGAAGACACAAGGCAGAAGTGGATTACTGCGTGCAGAAGAGGAGATTTTATAAATCCAACCGCTGCACATATGTGCAACCGGCATTTTGAAGATAATGCATACGAGAGAAACCTTATGTACGAGCTTTTGGAAATACCACTACCCTCAAAGCAAAGAAGGCTGCGACCAGGGGCCGTACCAACGCTGCACTTACCAATAGTAACAAGTAAGTTGTGTTAAACTTAAGTAATAAATAATTCAATAGTCAGCATATCCTTGCAGTTATATTTTGAAAAGTTGTACTACTATTTCATCAAGACAAGTGACCAGCAGGGCTTTTTAAAGGTTATAGGAAGAAGAATATGCTAAGGGTAGCGTCATCAAACAACGTAATAGAGGATTCTAATTAGGCTCAATAAACAATATTGTGATATCATTAAGTTTGCAATACAATATACAGCAGCGTTCTGTGCCTCTATTTAATTTTTGTTACTACCGTTGCAGACTCCGTAACAATTGATGATATTCTAGAGAGGAGAAGAGGAACAAAACGATTCCTAGCAGAAACATATGTCGCTAATGGAGCTGCTGCAACGCCTGAGAGCGAAGGTAAACAGAATTAAATGTATTCTTTACTTTAGTTCTAGCTACAGGTCATTAACATATCATGAGAGAGAGAGAGAGAGAGAGAGAGAGAGAGAGAGAGAGAGAGAGAGAGAGAGAGAGAGAGAGAGAGGGTAGGTTCCTAAATCCCTTGTCCTCTGTTTTTTCCTTGTATCGTTCTCATGCGGTGGGGAGGGAAGAAGTTGGGGGTGGAAGGGGAGGGGGTGTGGAGAGTAAGGAGGTGAGGAGGGTAGGACAAAGAGGGTGAGGGGATGGGAGGGAAAACAGAGAGGTAATAATGAGTGCAAGGAAAGGGGTGAAACAGAAATGATGGGGAGGAGGAAAAGTAAGTAAGGCCGGGTTTACACTACCAAGGATAGCGGCTACGGCAGCCCCGGACCTTTCAAATTTGAAATTTAAAGCCCAATACGGCGGAACGGGTATGCCTCTCTCTCTCTCTCTCTCTCTCTCTCTCTCTCTCTCTCTCTCTCTCTCTCTCTCTCTCTCTCTCTCTCTTCCTAACCAATACACAGACTCTTTAATAATTGATTTCAATCATTTCAGCTGTTCCTGTGACAGCTGCTGGTGGGTCGGTACCAAAGAGGAGGCTTCTTTTTGGCGGAATATCAGAACAAAGTGGGTTTGTGCCACGGCATTGAAAAGGTTACTGAAAAGCTACAAACATATTTGACCCCAACTCAGATCGAATGCATGTTGCACAAGAAGCCTGTGAAGAGGTGGGAAGAGGAGGACATTAGAAGAGCTGTGACACTCAGAAGTTTTAGCCCCAAAGCATATAACTATTTACGAGAAACTATGAAGTTTCCTCTTCCGTCGGCTGCCACCCTCAAAAGATGGCTTATGAAACTTGATGTTGAACCAGGATTGCTGCTGCCGGTCATGAAGTTGCTGCACCACAAGTCTGCATCCATGAACCAGTACCAACGGCTTTGTGTGCTGAGTTTTGATGAAACCAGTGTAGCGCATGAGTGGACCTATGACAAGGGTACTGATACACTTTATGGCCCTAAACGTTATGTTCAGTGCGCAATGTTAAGAGGGCTAACATGCGGATGGAAACAGATCATCTACTATGATTTTGATAAACCCATGACAAGGAAAACTTTGTTCGACATCATTACTAAATCAGAGGAGGCAGGCTTTATTGTTGTTGCTATGGTGCATGACCTTGGACCTACAAACATGAAGCTCTGGAAAACTTTAGACATCAGCACAGAGAAGACATATTTCAAGAACCCAGCTGCTCCTGAAAGAAAGATTTTTGTATTTGCTGATGCCCCTCATTTGTTAAAGCTTATACGAAACAATTTTATTGACCACGGCTTCACCTTAGAGGGAAACAAACAAGTCAGCAGTGACTGTGTCAACGAGCTAGTCACCAGGTGTAAGAAAGATCTAAAAACAGCCCATCGTCTATCCCTAAAACATCTTGATGTAAAAGGCTCTGGAAGAATGAAAGTTTCCCTAGCAGCCCAGTTATTGAGACAACAGCAAAAACTCTGAAATACTTTGGAGAGCAAGGGCTTCTTGTTAGCAAACACTGGGCTGCAACAAGCAACTTCACGGAATTAACAGATTCCTGGTTCGACCTGATGAACTCGAGAGTACCGAGAGACAATAAGAAGCGCAAAAGGCATGCCTATGGATGTGATCTAGAGAGACAAAAGAGTATCCTAGAAACAATGGTAAAGACTGTTGCGGAAATGAGGGTAACTGGACACTCGAGTCTCTATCCTTTTCAGAAAGGGATAATTATATCAAGCAAATCACTGTTGGATCTTTACAAAACTTTGAAAGAGACCTTCGATGTATCCTACATCCTGACACACAGACTTAACCAGGATGCCCTGGAAATTTTCTTTTGCTGTCTGAGGCAGATGGGCAATGACACCCACTCCCACCCGTCACCTGTACAGGTAAAACACATAGTTAAATCCTATCTTCTGGGAAGAGATATGGCTCTTGCAAACAACAACAACCGCAGTGAGGTACAGAGTCAAGGAAATGCCTCAATAGAGCCAAGTGAAACCAGTGAGACACTGGAGAGTGAACTACTTCTTTCTTCAATGTTGTTTTCCTCTCTGGATCCGAATGATTCACTTCCTGACTGCACCTCTGATGAAGTGGATGAGAAGGAAAACGAATGTGGACTTGTTTCTGAGACAACCCTAGAAGAGGAAGTAGAAAAAGAAGGATTGAGATATGTTGGAGGATACATTATGAAAAAATTTCCCCAACATACTTTTCTAGGTAATATCATTGCCGAGAGCAATAACACCTGGCTAGGTTGCATCAGCAGACAACCTGGGAAACTAAGAGAGCCAAATGAAAATTTCCTGAATGATTTGCAAGTAATGGAAAAACTATTTGTCTGTTTCCATGGGGATAAATCTTTGAAACCTGGAAGGAACGCAATCAGAAACCTGGCAGATAAAGCTGCACAATTTGTAAAACTACCGCAAGAAGTGGTTGATTTTTTCGTAAAATGTAGGATGTTTTTAGAATAAGAATAATAAATAGAAATCTTTCAGACACCGCCAGACAAAGAATAAACAAAATAGCTAAACTGGTGAAATAAAATGTGTAAAAGTAAACAATGCAGTTTCATTTTGTTTTCCTTCCCCTAGGAACCATTTCTGTATCACATACTCTGTCCTCCCTACTTATCCCTCCATATTTCTTTAGGACTCTGTCTCTTACGCCCTGTTATGTACTTACTATTGCGTTTTTCTCATCAAAATATATTTTATACCAAGACATAATTAGTGTCTCTCTCTCTCTCTCTCTCTCTCTCTCTCTCTCTCTCTCTCTCTCTCTCTCTCTCAAAAGGAAATACACTCCCCTCGGTTAACGTAGGTATTTTTCACCTGTTTAATATCTACACTTATACAGACTCCCGTATTTGATACAAGTACACGAATTAGGCATAAAAAAAATCATCAGTGGAGAGAGAGAGAGAGAGAGAGAGAGAGAGAGAGAGAGAGAGAGAGAGAGAGAGAGAGAGAGAGAGAGAGAGTAATACATACGTGTGCTGAATGGAGAGCACAAACTATCATGACAGAGAGAGAGAGAGAGAGAGAGAGAGAGAGAGAAATGAACCGAGATAATAGTGGGCGAGAGCTGCTGATTTCTGGCAACTCTAGGTCAGTAGCTTGGCCTAGGTGGCAACTCTAATAATAGTGTCGACGTCACTCTTTAGCCCCACCCAGCTGCGCAGGAGGAGGAGGTGAGCCGACCTTCTATAATTCTGTCGGCCTGGGACGTAATCGTCTGTGTGTAGGGGACGGCTCGCACCCGTCAAGCTTGAGGCCATGAGATAGGCAAAAGGAGTGATATCACAGACATGCTTCTATATTATTTGCCGTAACTCAACTTATACGCAAGATAGGTCATTTCGTTCAACACCGTTAAACGCAGCGATCATTGCAGAACCCGATTATGTTTGTGAGAGAACATTGAAACAGAAACTAAATAAAAAGTGACGAGTTGAAGTTAAAGAATCACTCCGTAATGTTTATAACACCTTTTACATATAGCTACCATTTGCAGCGGCAAGGAATTGAGTACTAAAATAAATACTTCCATCTTATAGAGAAAAGCCTCCTGAACACGATGGTGTATACATATTCTTCATAAAACGCCAAATAAGTGAAGCATGGAACTATTTATGTAAACTTTTCACCTCATCCATCGTGTGCGCGGACAGGGGTGGGTGCAAGGGGGGTTCCTTGGCTCTGCGGGTCGGGTTGCCATGACAACCCTTGCCTCTCCTAGAGAGAGAGAGAGAGAGAGAGAGAGAGAGAGAGAGAGAGAGAGAGAGAGAGATGAATGGGGAAGAAGGGTAGAGGAAGGGAGCATATGGAGTAGGCTATCGTACGCCAGGCAGCGTTACGCGTCGTCCATCCCTCCCGCGGGGAATGGCGCCAGCGGGAAGGAGAAAAATTATTGTTATTCAATGAGATTACGTACATTTAATCGTTCACTTAGAAGTCTAAGATCTGTCCCAAATGAATAATTAAGAGATGCAGTTTATCAATCGATTACTTTTTTATAAGGTTTACTTACTTGGCCATGTTAAACTTTCAATATCTCAAAATGTTTCCTGTCTAGCACACTGCATTATTCCTTATTATATAACTCTTTTGTTATTCAAGATTACGAGGTCAATGTATATCAAGTAAAAGCCAAGAAAATGTAGTCTCTAACGTAGTATAACACATAACTGCATATACTCTGTTTAGGACACACGAGACAGGTAAAGTAAAGCGATGGTGACCGACCGACGCACGCAGTGTCATTACCTTTACATGCAATTTTCTCGTTTGTTTACTTTTGGCGCTTGGCCCCTTGTCGCAGGCAGCGCTTCATATACACTTTATACATGTTCTTGTGCATTCGAAGTGATCAGAGAAACAACTAGTGGAACAATAATAATGTCAGTATTGTCCAGAAGATACAGATATATGCCAGAGTTTTCATTCACAGTTGCTCAGCAGCAGCTGTTATTGTAGCAACAGCAGTATCAAAATCCTGCCAAGTCACACATGCATTGGTTGACACTTTATTCAGATACACTTTGAGGTTTGTTGCCAGCTTTTGTAATGGAAGTGTCTGGGACTTTTCTTTGAGTCTGAACAGTTCACTTGTTCGTGGGGGAGACAGTGTTGTATCCCGAGCATACCTAGCCTCTGTGTAAAGTCTGTCCTGCTTTTCTTTGTTACTTGGCTTCTTTTTCTTCAAGTAATCATCAACCTGCTTTGCTCTGGTGAATGGGCCACCTGAGGACACTAACTTGTCAAGATCAGAAAGCTTTCTTTTCTCACAGGCCACCTTTGCTGCTTCCTTACTTGTCATGCCAACCCTCTCCAAGTTTGCTTGGGCCTCTGCTCATTCCATTACAAGTTTGTTAGCCTTTTTAGCTTTTTTGCCATAGTCTTTGAAGCAGTCAACAGGTCTAAGTTCAATCAGATCCACTGATTTGCCCTTAAGATGAGCTGATCCATCTGCTGCCAGCTGTTTGGCTCCCCGACGTTGTAGCTCATAGTTGATACTGCCAACTGATCTCTCAGCATCAATGTTGTTGATTGGGGCTTTGTTCAGCAATGCCATGTCATGCTGAGTCACAAGAGTGCCACTCTCTGGGTCAAAATCCCCAAAACCAAATACATTGCCTCTTTGCTGACATAAGCCTGCAGCCAGTGATGGAAGGATAACAGTCAAAATCTGCAGAGCTTTTTCGTTGCATTCAGTGATGCTACTTGACAATGATGAGAGAATGTTGTTTTCCCATTTACAGGAATCAAATCTTCGCTTATCCACAAATTTGAAAGCAGGCTTTGTCCAGTCCAGCAATGCAGTGGGATTGCTCTGAGTGAGATCCTGATAAAGTTGTTGCATCGCCGTAATCAAATGCTCATAGTCTACGGGCTCAAAATATGTGATGGACAGATATGGTTCGATCAGGTGGACACCAAGCACAGCTGCACATACTAGAAATACACTGATAAACTCCACATCCAGAAAAGCCCTTACAATGTATGCAAGAGTGTTGGTGATTGTGTCATACTTTTCCAGGAATTCTCGCAGGTCTGCCTCATGGTGTAGTGTTACTGCACACAAATAAACAAATCTGTTGAACCTTTCCTTCTTTAGAGAGACAGCAAGATTCTTTCGGGGTTCAATATGGACATCAAATTCAGTGGCTTTGTTCCATGCTTTGTGATCAAAGTCATGTGATATAAGATGAGTGGCACACTCAATGAACTGTTCTGTGACAGAATCATGAGATGTGGTGGCATTTACAAGGCAAGTTGAATAAATCTTATCAGGGCCAATTTCTTTCTCAATTTTGCTGAATAGGTCCACCATTTTCCTGTTAAACATCAGAGCAGGGTGAGTGTGACACAGCAAATGAATTGGAATATGGTATGTTCCCAGCTCCATTGCCACTTGCTCATCCACTTCAAAATTATGGGCTGTTGCATCGCTTTCCTGAAAAGTTAGTTTCTTGAAAATCTCAGTGGCATCAACATCACCACACACTGCCAGTATGTTCAATATTGTCAATTTCAGTTTTGCAAGATTTGTTAGACTTTCACTGGCAATGGGCAAAGTTGGGAATGGTCTTTATTTACCATTAATGGTGATGCCTTGTACTGAGTATCCACCTGCTCCTTGTTTCTTCGAACCATCACTGTGGTATGTAATCACAACATCTTCCGATTTCATCATTTCATCTACAATACAAGCCAGAGCCAAGGCGCTGATTGCCTTGCCTGATTCACGAATGTTTTTCACATGAGGAGCATTATCAAGATTTATGGAATCCTCTTCATCATGGTAATCGTATTTCCATTTTCTTCCAAACATTCCATTTGCCACCTCTATAACTGCTGCTGTGGCTTGATTTGCTGAACAGTGATATTTACTTTTCAGCTTGTCTATCACCTTGTAAAATTCTGGTCTAACTTTCCTCACACTATCTCTAATGTGGCAGAATTCTTGTGGCATGTTATCAGATGTTGAGGTGCATGGTTCTTCAAAGCCAATGGACACTCGCCGGCTGAGTTCCATTTCCTCCACCTGAAGTTGATAGGCAGGTTCTTCAACATCACTTTCAGTATCATCATCTATGCTAAGATTTACTTCATCCCAGGGGAGATCTTTTTGTGATTCCTCATCTTTCTGCTTGGCTCCCAGCTGGCGCATCACACGTTCTTCTACTTTCAAATGATGTTGTCTTGACTTCTGCCATTGACGATCAACGAAGTCTTCACAGAACATCTTTCTTGTGGTTCTCATGTCCTTGAGGAAGTCCCACTCCATCTGACTCATGGCAACACCTTGAATTTCTTCTTGTTTTTGCTCTGGCCACTTCATTTTCACAGAATATGTCAAACAGTTTCAGCATATCTTCATTATATATTTTCATTCTGGCTTTCCATGATTCTGTCTGCCTTGGTTTTCACTGTTGAGTATTGCTCTTGAACTCTGAGTATAGTTAGACAACACGCTTAGCAACATTCAATTGGGTAATGATGTAGACATTGCAGTACTCCCAATGTTGTACCAGGATGAAAGCAAGAAGGTTAGCACCATCTTGAACTGTCCGTTGCTGTTTCCCTGCTCGGTCCTTCCGCATGAGGTACACCATGCACTCAACAACATTCTTCTTGGAAGGAAGCACACCAAGTGGCAAGTTGAAACTCTCAGAATAAACAGTTCCACACAGCGTCTTCTGGGTGTTCGTGCGGGTGTATTTGGCAGCCATTATACTTCAAATTTCAGCAATCTGAAAATATAAGAAATAAGAATGAAATATTGGCCACATCAGTTATGATCATTTTCAGGATACTGTCATAAAAATGATGGAAAAAATCATTTTTTGCAATAACTTTGAAAATATTGTACTTAGGCTTATATGTTACAGTAAAATCTTCAAAACAATAAATTTGTAAATTTCCTAGAATTTTCAGGAAATTTAAAAAGTGACTGTTTCAATCAGTAAATTTACAAAGTTACTAAAAAATTTAGGAAATTTACAAATTTACTGGAGCATCAACTATAATTGGTGAATTTGTCAAATCATAATCGATGAATCAGTAAACTGCTTCAAACTGCTTCAAAGCAGCTGATTTCACCAACTGAAAAAAAAAAACATCTGGGAACTGTCAGGCAGAGCAAAGCTGTTGATAGAGTCGAGATGGCAACCCCAAACAGTATTGAAGATCGTTTCAAAGAGGAACTTCTGAAGATCAAAAATGCAGGAAAATGCTACAGCTTTTTTAACAAGGAGGAATACTCAAAACTGCTTGAAGAAGTGAAAAATGCAGCTGTGTCGCAAGCGTCCAAAACTCAACATGATTACCATATCCTGAGGAAGTAAGTAACATAACATTTTTTTTAATGTCTGATTAGCGATCCAGTGCTCTCTCTCTCTCTCTCTCTCTCTCTCTCTCTCTCTCTCTCTCTCTCTCTCTCTCTCTCTCTCTCTCTCTCTCTCTCTCTCTCTCTCTCTCTCTCTCTCTCTCTCTCTCTCTCTCTCTCTCTCTGTCGGGTGTGAAGCAGGTCAACTTAACTTAACAGTAACTTCCCTTAATGTGTCTTAAACATTAATTACAGCGTACAGTAGGGGTTTTGGAGTTTTGACCAGCACTAAGGATGGTCCATGGCAAGCCAAGATACCCCCAAATTTTCAGTACGTTATTATAAGCGTAGCAATATGGTGAATTAGGTTACAGTATACAGCTCACCATTAACAGATATGAAAGCGTGGGTACGGAAGTGGGCAAGGACTCAAGCCAGGGACTGTTTGTTGTTGCCTTTTCACAACTCAACCTCAATAGCGATAGTGTTGGCAGTAGTGGAGGATAGTAGTGGTAGTGGAGGATAGTACTGGTTGTTCAGTTTTCATGGTTGTTTGGTTGTTGGTTGTTTGGTTGTTGTTGGTCTCTCTCTCTCTCTCTCTCTCTCTCTCTCTCTCTCTCTCTCTCTCTCTCTCTCTCTCTCTCTCTCTCTCTCTCTCGTGTGTGTGCATGTGCGTGCGTACGTGTATGTGTGTGTGTATGTGTGTGCGTGTGTGGAATGCATGCCTACCTATTTCTTTACCTCTGTGTTTATGGTGCAATTAAGATAATGGTGCACTTTTGTTTCATGTTGTTTCAGATATGAAGTTCTGAGGTGTGGGCAAGTCGAAAAGCTTATCAAGAAAAGAGACCATGTGGAAGAATCCCCACTGCACTACGTGCCAATCGAAGAAATGTTTGACATCATCATCAGAAGTTCACACATCGCTACCGGACATGGAGGTCGGGACCGGATGCTGAAGGAGGTAAAGAAGAAATATGCAAACATCAGTGTACAAACCATTGAACTATTCAAGTCACTTTGCACTCAGTTCCAGAAAAAGAGAGTTAGGCCCAAAACGACAGGCGTCGTCGTTCGCCCCATTCTGACCAAAGACTTTGCCTGTCGTGGTCAGGTCGATTTAGTCGTCATGCAGTCGCTGAGTTACAATGGGTACAGGTGGATCATGGTCTACCAGGATCACCTTACCAAATTTTGTGTGTTGCGTGCCATCAAAAGCAAACGCCCAATAGAAGTCGCTAGCCAGCTTTTGGACATTTTTCTTTTGTTTGGAGCTCCTGCCATTTTGCAAAGCGATAATGGAACAGAGTTCACAGCAAATGTAATTTGTGAACTGAAGGAGTTTTGGCCAGCACTAAGGATGGTCCATGGCAAGCCAAGATACCCCCAAAGTCAAGTGTCCGTCGAGCGAGCAAATGGGGACATCAAGGACATGTTAGTGACCTGGCTCGCTGATAACAACAGTCAAGACTGGGTCGCTGGAATCAAGTTTGTTCAGTTCCAGAAAAACTCATCCCACCATGCTGGAATAAAACGGTCACCATACTCAGCCCTTTTTGGGAATGAGGCTCGAGTGGGACTTACAACATCTTCACTGCCACGAGAAATCCTGGACAACTTGGAATCTGAACACGATCTGGCCAGACTTGATTTGGCATCAGCTAAATCTCTTGCCCCTTCGACTGACACTGGCCTCTCTTCAGTTGAACCCGCCCCTACTGCCTCGTCTTCGGCTGAACCCGCCCCTACTGCCTCCTCTTCGGCTGAACCCGCCCCTACTGTCTCCTCTTCGGCTGAAACTGGTCCCTCTTCAACTGACACCGCCTTTACTTCATCTGAATCAGCTCCTCCTTCTGCGACAGAAACTGACAACGATCTGACTGTGCATGTTGAGAGCATAAAAAGAGCTCGGAAAGCGGTGTGTTCAGGCCAGCTATCTCAAGCAGAGAGAATGGTGAAAAGAAGTAAAGTCGATTTCAAAAGTGGTGAAGTGGGAGACAATGTGGCAGTTCCTGTGCCCTTGGTGAACCGTGGCAGAGGTGATGCCAGGAACATTCTAGGTGTTATTTTGAATAGGGACATTTCCACAGACACATACACTATTGGGGTGAAAGCTGGTGTGCTAAGAGGGGGCTATTCCCGAAATCAGTTTGATTTATGCCCTCAACGACTGTTGAACATTGAGGATATCTGTCTTGACAAAGTAATTTCTTTGCGTTCCGCCATCATAGCAGAATCAGCATCAGGCGGGCAAGGTTTCACAAAATGTAATTGTGCGCGTGAATATAAATATGGGCACTAGGAACATTTTGAGCCTAATTACAACTCTGTAGCACTAATAGTTATGGAGATATGGCAATTTTGGATAATTTTACGACCTGCGCGGTACTTTAAATTTTCAACGCTACGTCCATATGGGTTTTTGGAAGCTATAAACAAACCGATTGTGTCCCATTGCCTAAATGTATAGAGATAACATAATTCCGTGCAAAGATATAAACATTAGAATTACCCCCCCCCCCCCCCCTACTTTAAACTGCCTGTTATAGTAGTTGTAATTATATCAGTGTATTATTATTATCATTGCATATTACCATGGATTAGGAATGCAGGTATAGTGGAAAAAAAAACACTTCAGATAGAGATCACGCCATCTTTGTAGGAATGTCATCCGTCAGTGTTTATCGTCCGTTCGTTCTCAGTATGTATACAACGCATTTCATCAAGCTTAGGGGTCACCCTGACGTACGTGACCAATTGTAACTTCATTATTTTCCAACCTCAAATTCGGCACTCCTTCCTGAGAGCTTGACCGATACAGACCTATTGTCTCGGCTCTCTCCAGCGCTCGCTGTACTTTTAGGTTAAGAATACATTTCACCTGAGGCAGCAAGTGTTTCCCTCACGCCCACCGCTCCTCGCAACCAAGCCTTACAACGTTACATTATTGGTGGCAGCCGGTGTCCCAACGTGCTATAGGCATCGCTACCTCTTCGGTTCTACAGCTACAAGCCACAAGAACTCCCCGAAAAATCCGGGGACAGGCGTAGAAGGAAGGAGTCACGAACAAGCCGGCAACAGGCCTCCGCGGCCGACGACGGGGGGCCACAGCTACGGGCCGCCCCCCGCTACAAACCAACACACAGCTACAAGCTATCTACAGGCCAACTCCATTCATCGGGCTACGAGCTCACTGCAAGCCACCAGTTCCGCAGCAGAAGGAGTCACACCCTCGGGTCCCCGCCCACGGAGGCCACACCCACGAACCGCCTCGAAAAGCTACAAGCAACACGGCCGCGGCACAAATATCTCTCACCTAACTCGACCAACTATGTAAAATTCTTTGACTATTTGAATTCTAAAGTGGAGCACATCTTGACCCACTCTCCCTTCGCTGAAATCTCCATCCTAGGAGATTTCAATGTTCACCACCAGCTTTGGCTTTCATCCTCTTTCACTGACCATCCTGGTGAACAAGCCTACAACTTTGCTATCCTCAACGACCTAGAGCAGTTGGTCCAGCACCCTACACGTATTCCTGACCGTCTTGGAGATCGGCCCAACATTCTAGACCTCTTCCTTACCTCAAACCCTTCTGCTTATTCTGTCAAACTGTTCTCTCCGTTGGGCTCCTCCGATCACAATCTTATTTCTGCATCCTGTCCTATCGCTCCTGTACACCCTCTGGACCCACCGAAGAGGCGATGCTTCTGGCATTTTGCTTCAGCTCGGTGGGACGACCTGAGGATGTATTTTTCCGATTTCCCGTGGAATGATTATTGCTTCCTGGATAGAGACCTCTCTGTGTGTGCTCAGCGCATCACAGAGGTGATTGTCTCTGGAATGGAGGCATACATTCCTCGTTCTTTCTCTACTCCTCACGCTAAAAAGCCTTCGTTTAATCACGCTTGTTCTCGTGCTGTCAATGATAGAGAGGTAGCTCACAAAAGGTACCAGAGCCTTCAAACTAATGCTAATTATGAACTTTACATTTCTGCCCGAAATCGTGCCAAATCTATTCTCCGACTAACCAAAAATTCTTTCATTAATAGAAAATGTCAAAACCTTGCTTTCTAACTCTACCCGTGACTTCGGGCATCTAGCCAAAACATCTCCTCCAACTTCACTTCTTCATCTTTCGCTCCACTCCTCAGTCCTGACGGCAACACTGCCGTCTCATCTATCTCTAAGGCTGAGCTCTTCTCTTAAACTTTTTCTAAAAGCTCCACTCTGGACGATTCTTGGCATATTCCTCCTACTCATCCCCCCTCTGACTCCTTTATGCCTGTTATAAAGATTCTTCAAAATGATGTTTTCTATGCCCTCTCTGGCCTCAATCCTCAGAAGGCTTATGGACCTGATGGAGTGCCTCCTATTGTCCTTAAAAACTATGCCTCCGTGCTGTCACCCTGCCTTATCAAACTCTTTCGCCTCTGCCTGTCAACATCTACCTTTCCTTCTTGCTGGAAGTATGCCTTCATACAGCCTGTACCTAAGAAGGGTGACCGCTCCAATCCCTCAAACTACCGTCCTATTGCTTTACTTTCTTGTCTATCTAAAGCTTTTGAATCAATCCTTAACCGGAAGATTCAAAAGCACCTTTCCACTTCTGACCTTCTATCTGATCGCCAGTATGGGTTCCGCAAGGGGCGTTCTACTGGTGATCTCCTAGCCTTCTTAACTGACTCTTGGTCATCCTCTCTTAGCCGTTTCGGTGAAACTTTTGCTATTGCGCTGGACATATCAAAAGCTTTTGATATGATCTGGCACAAATCTTTGCTTGCTAAACTACCCTCCTACGGTTTCTATCCTTCTCTCTGTACCTTTATCTCCAGTTTCCTTTCTGACCGTTCTATTTCTGCCGTGGTAGAGGGTCACTGTTCTTCCCCTAAATATATTAACAGTGGTGTCCCACAGGGTTCTGTCCTATCTCCCACTCTTTTTCTGTTGTTCATTGATGATCTTCTTTCCAATACGAACCGTCCTATCCATTCCTACGCCGATGATTCCACTCTGCATTATTCAACTTCTTTTAATAGAAGACCCACCCTTCACGAACTTAACGACTCAAGGCTGGAGGCTGCAGAACGCTTAGCCTCAGACCTTACTATTATTTCCGATTGGGGCAAGAAGAACCTGGTGTCCTTCAACGCCTCAAAAACACAGTTTCTCCACCTATCCACTCGACACAATCTTCCAAACAACTATCCCCTATTCTTTGACAACACCCAGCTATCACCTTCCTCAACACTAAACATCCTCGGTCTATCCTTAACTCAAAATCTCAACTGGAAACTTCATATCTCATCTCTTACTAAATCAGCTTCCTCGAGGTTGGGCGTTCTGTACCGTCTCCGCCAGTTCTTCTCCCCTGCACAGTTGCTGTCCATATACAGGGCCCTTGTCCGCCCTCGTATGGAGTATGCATCTCATGTGTGGGGGGGCTCCACTCACACAGCTCTTCTGGACAGAGTGGAGGCTAAGGCTCTTCGTCTCATCAGCTCTCCTCCTCATACTGATAGTCTTCTACCTCTTAAATTCCGCCGCAATGTTGCTTCTCTTTCTATCTTCTATCGATATTTCCACGCTGACTGCTCTTCTGAACTTGCTAACTGCATGCCTCCCCCCCTCCCGCGGCCCCGCTGCACTCGACTTTCTACTTATGCTCATCCCTATACTGTCCAAACCCCTTATGCAAGAGTTAACCAGCATCTTCACTCTTTCATCCCTCACGCTGGTAAACTCTGGAACAATCTTCCTTCATCTGTATTTCCTCCTGCCTACGACTTGTACTCTTTCAAGAGGAGGGTATCAGGACACCTCTCCTCCCGAAACTGACCTATCTTTCGGCCACCTCTTTGGATTCTTTTTAGGAGCAGCGAGTAGCGGGCTATCTTATTAATGTTTGCTTTTTTTTTTTGTGCCCTTGAACTGTCTCTTTTGCTGTAAAAAAAAAAAAAAATGGATTAGGAATGCAAGTATGGTGGAAAAAAACCACTTCAGAGAGAGATCACGCCACCTTTGTAGGAATGTCATCCGTCAGTGTTTATCGTCCGTTCGTTGTCAGTATGTATACAAAGCATTTCATCAAGCTTAGAGGTCACCTTGACGTACGTGACCAATTGTAACTTCATTATTTTCCAACCTCAGATTCGGCACTCCTTCCTGAGAGCTTGACCGACACAGACCTATTGTCTCGGCTCTCTCTCCAACGCTCGCTGTACTTTTAGGTTAAGAATACATTTCACCTAAGGCAGCAAGTGTTTCCCTCACGCCCACCGCTCCTCGCAACCAAGCCTTACACCGTTACATGCCGGACGAGGCTGTTCCAGCTCACGAAGCGGCACATTAACACTAGGTGGCTGACAACACAACAACACCGTACACGCTCACGAAAGGTAAAACAAGAAAAACGTAATACTAGCACACACAGTGCCTTCCTTAACACCACAATTACACTCATAGCACTTATACTACATGCATTAACACATTTGGGGACACAACAACACACCCACGACAACCACAAACAAGCACTCACACACAACAGTCGTTTTCGTTCACCGTGGTTCAGTATTTCGAACGGCACACAAACAACGATACAAAAGCACACAGACGACACACCATCCGTCTCTTGCTGCTTCTGTGTGGAGACACGGGCGCTATGGTCAACCCTGGCCCTTATTGCCCTTATTGCCCTAAGTATCCTTAACAACTTTGTAGCAAGGCAGTGAGGTGGGGGCAGAGGGCCATCCAGTGTGATTTGTGTCGTGATAGATCTGAGCATGCTGGCTGGTACCACGTCAGCTGTATCGGGTCTGTCACGCCGACTTACGCTGGATTGGTTGACAATAGCTTCTCGTGAATCTGCTTTAGATGCGGCGTACCTAATTTATCATCCTCATTCTTTTCAGCTGATCATATTCCACTGCTCAATTCCTTCGACACGCTATATCAACATAACACACAACCCTGGCTCACAATACCTTCTCCTCTTGAACCCCAAACACTCAACACCTCTCACCTCTCATAAACCGGCTCCATTTTTCACACCTAGTCCCATAAACACCCACAGACCATCACTCACCTCTCACCACAGTTACTAACACACCCAGGTCTGCCCTATCACCCTCCCCCGATCCTACCTTTTCACTTTCCCCAGTCCATATTTCCTTTTCTTCCCCGTGTTCATCACGTCCTGTTTCACCTCCCTCATCTACTTCTTCACCATCCTCACCTCTGCTTTCACTTCCTCTACCACCACATCATAACCACACTTCCCTCCGATTTTTAACAATTAATTTCCGCAGTATCAAAAACAAAATAGCCTAATTACACCACCTAATCACCACACATAACCCAGACATAATAGTAGGGACAGAGACTTGGTTGACTTCTGACGTTGACAGCAGTGAGCTGTTCCCTCCCCCCTTTAGTATGACCGTTTTTCGTAATGACCGCCCGACAGACCTCGGCAAAGGTGGCGGTGTTATCATCGCCACCAAGCCGGGTCTTTGTGTTCAGCATAGGCCTGACCTTGACACAGACTGCGAAATCACCTGGGTCCATTTACAAACATTCAACTGTAAATCTCATCTTATTGCTGATTTCTACATACCGCCTTCTACTAATACAGACTATTTACACAACCTTCAAATTTCTCTTTCACATCTGAATCACGGGTGATTTCAACCTCACCGACATTGACTGGACAGCAATATCCCCATTTGACCCTCCCGATGCTGACGCCTCCAACCCAATTATTCCCCAAACAAACAGACGCCAACTACTCGACACATTCGTTGACATCATAAATACATTTTCACTCTCACAACAGTACTCCAGCCAACACGAACACATACTGTAGCACGCCCTGCTGTCCACGGTGGCCCTTTGACCACAGCACACACCCTTGACCTTTTTCTCACTGGCAACATTCTTAACATAACAAACACTCAGGTTGTTCCAGGATTTAGTGACCATGACATACTCATCATTGACGCTGACCTCCGACCGATTAGACATAAACAGAAACCCAGACATATTTTCCTTTTTTCAAGGGCTGACTTAGACATGATCAAACGAGACCTAACTGCCTTCAGCACCGACATTTTTGCGACTGACCCAAACACAAGACTTCCTTCCACCAACTGGAACAACCTGAAACACACCATACACGCCTCAATGAACAGACACATACCACAAAAAACCACTTTCTAGTAGGTACACACTTCCCTTGGTTTCCAGGGATCTACGCAGACAATATAGCAAGAAACAAAGACTCTACAGACGCGCGCAGACATACAACACAACAGATAATCGGACCGCCTACAAAAATCACCAAAAGACATTTGCCAAAAACATAAAAGTAGCGGAACGCAAACACATAGCAACTTACCTCGCAGACAACGTAAGAAATAACAAAAGAAGCTTTTTCAAATTCTTTAAGACGCGCAAACATGACACTAACACGATTACATCACTTAAAGAACCCACTAACACATTAGTAACCAGCCCACAACACAAAACACAAATACTCAACACACAGCTCCAATCGGTATACACACAAGAACACAACTTGACACCAAACATGCCACACAGCCCCTTCCCCCCCATAGCCCCCCTTTACATCACGACTAACGGAATACAAAAATTACTGGAAGGACTCGACACAACTAAATCCACTGGCCCCGACAACATTCCCGTCTTCATCCTTAAATCCTTTGCCCCCATCCTTGCCCCCATCCTTTAAGCCATATTCACCCAATCACTAGCATCCACCTCATTGCCCTCTGACTGGCAAACATTAATCCTTTATTCAAGGCAGGTGACCGGACTGACCCAGCCAATTAAAATTGAAATTGAAATTTGAAATACTACGGTATTTCAGGACATATTCTTCACTGGATCACTGCATTTCTTACTAACAGGACTCAACGTGTTCTTCTTGACGGATCTTCATATGACACTGTCCCTGTTTCTTCAGGTGTCCCACAAGGCACCGTTCTAGGCCCCCTTCTTTTCTTTCTGTACATTAACGATCTTCCACTGTCAACGCCTAGCTCTTCCACTAGACTATTTGCCGCCGATAGTTTACTGTTTAGAGCAGTGAAGACTACTGACGACTGCAGACTACTACAAAACGACTTGGACGCCGTCGAGCGGTGGGACAGATGACCTGACAGATGCACTTCCGACCAGACAAATGCAAACTATTAAGATTCACCAGAGCGCACAACCCCATCCATCACACTTACACTCTCCATAATTCAAATTTTGAATCAGTTCACACACACAAGTACCTTGGTATCCATCTCTCAACTAACTTGAAATTCAACACCCACATAGACCATATCAGTGCCACAACCAACAGAACACTGGGGTTCCTCAGGAGGAATTTACATAACTGCACACCTGACATTAAACACACAGCTTATGACTCACATGTGAGACCAACACTGGAATAATGCTCCACGGTGTGGGATCCTTACACACACAAAAACATTGATAGGTTAGAACAAATCAACAACAAGGCGGCAAGGTTCATTACAAACAATTACACTCGAACGCCTGGAATCACAACACGGATCAAACAACAGATTAACATGGACCCTCTTCACATACGCAGACAAGCACACAGACTTACACTTATGTACAAGATCACAAACACTCACATTGGCAGTGACCCACAAACATACCTACACAAGGTAAACAGTCAACGTACTCGTAACACAAACATCCATAAATACCAAACATATTACGCTAACACTGACGCATACAAGCACTCATACTTTCCACGCACCATACGTGACTGGAACAGCCTCCCTCAACAGATTTTAGATTGCGGTACAATAGACTCATTCATAAAACAAATACATACTCATTTGTCACCACAACACATCAACACTAACAATTACACTTGATTCACTTCCCTCCCCTGCACACTCGGCTCCCCCGTCCCCACAACAGCCAACAAATATGCGTGTTATGCACCTTCTTTGGTGCCCTGCGCATTATTGTCCAGATCCAGATCCAGATCGTTTGCAGTGATCCCAACATTGGAAGGAATCCACAGGAATCTGAGGAAGTATCCTGAGCAGCGACTAACTGATGCAAGATCTTGTGGATGAGGGAGCGGTGCTTGGGTTGTGAAGACCAGATAGCCTGTAGGCACCACCATCCCATCCAATCGTCGCTGACAGAGATTGACAGCCAGCAAAAGTGCCTGCTGCTCACAGTACGTAGAACTGGACGAGTTGGGTAACCTGCGACCAAACCAGCCTCCCTCTGGCGGGTCCACATCTGGCGAGTAGAGAGCGCAGCCCGCGCATCCATCGGAATGCACGGAATCGTCGACATATAGGTGGTGAGCGGCAGGGACGGATATGGCGATATGCTCCAAGGCTAGTTGTTTCTGGTGGACTGGTGGATCTGCCTTGGAAGTGAGAGTGAAGGAGACTGCTCCAAGGCTAGTTGTTTCTGGTGGAGTGATGGATCTGCCTTGGAAGTGGGAGTGAAGGAGACTGCTCCAAGGCTAGTTGTTTCTGGTGGAGTGATGGATCTGCCTTGGAAGTGGGAGTGAAGGAGACTGCTCCAAGGCTAGTTGTTTCTGGTGGAGTGGTGGATCTGCCTTGGAAGTGGGAATGAAGGAAACAGCTCCATGGCTAGTTGTTTCTGGTGGAGTGGTTGATCTGCCTTAGAAGTGGGAGTTAAGGAGACTTGAATCTGAGGAATCCGCCATGGCGGTAGACCGTGATTAACTTAAGCTACCGGAATATCAAGATCAAGTCGCTGCAGGGTGGAGCAGATTGTGTTGACCACGGTGCGAGCTCCGGGACGAAGCGGGGGTCGTGGTGCGGCGGGGTGAAGCAAGACTTTCAGGACGTGAACAAAATGGGGAGCAAGATTGATTATTGGGGCGTTCATTTCTTGGCGCCGCAACTGCGTGGTCATATGGCGCCGAACGTACTGATAAACTATATAAAACAGGTAACAAAAGTGAAAACATGATAAAAACAACAACACTAGTAAAATTATTAAAAAAATAATAAAACTAAAACGTGATAAAAACAGCACTAATAAAACTATATAAAACAAGTTAAAGTAAAATACATGGTAAAAACAACAATATAAGGTCAATTAAACTACAGAAAGTTGAGGACGCCAGCCTCCTGTAGGAAGCCATAAACGTCATGTCGCGGGAGGAGTGCCTTCCCCCCAGCACCACAGATAGAAGCTCCCATCTCCGTCCCGGCACCGGGGGAGATACCGCTCTCGCAGGTCCCCCAGACTGGGGCACTCGACCACCAAGTGCCGAACAGTCATGGGGACCAGGCAGTCATCACAGTAGTGCTGAATTCCCCGGGGACATGAGGAAGCTATGTGTGTATCGAGTGCGGCCCACCCTAAGGCGGTCCAGGACAGTCTCCTTACGGTTTCTAATGTGGGAATACGAATAGGGATGCACAGCCCTGGTCGTGACTTCCACCATCTTTGTCGTGGGTACTACTGCCGCTCACCTGCGCTGCGGACCGCACGGTGGAATACAGGGCCCGTATTCTACATAGTGCTTATGGTCGACCATAACTTACCGTCATAGCTAACATAATTTATGACCGTCAGTATAATGACCGTCAAAAGTCTTCTTCTTCTTCTTCTTGCTGTCGGCCATAGCACAGTAAATCAACAACACCGTGAGCCGCTAGAATGCACGGCTCAAAATTTATTAACTTTAAATTCATGGAATATAATATGTTATTGACATAATTTTCTTTGATATAAATTATTTTGACCTCATATTACGACTTTTGGGGAAGTTAGAAATAGTAAAATAGAAATTCGTTATGAGAAAATGCGCTGAAACGTATTCCCGTTGAAAAGTGTGTAAATAAATGTACCGCCCTCTCAGCAGTTCGGTAGTGTTTACTCATGGCCAGCACAGCATGGATCCTCAACCTAAACGTCAAAGGAAGGCTAACTGGGGAGACGACGAGTCTCTCCAGCTGGCAATGTTATACAGGGACGAAGTCCATGTATTGAAGAGGAACTTTAAGAAGGTTGGTGTCTCTAACCAAAAGAAACACGATGTATGGACGAAGATTACGGCCGACCTGCATGGACAGTTCCACTATGAGAAGACGGCCGTAGAGGTAAAGAAGCGATGGTTCACCATCACTTCTAAGTCAAGCATGAAGCTGAAGAACTTTCGAGATCATCGGAATGGAACTGGTAAGTAGGTTTCCATATATTAGCTTTAACTGATAAACACCCATTACACATTTTTGTCTTATTCTGAGCACTTTGAATATCATATATATATATATATATATATATATATATATATATATATATATATATATATATATATATATATATATATATATATATATATATATATATAACAGATTCATTTTAGTACCATGCCAGTATGTATGGGTAGGACACGAAGTAATGGGTTTAAACTGGATCAATTAAGATTCAACAGGGACATAGGCAAAAATTGGTTTACCAACAGGGTTGTGGATGAGTGGAATAGGCTTAGCAGTCATGTGGTGAATGCCAATACAATTGTCACATTCAAAAATAGATTAGATAAACTCATGGACAGCGATACTAGGTGGGGTTAGATACACGGGAGCTTAGGGTCAAAGGAGCTGCCTTGTTTAGGCCTACCGGCCTCTTGCAGACTCCAACGTTCTTATGTTCATTACCTACCTTATGAAACATCACTAGCTCTTCATAAATCTTTTCTTCAAACGTTCAACAATAATGGAAACGCTTTCAAAATCCAATTCAAGGACTATTTATTATTGAAAATAGGGGATAATATTCACGAAAGAGTAGCATCCTTTGGCGGCGGCCGGGGCGACGGTGCAGCCACAAAATATTTCGCAGAGGGTTTAGGGTGGGGGAGCATATTTAAACTTCTCCAACCGAACTTTACGACCTGCTAACGGGGGGGCATCACCCCCCTCGACGCCCCCTTCTAACCAGGGGGGGCTGCACCCCCCCATGCCCCCCCACCCCCCCCCACATATATATGCCTTATTTCTGCGAGGAGATATTTCTCACAACACCGGCTGCACCGTCGCCGCGGCCGCCGTCATAATGGGCTACGCTTTCGTGAATAGCATCCCCTATTTTCAACAATAAATAGTCCTTGAATTGGATTTTGAAAGCGTTTCCATGATTATTGAACGTTTGTAGAAAAGATATATGAAGAACTAGTGATGTTTCATAAGGTAGGTAATAAAATACTGGCACGGTACTAAAATGAGTCTTGTGTGTGTGTGTATATATATATATATATATATATATATATATATATATATATATATATATATATATATATATATATATATATATATATATATATAGATATATATAAACATGGATATTTATAGAAGTATGTTGCAATACCCATACTTGTTGCCAACAACAGCCACCTGTTTGATGGAAATCAATCACATTGAAATAGTTTTGTATTGAAAAAAAGAGGATGCTATTTGCCATAAATTTGCCAGTTTAGTTTATATATATATATATATATATATATATATATATATATATATATATATATATATATATATATATATATATATATATATATATATATATTTTTATATATAATTTTGTTTTACAACAAAAGAGTCGCCTCAAGGGCAACAAAAAGTGTAGAAAAAAAACCCATTAATTGCCGCTCTCACCAGAAGAAACTATAGAGTTGCCAAAAGAGAGGTCAATTCCGGGTGAAGAGGTGTTTTGATACACTCTCGTTGAGAGAGGTCAAGTTACAGGTAGGAGACAAAAAAAAAACAAGTTTTATCACATCTCAGTAAAGTACCTGTCATAATCCACTTCAGCATTACATGCTGAGAAGACACTAATGTAGTGCTTTAGTAGTAGGGGAAAAAAGCAAAAAATACATGAAATTTTATTTTTTCCCAGGTGGCGGCCCTCCACCCCCTCCCCTTGACCCCATTAGTGAACTTGTCGGGGACGTCTTGGGGCAAGACAGCAAGGTCATCACGGGATTTGAGGAGATTGATGACCTTGGACATCAAAGGACTGTCGACATGTATGTATATATTTGTTTAATTTGTGAAGTACACTCTTTAGTTCTTTTCTTCTCATTTTTAAATATGTACAGTCCTGCTTAGCAAAAGTAATAACAGCCTGTCATTTGCTTCAACCAGTATGTTACAAAACATTAGAAACATAATTCATCACTTGGAAAGAACATATGAGAGATATATCTTTACTGTTGGAATAGATTGTTTAATTAAAGGCTTTAGTTCAAGTTAACTATACCAACAGGTAATGTCAAAGCTACAGCAACTTTTGTCAATTGATGCAATCCTACCTTGGTTCATAGTACTTCTCAATTAAGGTGTATTCAATGAGTTCTTGGCCTACCTCAGAATGAGGAAAAATAGAGCAAAGGTTCACTCCACTTACTTTTTTTATGTTTTAACATAACCGCCTTTGACTGTGATGCACTTCTCCAATCTCGTCTTCAATTATGAAATTCCGTCCCTGAAGAATGGTGGGTGAATCACTTGTGAAAAGTCACCGTGCAACTCAACAGAAAATGCTGAAAGGATACCAGCCCATGCATTACTTGTTGGAACCTATACCAACATGTTACAGCATTGGCGGGCTCATGTCCCCACTCCTTCTTTGTTAGGCCGATAACTCATTGAATTCTCCTCTTAATATCAATCCCCTCAAAGATATGCAACTCTTCTAGACCTTATTGATTGTCGTTAATTTAGTATGAAGTATGAATTCCATTTCCATAACATTATGCCATATTTACTCCCTAGTATATGAAAGGAAAAAGATACCCTATGGCAGATCTGCATTAGTTTATAACTGCTCATTTGTACACCCATTCCATGACTTTTACATTACTTGCAGTGAAGACGCCGCAGAGCCAGCAAGCCAGCTCTTCGTAGGTCAGGGAGGTGTTGAGGCACCAACAGTAATAATTGTGCCTGAGCCCACCCTGCAGCCACAGACTGAGGAGGGGGGTGCCCGGGGGAAGGTGCCAGCTGAGGGGGATGCAGCAGCTGCTCAAGCAAAGGTGGCAGCTGCTGAGGAGGAGGCTGTAGCTTCAAGAGCTACAGCAGCAGCTGCACAGGCTGGGGAGGAGGCTGCACGGGCCATAAAGGCAGCCGCAGAGGAGGTGGCTGCTTGTGCTCGGGCCTTCGCAGGAGCTGCAAGGGTGCAGGAGGAAGCTGCGAGGGCGCAGGAGGCAGCTGTAAGGGCACAGGAGGCAGCTGCCAAAGAAAAAGCAGAAGCCATGCGGCTTAAAGAAATTTTGCTCAAGTTGCAAATTGAAAGGGAAAGGAAAAACAAATAATATACCTAATAAAAGTAGAAGAGGATGCACGTAGTTCTATGATTGTGAAACCTTAGTTGTACTAGTTTAATTATGCTTATGCGGGAATGATACAGTGTACAAATGCACAGGAAAAATATATTAAAATGGATGTGTAAAAAAGATGCAAAAAAAAAAAGGCAATGTGTGAAGAGCTAGGGAGGAAGGTGAGAAATGACTTTCAGAATAATAGGGACATGTTCTTGAAGGAAGTGAAGGGAGCATGAGAAAAGAATGAAAAGGTGTGTATGAACTATGAATGTAAAAGGTGTGAATAGGAATGTAATCGTAAGTGTTGAAGGTATAAGAAGATTGAAGGAGTACTATGAGTGTTTGTAGAGTATTGACAACAAAGAGGGGAATGTTAATTCACAAATGTTTACAAAAGGAATATGGGTTATAATGGATTGATAGATTGATTACTTTATTAATGCAAGTGGAACAGTACATTTGCATGTACTTGGCCAGTCGTGCTGAGGGACAGGTTTCAGTCTTCATTGCTAGAACGAAAAACAAATTAATTAGTAGGTAGTTTCATAATAATAATGATACGGAATAATGCAGATTCTTAAGAAATGAGTGTTTCCCAGATTATATTCCAAAAACATATATGTATAAAATATCCAACTTACTGAAAATGCAAGTTGCAGAATTCATCTCGATACAGGCGACCTTCATTCCGCTGACCAGCTGGAACTGGCGGCACAACTTGCACACCTTCAGGTTGTGCCACGGCAAGATCTGCTTCTTCAGGGTTAGGTTGAGCTGCATCGAGAGGAATGGGAATATTCATGTCCTTGCAGATGTTGAGGAGCATGCCGCATACATGAATCAGCTTGCACACCTTCACCGGGGGAGTTACTCGGACCTCGCTGTGTAGGACATGAAAGCGGCGCTTGAGCTGTCCTATTCCCCGTTCCACAACACTCCGTGTCCGTTTGCGGGCCCTAAAAGAAAATACAAATGATAATGGCAGTCAATGTTAAGTACTTATGTTCCATTAACTATGGGTAAATTCACTACTTGCCATACCTAGCTTGACTAAATTTGACTTTGCTTGACTAAATTTGACTGTTCTTGACAATTTTTTTTCAGTTTAACCTGGTAGCAGCGGGGATCATGTTTCTTAACCTGAGAACGTCGACAGACCCTTTTTAGGGCTTTGACGAGTCGTGGCTGTGATACGGTGGACCCTAAAAAGGGCTCGCCATAAAACGCCTAATTCGAGCTAATCGTAGGCGGTGGTGGTATAGCGCAACCCACCATGAATGGCCTAGGTCAATGTGGTGGGTGAGTGATCTTGAGATAGGCTATTTTGTCATAGGTGGTAATGTAAGGTCATGGCATACTGAATTAGCTATCCATACAATAATCACTTGTCAAATTCTCTATAATACACAACAAGCGACTCTCGGCTAGATGCCACGCGTCACGAGACTTTATTTTGTAACAAACACCACCCAAAAAGAATGGAGTTTCAGTAAAAGTAAATATTTTTAATGGCTTTATGGTTATAAGAGGAGTACTCTGGTGTACATTCCATGCTCTTTTCCTAGTCTCAAAATGCAGAGTAATTTTGTCATTTCTCGGCCACTTCTCGGCTTTCCCATAGCCGAAGCCCACGGGTTAATGGTCCCTCCAAGCGAAAAATATAAGAAAAAATCACCCCTCACACAAACCATTTCATAATATATATCAAAGTATTTGTGATCAGATAAGGTATCATCTGTTTTGAGGGGTTTGTATCATGGCACAAATTTGACCCGTCGCTGCTACACAGTAAAGCCACAAATTTGTCCCGTCGCTGCTACCGGGTTAATTACATTTTTTAAATAGATTTTTTTTTTTATTTGAGTCAACTTTTGTAATTTGAAAGTCAAGTATTTTAATTTAAAAGTTAACTTTTTTAAATTTGAAGGTCAACTTTTTTACTAGGAAAATCAACTCTTTAAATTTCAGCCATTTTTTTTTATTTAAAGATCTTTTTCCTTAAATTTGAAGGTGAAAAGGTGTATTATTTTCTTTAAATCTGATGTACTTATTATTAACGTCATTAATTATTATTTAAGCTGATCTAATATGTGTATTTTTTTGTTGCCAGTTAATATAGGTTAGGTTGAGTTTTTTCCTGGTTTATTTGCTATTTTCATTTTTTTTCTAAAATTAACCCAATTAATTTACTATTTTCATTTTTTTTAATATTAACCCAAATAATTAGTTTTTTTCGATCAGTCTAAACTTAGCCTAACCTATTATCCGAACTCTGTATATAATAGGTAAATGTTGTGATTGAATCAGTTTGCTAATTGCACCTGGTAGTGCGTGGCATGTCAACTCTACAATTTTTTTTGCGGAGCTCACGTTCAACATGTTTATTGTAAGAAACTATACTGATATCCAAAAGAAAAATAAAGACTATCTACTCACCTATTATAGCGTGACTGGGGTCTAGGCAGAGGTCGCAGGTAAGGTGTCAGGAGCCATGGCTTGCTGGGATAGCCACTGTCTCCCAACAAGTGACTACCTGGTGGCACATGCCCTCTCTGGAACAATTCTGCCACTCCACAGCCATTCAAAATACGTGCATCATGCACTGAGCCAGGCCACTTCGCTAGGATATTCAGTATTCGATAGTTGGCATCGAGTGTGACCTGCACATTAATACTGTGATAGCCCTTGCCGTTGACAAACACGTCTTCCTCCTCCTTTGGTGCCACAATCCTTACGTGTGTCCCATCAACGACACCAATAACCCCGGGAAAATTTGCAATGTTGAGGAAGTCTGCCTTGTTGTCCTCATTAACGTCTTGGGTGGTGGGAAAGCTGATGAACTGCTTGATAATATTGACGTTTGCAAGGGCGTCAATGGTCTGGGTGATGGCTCTGCTGATGCTGGGTTGTGATGGGCCGAGGTCGTCGCTGCTGCACATTTGCATTTTTCCCGTGGCAAGAAACCGCAGTGTGATGATCACCTTCATCTCCGGGGTGAGTGGGCATCTCCTCTTGGTTTCACTTGATAAGGCTTCCCTCACAAGATTAGTGACGTACAAAATACATTCCTTGTCAAGTCTGTATCTCCTGATAAGCTCAGCATCGCTGAGCTCGTTCAGTACGTCCCTTCTTCGGAAAGGCTGGGGAGCGTGTTGACGTTGGGCTGCCATGTTGACGCGCTTCTGACGGTCATAAGCAGAGTTATGGCAGGGTGAACCCGACCTCAGAGTCCCGCGCAATTTTATGGTCGTCCATAAGAGTTTATGGTCGACCATAAGAGTTTCTGACGGAGTTATGTCTGAAATGCGCCATTTTGATCCGCTATGACCGTCAGAAGAAGTTATGACGGTATGTAGAATACGGGCCCTGGGGCTGCCCTGTGTAGGCCACTCGTCCTCTCCCAGTCTCCGTGTATTTCTATGTTCTTGTATCTGTTCCTCAATATCGAGGTGCTTTTCATCTGCTCTTCAATGTCGAGGTGCTTTCATCTGCTCCCCAGGCCCCAAGTGGCTGTCGATCAGATTAAATCACCAAAGCGGGCAACCACGTAATGAGTCAATAGGGTTTCTGTTGCCTGCATTTCCATGTTTCCATGTTTCCTCTTCCGTCCACCCTCTCCCCTCTTGCCGCCCACCCTCCTCCTCCGCCTCCTCCTCTCCCTCTCCCTCGTTTCCGGGTATGCGGGTGAAGTGTTTTCACCTCAGGGAACTAGACGTCCCTGCCCTGCATAGTCTCAGGTCACCCATGGACAAGGTTTAATACCTGATATGTCTCCCGTGCCAGGGTCACGGTGAAGCCTCTGGGCAGCAGCAGTGGTGGATTGGACTGCAGGCAGAGGATCTCTTTAAGAGACAATGGCTGGAGTTCTAGGGTCCTAGTCAGCTGGTCCAGCTGACTAGGCCTGCGGTGTAGAGGAGTGTGGCGACCTCTACACTAAAAAGCCTCCCTGGAAACCAGTTGCCGGTATGAGCTCCCCGTCCCTCCCAGCATAACAGCTGGTTCTTGTTTTCTCCTGAAAGATATGTCTTCCGTGGGCCATTTGAGGTTGTACCTCCCGGCTTCAAGGTAGAGTCTCTGAGGGTTTTTCTTATACTCAAGGAATATTTCAGTTTTTTGGTATCTCAGGAATGGCGTCTGGTACTCTCTAGAGTTGATGGAGAACACCTGGTGACAGGTGCCACTGGCCAGGCCTCGAAAGGGTCGCAGAGTTGGGTTAGACGTTTCGGAAAGTGGGAACGAATTGCTGGTTCCTCTCCTCCCTTGCCAGCTCTGCTCTGAGTGACTACGCCGGCCCCGTTCTATGGGACAAAACTTCGAGGACAATAGCTGAAAAGCGCCGGGTTGTGAAAGTCTCTCTCGTGACCGAGGCTCAGGACAAGCGATTGGTCTTTGAGGCGTTTTCAAGACCCTGTGGGAGCGAACTCCCAGTGTTGGAGGCATCTAACACAGCAGTATCTAATTTCCATGCACATTTTTTTCCAACTCAATTTATGGTCACACTTTAAGTTATTTCGAAAGCGCTTTTAATATTTGCCCAAACTGTTAACTCGCTTAAATTTCTAACAATGCCTTCGAACCTTAAGTGTGACGTCTGTCCCGGACGATTTGCAGCTCAGTTCTTCCAGCTGAGTAAAACTTGCCGTCTCTGCGTTCAAAGATTACAACTTCAGAAGGCTGTGACTGAATGGAAAGTCATATATAATGATCTTGAAAAGAAATTCGAAGCCTTTCATGAATTTGTTTAAAAAATGTGGCAGTGACTCCATCATCGATGGTGGAGAGGCCCTCCACCGAGACTGTGCCCTTTCCAGACGAATCTCCTGTATCACGGGAGGACGTGTTACCTGCCTCACAGGTTGACTCCCATCCTGCCTCACAGGACAACCGCCAGCCTGCCTCACAGGCTGACCCCCAGCCTGCTTCAAAGGCTAACCCCCAGCCTGCTTCACAGGCTAACCCCCAGCCTTCCTCACAGGACACCTTCCAGCCTGCCCCACTTAACGCTTCTCTTCTTGCATCACAGGATGTCGGGTTCCAACCTGTAAGGAATGGAGCCAAACCGAAGCAGGCAACCAAAAATTTACTGACCCCCCCTACCTTCAATAGGTTCCAGGTGCTGGCAGACACCATGGAGGATGAGTTTGAGGCTCGCCTAGTTGGGGACTCCATGGTGCGTGGCCAGACTGGACGACATCACCGCAGCGTGCGATGATGTCACGAGAAATGCCGACCGAAACACCCTCTTTGTCATTCACGCGGGGACGAATGACGTAAAGACAACCCGTTCTGAGGAACTGCTCGAGAAATACCGCCGCATGATCAAGCAGTATAAACATAAAACGGGTGTCAGTAACATCATAATCTCAGGAATCCTCCCGAGGGTCGGTGCCGAATCTAGCTTTTACAGTAAGGCCTTCAGCACAAACAACAGACTTCAGTCCCTTTGCTCACAAGAAAACGTCTATTTCGCTAACTTGTGGAACAATTTTTACTACGATTCAGACTTGTTCCTTCCTGATGGCATCCACTTAAACCCTGTTGGAGCAGCCCGTTTCGGGAGGCTGCTCTGTGACCACCTACTTTCTTCTCCACAACCCTGATCCCTATATCATTCCAGTCCTCTCTCAGGTGTTCTCTCATTTTCCACCTCTCTAACTCTTTCCTCCAGGTGGACTTATTTCCATTTCCTTGCATTATTTTATGTGTCCATCTTTCCTCGGTACTCTTTTCAATTTTATTTAAGAAACCCAACTTACCCTTTATAATTCTTCCCTTAAACGGGCTCCATCCCATATCCCCCCTGATCGCCTTTACTGATGCGCTCCTAGGCGCTCCTAATCCCCACCTGCCTACCGTGTTCTGAACCTTTTCCAGCTGTGTATGTCCCCTTCTCTGTAGTGCGTTATTTCTGGTACATAGAGGCAATATGGTAGAGCTACTTATTTCCACAGACTTCGCCCTACGTCATATTTATTTACTACTCTATTGCCTCCTTTTATTATCATCCCTGACATCCTCCTTGCCTTCCCTTCATTCATTTTCCTCAGTTTCTCACCTCCTATGCCTTCCTTGCTAACCTCGACCAGGCACGAACCTGTAGGAAACTCGCCTGTTTATAGTGTAGCTCTACTCGCTATAGACACTATGATGAGGAGGCCGAAGCATTGATTCTGGTAAAAAAATTATGATATTTGTATAACTGGTAGAAAGACTGAGACAAGACAGGCAGGACAGTAGGTAGGAAGACACCAACCGAAATGAGCGTAAGCCACTCCCATTGAGGTATATATGGGAAGCGAGGAGGGTGCCTATAGTATCATCAACACCAGAGAGTAGTTCAGCATACTCTCTAAAGACAGATCCTCTCTCTTTCCACACCACACTACGTTCACACAACATACACACCTTCTCCCAAAATTTAAAATTCAAATTGGCACAATTACGCTATGCCTCGGAGTCTCCGTCTTGGGGGGGGCACATATTCCCCCAGAAAGGACTCCCCTTCTGTCTTGATAACTCCTCGAACCTCTTTCTTCTCAATTTCTGCAACAGTCGCGGTCTTCGCTCTAATTTTGATTCTGTGGAACACCATCACTCCTCCTCTTAACTTCACCTTTTCTTCCTCACCGAAACACAGGTTTCTGAGGTTACTGACAGCAATCTCTACTCTGTTCCCTTCTACTATCTCTATTCTAAATTTCAATCCAGGTGGATGTTACGCCTACGTGCGCAATGACATCACTTGCTCTCATGCCCACGACCTTGACTCTTCAGAATTTTCCACCATCTGGTTAAGACTTCATTATCACTCTCTGACTAAATACATCTGTCTGTTTATCTCTCACCAAACTCTACTATGTTAAATTATTTGACTACTTGAACTCTAAAGTGGAGCACATCTTGACCCACTCTCCCTTCGATCAGATCTCCATTCTAGGAGATAACAATGTTCACCACCAGCTTTGGCTTTCATCCTCTTTCACTGACCAGCCTAGTGAACAAGCCTACAACTTTGCTTTCCTCAACAATCTAGAGCAGTTGGTTCAGCACCCTACGCGTATTTCCGACCGACTTGGAGACAGGCCAGACATACTAGACATCTTCCTTATCTCCAACCCTTCTACTCACTCCGTCAAACTGTTCTCTCCGTCGGGCTCCTCCGATCACAACCTTATTTCTGTATCCTGTCCTATCGCTCCTGTGCACCCTATGGACCCACCGAAGAGGCGATGCTTCTGGCATTTTGCTTAATTTCGTTGGGACGACCTGTGAATGTACTTTTCCGATTTACCGTGGAATAATTACTGCTTCCAGGAGAGAGACCCCCCTGTGTGTGCCCAGCGCATCACAGAGGTGATTGTCTCTGGAATGGAGGCATACATTCCACGTACTTTCTCTACTCCTCATGCTAAAAAGCCTTGGTTTAATCACGCTTGTTCTCGTGCTATCAAAGATAGAGAGGCAGTTCACAAACGGTACCAAGGCCTTCGCACTCCTGCTAACCATGATCTTTATAATTCTGCCCGGAACCGTGCCAAATCTGTTCTTCGAGTTACCAAAACCTCTTTCATGAATAGAAAATGTCAAAACCTTGCTTTTTCTAATTCATCCCGGGACTTCTGGCACCTAGCCAAAAACATCTCCAATTTCACATCTTCATCTTTCCCTCCTCTCCTTAATAACCCTGACGGCAGCACCGCCGTCTCATCTATCTCTAAGGCTGAACTCTTCTCTTAAACTCGCTGCAAAACTCCACTCACGACGATTCTGAACATATTCCTCCTATACATTCTCCCTCTGACTCCTTTATGCCTGTTATTAAGATTCTTAAGAACGATGTTTTCTATGCCCTCTCTAGCCTCAACTCTCAGAAGGCTTATGGACCTGATGGAGTGCCTCCTATTGTTATTAAAAAATGTGCTTCCGTGCTGACACCCTGCCTGGTCAAACTCTTTCGTCTCTGCCAATCAACATCTACCTTTCCTTCCTGCTGGAAGAAACACTTCATACAACCTCTGCATAAGAAGTGTAACCGTTCCAATCTCTCAGATTACCGCCCTATATCTTTACTTTCCTGTCTATCTAAAGCTTTTGAATCAATCCTTAATTAAGATTCAAAAGCATTTTTCCACTATTGACCTTCTATCTGATTACCAGTATAGGTTCCGCAAGGGGCGTTCTACTGGCGATCTTGTTTTCTTAACTGACCTAGCCGTTTCGGTGAAACTTTATCAGTTGTGCTGGACATATCGAAAGCTTTCGATAGAGTCTGGCACAGGCGATTGCTTTCTGAACTGCCCTCTTTCTGATTATATTCTTCTCTCTGTTCCTTTATCTCCGGTTTCCTTTCAGGCCGTTCTATCTCTGCGGTGGTAGACGGTCACTGTTCTTCCCCTAAACCTATCAACAGTGGTGTTCCACAGGGCTCTGTCCTATCACCCACTCTCTTCCTGTTATTCATCAATGATCTTCTTTCCATAACAAACTGTCCTATCCACTCATACGCCGACGACTCCACTCTGCATTATTCAACTTCTTTCAATAAAAGACCATCACAACAGGTAGTACATGACTCCAGACTGGAGGCTGCAGAAATTTTAGCCTCAAACCTTGCTATCATTTCCGATTGAGGTAGAAGGAACCTTGTATCTTTCAATACCTCAAAAACTCTATTTCTCCACCTATCAACTCGACACAATCTTCCAAACACCTATCCCCAATTCTTCGACAATACTCAGCTATCACCTTCTTCAACACTAAATGTCTATCATTAACTCAAAATCTTAACTGGAAACTTCACATCTCCTCTCTCACTAAAACAGCTTCCTTGAGGTTGGGCGTTCTGTATCGTCCCCGTCAGTTCTTTCCCCCCGCACAGTTGCTATCCATATACAGGGGCCTTGTCGGCTCTCGTATGGAGTATGCATCTCACGTGTGGGTGGGATCCACTCACACAGCTCTTCTGGACAGAGTGGATACTAAGGGCCGCTTTCACAGTCACGTTTGTTTGTGTTGATCCGCTACCAACAAGAAATCCGATTTCACAGTCGTCTTTCCCGGCGCTGTTTGTTTGCATCAGTACCAAAGATTTGAACCTCTGGTAACGGAGCTCTGGTAGCCGCGGGGGCTCCCCAGTGGAGCTTACCAATGACATTAATTAGTAAATAATACAAATTCTTGCTCTCAAATGGTTATATTATTTATTTAAATAGATGTGAAAAAAAAATTAAACAATACAACAACGCGTTGCACGGCTTCAAAGGTAGTATAAGAAAAAAAAAATAGAAGAATTTGAATGACATGAACTCACTTCACGTGCTGACCAGTAAACGTCCTGCTGATAATTTCAATTTGATTGATTGATGGTTTATTGTTGCAAAATACACAATAAAGGAGAAGGAAGGACTTTCATACTTGTCACCATTATTCACCTGTTATGCCTTCTTTGTCAGACTCGTATTATTCTAGTTAGCCTAATATGTATGCATAGGGCATATATATATATATATATATATATATATATATATATATATATATATATATATATATATATATATATATATATATATATATATATATATATATATATATATAACAAAATCAGCCCTATTAAGTAAATAATAAATGTGAAGTCTGATAAATAAGTGTCAATAATAAATAAATGTAACTGATACAGGTGAAGAGTGTCTTGCTGACATATGCTAATATAAGAAAACTTTAATTAATACTTCTCACCATTATTTCACCTTTTCTGCCTAGGAAATATTAGGATATCAGCAGATTTGAGCATTCTTTCATCATACTTTCATCATATCTATTCTTCACAATTACTCTTTATATTTATGCTTCACGTTTACTTTTTGTACGATTATTTTTCATATTACTCCTTCATAATCCTCCGCTCAGCTGATGTAATGTTGACATTTCCCGCCGCTCCGGCATACCAACACTGCCGAATCACGCGCCTTCGTTTTGTCATGATCGTCTCCAGGCTGGTAGTCGCCGATACCACGAAAACAGCGACTGTGAAAGCGGATTGAGGCGATGGTAATGCCTGTTACCAGGATGGTAGGGCCTTTGGTTAGGGTGCGTATCAGACGACTGTGAAAGCGGCCCTTAGGCTCTTCGTCTCATCAGCTTTCATCTTCTTACGGATAGTCTTCTACCTCTTAAATTCCGCTGCGATGTTGCCTCTCTTTCTATCTTTTATCGATATTCTCACGCTGACTGCTCTTCTGAATTTGCTAACTGCATGCCTTCCCCCCTCCTGCGGCCTCGCCTCACACGACTTTCTGATCAACCTCATCCCTATACTGTCCAAACCCTTATGCAAGAATTAACCAGCATCTTCACTCTTTCATCCCTCACGCTGGTAAACTCTGGAACGATCTTCCCTCATCTGTATTTCCTCCTGCTTACGACTTCAAGTCTTCCAAGAGGAGGGTTTCAGGACACCTCCCGAAACTGATTTATATTTTTGGCCACTCTATTCAGGAGCAGTGAGTAGCGGACTTTTTTATTTCATTTTTATTTCATTATTGTTCTCTTTTTTTTTACGCTCTTGCACTGTCTCCTCTGTTGTAAAAAAGAAAAAAAAAACTCCAGACGGCACGAGGACGGCAGCAGCGACGCACACGGGACGGGAGCGAGACACGTCCTCCTTCACCCACGGCCGCCAGCAGACTCGATGATGCGTTCGAGGATCCTTCAGAACTGCAGGGTTTACCGGAGTGCTGAATTATTTGCAACTTACCATAGGCTTGTTGTTGCAACACTCAAGCTTCATGTCAGGACAAGAAGAATCTCGAAATGCAACTCTACTGTGTTCCATCTCGAGAGATTGGAGGACCTGGCATGTGCACAGTAGTATGCAGTGACAGTCTCAAATCGGTTTGAAGTGCTCGGCACCCTGGAGGACCCTGTAGAACGGTGGGATACCTTCAAACGCGAGACTCTGCAAGCTGCCGAGGAGTGCACTGGAGAGCGCCCGAGATATAGGAGTGGCTTTGCCTCGGTGGAGACGCTAGACTCTAGAGTATATCGAGGGGAATCGCGCTGCCATATTTGCTGGGAACCGGGACCAATACAGGGCTCTGTCACGTAGGACTAGAGCACTCATGAGGAGTGACAAGGAGAGGTATGCCAGGGGTCTCGCCGAGGAGGTCGAGGGCCATTTAAATGCGAATGACCTCCGACCTGCTTACCGAGCCCTGAAGAAGCTCCGCTCCAAGTCTTCCTCTCAGGTGAGCGCTATCCGAACAGCTGACGGCTGCCTCGTGTCGGACATGGATGGGGAGAGGGCTCGTTGGGCTGAGTACCTTCAGTAGCTGTACAGTTGCGTCAGGGAATGAGGCGGCACCGTCCGTTGATTTTCGTTCAGGAAGTAGCTTGTAATTCTTCCGATATTTTTTTGTTTTGTTGCCTCAGGCGTCAATATTTCTCCTCATTATTACTTACAATTAATTAAATATAAGTAATAAACGAGAAACAATCAGAAACAACCATTAAATCGTGTTGTGTTTGTGAGGAACGGTCGAAACATTTTGAGAGCGGATGCATCGTTCACATGGATATTAGTCAACAGCAGTCCTAAGTTGTAATTACATTTTAAGAAAATAATAAATATATTCCAGCGGTCATATTAGATTACGTTCATTTGAGAATGTAAAAAAAATCAGTATATTACTCGTGATCACTTTAAATTTAAAATTATAATGGTATAACATGCGCTCACAAGCACTCGCTTGACAAGTCTGGCGGCGGAATGCACAACAACACATAATGCATACTGCACCATGGCGTGTCAACGCAGGAGAGAGACTTCTGTCGATCAGCGACAAACCATTATTAATCTAGCTAATGCTAATATGAAGACAAAGGACATTGCCAGAATACTTAATGTCAATCGCTGCACAATTCAACGATGGAAGAAAAGGCATGCGGAGACAAACAGCCTTGAAAATAGAAGAAGACCTGGAGGTCCACGCCACACCACCCAGGAGGAAGACGAGCGCATCATCAGCCAAGCAAGAGACAATCCCCTCACCACAGCTGTGAAGATCAAAGGTCACCACGGGCATTAACGTAGGGATCACCACGGTGAGGAAGAGACTCCATGAAGCTGGCCTGCACCACCGGACGCCAGCCACCAAGCCCTTCCTCACCGACACCAACAGGGAGGAGCGCCTGGGCTTCGCTTTGGAATATCTCCCGGTCGAGGCAACGTTTTGGGAACAGGTCGTCTTCTGCGACGAGAAAACGTTTGCCTCTGACGACCACGGGAGACTACACTGCTGGCGTCTCGACAAAACAAGGTGAGAATAAGAAATAAATTCAACCGTGAACTGGTATAAAGCCACCACTATAAAGTCGCAGAGAAGAAGCAAATGGCTGTATTTAAAAAGTAATTAATTACAGTAATTTTCAAAGGCATTAGTGACATAGTCCATTTCATCAACTTTACATTCATATCTGTTACTTTACTGTAAGCACTTTTATAAAATTAGCAGACCTTAATACTTCATTAAATATTCACAGATTGTTTTCCCTTTTTTCTGACTCGCGAAACTGTCCACCCTCCTCCCCAAGACTCTCTTGCTAGCCTCTCCCCATCCCCCTCTGGCTGTGGGTAGCAGTTGGGTGCAGTGCACACACACACACACACACACACACATCGCCAGCTCAGTTGTTGTTGCCGCCCGAGGATTTATTATCGGGTTCTTTAGTAGGCTATTAATATCAGTTCTGATGCCACGCATTGCCCCTAATAAGACTTTTTCGTTTACCTTTTTGAGCTATTTGTCAAAAGAGTGCCACGATCTTTGAGTATTTATGACATTATGTTTTACAACGAGTCCATGCTGGTTTCTTGAACAGTTAATTCTATTGTTACAGAAAATAATGGTGACTTTATATTTGTTGACGGTACTATAATATTCTAAGCAATAATATATATGCATATGCAGTGAATATTGACATCTAAAACTTTTTATATGCCAAAAAAGCTGAAAATATAAAATGTTTTTATGGCTTCATAAAATAAAGTAGCACACAATCTCTCTCTCTCTCTCTCTCTCTCTCTCTCTCTCTCTCTCTCTCTCTCTCTCTCTCTCTCTCTCTGATAATAAACATATATTCATTAAGGCTTCAATTAATTAAACAGAAAATACTTATATTTCTTAATTCTAATTTCAGGTATGAAACTCAAAACATCAACTATTCGAGAAGGAGTGGCAGGATAACGGTCGGACTCTGGGGGTGGATGTCAGCAAGCGGACCTGGGGAGCTAGCTGAAATCGAGGAGCGCCTGACTTCACTTCAATATGTGGAGATATTGGACACAATTATGCTGCCAACTGTAAGAGCAATGCTGATACCACCACCACAACCAATTTTCATTGCGATGGATAATGCTCCAACCCACAATTCCCAGGCCGTAAAGGAATGGTTCAGGGAACACCCGGATGTTGTAAGACTTCCCTGGCCATCAAAGTCTCCAGATTTGATGCCCATTGAAAATCTTTGGGCAAAAATGGTAAAAAAATGGGACTGCAATGTGCCCAGAAAAAAAGAAAACCTTATTGCTCATGCAAAAGACATATGGGATGATTTACGGTCAGAAGATGTATGTAATAATCTAGTAATGTCTATGCCAAGGAGGCTGGAAGAAGTGATAGAAAAGAGAGGATTCTCTACGAAATACTAGTTGTAAAAGTGGTGTGTGTGTGTGTGTGTGTGTGTGTGTGTGTGTGTGTGTGTGTGTGTGAGAGAGAGAGAGAGAGAGAGAGAGAGAGAGAGCATTAAAGCATGTCAGACAATGGAACAATAATGTCTCCAGATACTGAGATTCATATTTTATTATATTTTACTTGTTGGATTGATGTCCATCTAAGACGTTAACGGTAGCTAGCTGTGAACTATGGAAAATATTTAGTTTTAATGTGTGTGTGTGTGTGTGTGTGTGTGTGTGTGTGTGAGAGAGAGAGAGAGAGAGAGAGAGAGAGAGAGAGAGAGAGCACAGCATGTCAGACAATGGAACAATAATGTCTCCAGATACTGAGATTCATATTTTATTATATTTTACTTGTTGGATTGATGTCCATCTAAGACTTTAACGGTAGCTAGCTGTGAACTATGGAAAATATTTAGTTTTAATGTGTGTGTGTGTGTGTGTGTGTGTGTGTGTGTGTGTGTGTGCGTGCGTGCCCGCATGTGCCTGTGTGCGCGTATGTGCCTGTGTGCACGTATGTGCGTGTGTGCTCGTATGTGCGTGTGTGCACGTGTGTGAGTGTGTTCTCGTGTGTGTGTGTGTGTGTGTGTGTGTGTGTGTGTGTGTGTGTGTGTGTGTGTGTGTGTGCAATAAAGTTTGTTTCTAAAGTCTTTTTCTTAACACATTACTATATTCTTATTTTTTATTGCAGAGATGAGAAGCACCGAATGAATTTTCAGACAAATATTATCGGCTATATATTCCTGCATGGCACCTCAAACTTAGGACAACTGTCACTGTCTATTATATCGGGGTTGTCAACGGCCAACGGCCAAGCCATCAAATCAGTTGCTTACAGGATTCTTTAAGATAAAGGAGTGGTGTGCTTAGCTCGTGACTGGGAAGGTATTACCTCTATTCAATTTGCTTTTATGTATTTTCTACGCGTATTGGGAGAGAGTGATCTGAGAGTGTTTGTCTTGTAGCTTTGATAGTCATTACTTTGGAGCTACATCGCGCTGGGGCAGTGAGGAAGGTAATAGAAATAATAACTGGATGCGACTGTTGACTGGCAGAGGAAAATTTGCTCCGCAGTGTTACAGCGAAGATATATTTATTTTATGGTTAAAGCAAGATCTTTTCTGGCTGGGTAAACAAGGCCCACATCAAGGATTAGGATTTATTTTTTCCTGCACTGCATTTAGTTAGCCAGCACATCACCTTTGTCATCACCACCACTCATCACCATCGCTACAACCACCACTTTCATCACCATCACTATTACAACCATCAACACAATCGCCACCTGCACAACAGTAAGTAGCGCATTTCGGTATCTTGACAGCATGACGTCCAGCCTCTAAAAAAGGTATAAAGGGCCCCTCTCCCCATTCAAAATCAGGTTGGTAAGTAGCTTGCTATGTGACCGGTGGAGCGCGTTATGAGGTACAAGGTGGCGTCGCGGCAGCGGCGTCACCTCAGGAAAAAGATAGGGCATCAAAACATATAGAGGCCGGTGGACGAAACATTTTGAGAAGTGCCGCATCACTCCCTGACGCAACTGTACATGGCAGACCCTCCACGTGGGCAGCGTCCAGTTGCTGGGTTGCAGGTGGCGGATGTTTACCCACCCCTTGACGAAAGCCCACCCTCTTTGGTTGTGGTCAGAGAGGCTGTGGCTAAGTTGAGGGGTGGGAAGGCACCTGGCGCCTGTAACATCAGCGCAGAGCTGCCCGAAGCTGGAGGTGAGGCCATGATCCACGGGTTGCATGCAGTCTTGACTGCCCTATGGCAGTCCAGCACTATTCCTCCTGACTGGAAGAGGGGGTTGGTAGTCCCTATCTGGAAAGGGAAAGGGGGCCGCCAGGACTGCAACATCCACCGTGGTATTACACTGCTCAGTGTGCCAGGCAAGGTGCTTGCCCACCTATTGCTGATGAAGCTGCAGAGACCTGAACAGTCTGGGTTCACGCCTGGTAAGTCAACAACTGATCGTATCCTAGCGCTTCGCGTACTGGTGGAGCGCCGAGGTGAGTTTCGACAGGGGACGCTTGCAGCCTTTGTCGATCTCATGAAGGCGTTCGATTCAGTGCAAGGTGAGGCACTCTGGGATCTTCTGCGACTCCTTGGGATTCCTGCGAGGACTATTGGTTTGGTGACTGGCCTGTATTCTAGGACAGAGAGTGCTGTGAAGTGTGTGTGGGGGGGGCTTGCCCAGCTTCTTTCCCGTGAATGCGGGAGTGAAGCAGGGCTGTGTCCTTGCCCCATCGCTTTCCAACACTTGTTTGGACTGGGTACTGGGCAGATTGAATGATTGATTATTGGATCGTTGTGTCTTGGCGCCGCAACTGCAGAGTTGTGGACCAGACTCATTGCGGAGCATCCATTGGCAATACCAGGGTCACTGACCTTGTGTTTGCTGATGATGCAGTAATCCTAGCGAAGTCGCTGGAGGTTTTGGTGATGGCTCTCGGGGCACTGCACGAAGAGGCAAAGCCCTTAGGACTTCAGGTCTCCTGGGCCAAGCCCAAGGTACAGATGTTTGGAGGCTTGCTGGATGACACAGTACAGTCTGTTCATGCGTGTGGCGAGGACGTTGTGATCTCAGAAAGTTTCACGTATCTTGGTAACGTAGTTCATAACAACGGTGAGTCTGGCCAATAAGTCTTACGGCGGATTGGTCTGGCCCACGATGTTATGGACTCGCTCAACACGAGTATATGGCGTTGTCGATACCTGTGCAGAAGGACAAAGATCCGGATCTTCAAGTCTCTTGTGCTCCATGTCTTACTCTATGGTTGTGAAACATGGAGACTTGGAGAGGCGGATTAATGCTTTTGGTAATAAGTGTCTACGCAGAATCATGGGATATCGCTCGAATGACTGTGTCAAACCGGCGACTACACCGTGAGACTGATTCGACATATATTACCTGCATAGTTCGTCTATGCCAACTCCGGCTATACGGACACGTGGCACGTTTTCCGGAAGCTGATCCTGCTTCTCGGGTTGTCTCTGTAAGAGACAATCCAATGTGGAGGAGGCCAAGGGGATGCCCACGGGTTCGTGGTTTTAGCAAGTCGATAGATCATGCCGGTATGTACTCGGGTTTGGAAGGGGGCCTGCATGGAGACTCGCCCCCCGGCGTATGCCCCCACTGATTGATTGATTGAGTCATCAAACAGAGCTGTGGGGATGAGTGCTAGTTCATGGCGATAACGTTTTTGAAGTTCACATTTCTAGAACTGTCTTGTAGTCCAATAACTCTTGAGAAGAAGAATTATATATCATACATGACTTTATGGCCAACTTTTATTCCCTTTCTTATCACGGACATGGTGGCGACTCTTTTTTCAATATTGTTCCATATCAATTTGGCAAATATTTATGAACTCAGGAAGCAGCTCCTCATCAATGCTTAGTGCCTTCTCAACATTCACTGATGATATAACAACGTAATCAGTGGCTAAGTTGGCAAGTTGATCTGGGTCTGCATCATGACTGAGATGGTGGATACACATATCAATTATCTTTCTGATTCCATCTCGCTCTTTCTTATCACTCTCCATACGAGCAACTGACTCTTCTTTGTGAGTCCTCTGGAATCTTTCATCAGCTGTCTCACCTCTCATGCCAGCCAACTAGCTGCACACATGACGGCTGAGAGCCCATGTTTTCAAGGTTTCTGGATTGAGTGTGACTCCAACAATTTCAGTTCGCCAGTGTCCATACCTCATGAAGGTTGATTCTATGAACATGTCACTCCAGATGCCATTCCATAACCCCTCCATATGCCGCATGACATGTTTGCCATTCAGGAAATGTGCAAGGATATCTGATGGTAGTCTCCCAATCGTTCTCAGGTAGATCAAAAGTGATCTGGCATTGTTCGAGTGCCCTGCAGCAAAGCCATATACTATCATTGCTTTCACACACTCTGCATGCAGGGACCAATCTGCCTCTCTGCTTTGACATATGCTATCATGATGAAGACAGGCTTTATAAGGTAGTCAGTCCATACCCTACATACTCATGATTGCTCTATTTTCCAAATTCTCCATGGGGTCATCACACTTGACTAAAGTGTCTTGAAGGATTGGTTCAAGGATTACTCTGCCACCATTCGTCAAGCACGTGAAGACTGTGGGAACTCCTTGCCTGTGAACATTTTCTTAAAGTTATATAATTAAGATTTTTTATTTCCCACTTCTGGATAGCGACACAAGCAACAAAAAACAGTCCAGCAAACGAGGGAGCAAAAAAAAAAAATAATAATAACTATAATCAAATAAAGCTAGTGCTGTACTGTAAATTGTTCAACGCTGACTGATGTCCATCAGGTTGATTAATAATGTTGGGTGTGTACACATTTTGGGCCTATAAAAAAAAATATACCCATATGCAAGGTTAGGCAAAAAAAGACCCTCCGGCTGCCGGACTAGAGGGCAAAACATAAGAAAACAAACAAAAAATAAAGATAGAATAAAAAGCCCGCAAAACGCTACAAATGCAAAAACAAATTGAGTTATGTTGAGATGAGGTAAATTTAGGATGGAAAGGTGTCTTGATACTACCCTAATTGATTGTACATCCAGTTCTCATTATTTTATGCTACCAATTACCCAACCTTTACCTGTACACATATACCTGACTGCCTCACTGCCACCCTCCCGTCCCTTGGTAACTGGTATGGGAAACATGATGGAGACTGCTGCTATTGATGATGTTGTATGTATCGTGGAAAGTGATAGGCTATCCTGTTTGTTGATATTGTTGACATGGTTATTTGCTTGAGGTATCAGTTATTTGTTTCATGAAACAGTGATAGTCTACTGTTTGTTGATAGTGTTATTTGCTCAGTATACTTATTATTTGTTAAATGATACATGTTTATGTTGTATACTTAGGCCCGTCGTCTCAGATGCTGACGGCTCTCACATTCACTATTTCAAAAGGGCGAAAAAGAGATGAATCGGGTTCTCATATTTTTTTTTATTTTCACGTCCATAGTACATAGTACATAAGACGAGAATAGTGGACATCACTTTATTGAAGATGAATAATCTTTGGAATACTTGTCAACAACGAACAGAACAACATGCCAGTGATTCAGTGAACAGAACTTAACTTCATGAAAGTCAATTTTCTAAGCTATAACTCTTTAAATGACGCTCATATAGTGCAATACATTTTTTTGTCGTGTGTGTATTAGTACAATTATTAATAAAATGATTTCGTGAAACAATCCTTAATACTCAACACATACAACATTATTAAGAAAACGTTCATTATGCATCCATATTCACTTAAAAATATACGGTAAACAAGTAGGCTAATCCTTATAGATTCATATTTCGATGGTGGTGAGGAAGGTGGTGGTGGTGCTGGAAGTAAGGTGGTGGTGTAAGATTGCTCCCTTCCTATAAGAGGGAGCACGGGCCTTTGCCAGAGGCAGTGGACTGAGTGGAACGCCAGCACTCGTCGAGCGAGCAACTCTCCTGGGGCCATACTTATAAAGATATTGTGTGTTTGACGTAAGTATCGCCATAACTAGGTGAAAAAGTTGTGGCTCTCACCATAAGATTCAGATTTCATCGCTACCAACCACGGCGAGGCACCTTATCAGTCAGCTCAGTTCTTTTATATCAATATTTAGGCTAAATAACACCGAAAAATTATGAAAACTATTTACTAAAAATACACTACATCCTTTATAAAATTGTTTTAGAAGGTAATGATGAAATTTGTAAATATGATGGCATTGCTTATGTAGGCCCCGTTAAAACTAGTGAGCAAAATGGCAGAGAATTTAACAACTTCCGCCGCGTCTGCTGCTGCTGCTTCACCTTCCCCTCTCTCCGCCGAGTGCGGCGAGCGGAGGAGGAAAGATAACTGGGCTCGGGAGGAATTGCTCCTCCTAGCCCAGTTATTTCAAGAGCGCAAGGCGCTCATCAAAGGAGACTTCACCGTCTGCAATACCCGGGGGAAGGCGGCTGCCTGGAAGGCGATTGTGGATCGCCTTACAGAGGCCTTTCCCCGGGGCAGAACCATCAAGGACTGCCAGAAGAAGTGGCAGTCCCTGTAGTCCACGGCGAAAAAGAACATCTCCGCCCACAAACAAGCGGTCACTGCCACAGGTAAGAAATGTTTCCATGTTTCACGACATAAAATTATTAGTCAAACACTACACTACGGTACACTTCCACTTTAGAAAAAGCAGTGGCAGGTAAAAGGTGAGACGTATTCAACTTTATGTAGCAGACTAACATAATATTAGGCAGGCCCAACAAAACTTACCAGTAACATGATAATCTACATATTAGTAGGTATTTTACAATTTCCCCTTACTCATCCTTAGTCATTTTCCTGTCTCAAGTTTACCTTGCAGTATTACAGAATCAATAGTTTTAGAATACATGATAATTATTTTTATGAGACTCATGGACACTAATGAAAACCAAAAGTGATGGTCAGTATAACACCCATAGGACTCATAAAAACTGAACCTCCCCAGTCAGATTACTCTAATAGCATAGACCTTTACAGTACTACTACCTCTAAATCATTATACGTGAAGAGGTTGCATAAGGTTCTTAAGGTAAGGGAAATAAAATTCATATGAATTGTTTTCAAGTAGTATTGTCTGGCACGTGTAGTATTTAAGGTTGTGGCTGCCTGCCTGCCTCTGGTGGAACATGTGGTTGAAGGGAGTAGATAACTTTCACCCACATTTTACTAGAAAATGCTCTTAAATTTGTTCCTGTACAAAGTTCTATATTTTTTTTATAAGAAAATGGATGTTGTTAAGGCATGTAACTTACATATTGCCTCTGAAAAAAGATCCTTAACCTTAAAGAAAAAAAAATGAAATCCATTATTAGAAAACAGAAGAAGGAAATTGTACTGTTGTAATCACTTCAGTCCTTGATCATCTACCCTTTTCATTTACCATGCTCAACACTAGTGCAACAAGTATTTGGTATTGTTATGCTGTATTTAATGTGCATCTGTAAAAGTTTCAATGGCAGCATGAACATGCATGTTGACAGACTTGAATTCAAAATGAATGCCAGAGTACAAGTTGTTCTTCCAAAAGTGTACTACAAACTTTTACAGCCATTGTAAAATAATTCATATGCTTGCATTTTCATTGTTAACATTATTACAATGACTTATGTCACATCTTTTTAATTTTAGGTGGTGGTCCAGCTCCCCCTCCTCTCTCGCAGCTGGACGGCCTCGTTGCTGACATCTTGGGGAGCGGGAATCTGGTGTTTGGTGGCTGCCACGATCGGCCAACAGACATCCATGTCGGTGAGCCACCTGCTTCTCCCCTCATAACCGTGAGCTTCGAGGATCAAAGGTATGGGCTACTTCACCACTTAGGATTGTATTGTTGATGCTATTTCTCGGGTTACCTGCTTAGTTTATTAGCATAATGATAAATAAATTAACCCCTCGCTTTTACGGAAATCAACAAACTTTTTCTGGTACAGTCCTGTGTCTGCGGGAATTCACTGATACAGTTTGACAGGTGAGGGGTTTGGTTCCTTAGTGGCCCGGCAGAAATTATACGCCCTATGGTAAACACTTTCATTCTTGTCCTTTGGTGAATCCCCTTTCATCTGCAGTCATGAATATATATTTTTAGTTACAATAATGAACACCAAAAGATAACTTTAAGCTCGTATACCAAACAAAGTTTGGATATATATGAAAAGTTTGAACCACTCAGACTACTGGATGTTAAGATGCATCACCTCCTTTCCCCCTTTTAGTTTGTTATAGCGAGGGTTTATCAAATTGCAAAACTGCATGATTACTTAGCATAAGGAAACATATTTGTCAAACTGGACTGTAATAGATTTGCACACGTCCATGATTGTCCGGGACCCACAGAAGGTATATGTAAGGTGCCATGGAAATAACTTCAAAAATTAGTTTTTTTATAATTTTTTACCATGCGTGACTGCACATGCTCTCAGTGCTCTCAGTCACACAGCAAAGTTCTTATAATAAAAGGTTTCAGTAGGAATTCCTGAAGTTAAATTTGCTGCTGTGCATTAGCATATATTTGAACTATTTTTTTATATTTAATTTTCATACTATATCTGGAGATCAATTTGAAATTATTTTCTTCCTCATTTGGAGTTTCCTAATTCAATTTTCAGTGTGCTTACCACAAACTAATTGCATTTATTTGTTGCATAAAAGTATGAATAAAAATTTAGTAAATCAACACTTACCGTGTATTATTTTAAAATTAATTTAATAATTCAGTGGATGTAGTGCCAGCATTAACTAATAATGGTATACGTTAATATTTATTATGATTCTGAACATATTAATACTTTTTCAACATACATCCTTTTCACTTAACCAGCAGGCTACTTGAGGAGGAGGAGGAGGTGGACGACCTCGTGCCTGTGCTGTCTGGCCCCAGAGTTCTCTCCTGTACAAGTCACCACCTTCACTGCTGCTGCTGCTGCATCTTCCTCCACCCCTCAGGCAGTTCCACAGCCAGCGCAAAGCTTCCTTCTTGTTGATAAAGAAGAAGCCCTTCACCTTACTAAGAAGAGGAAGCTTGAACTGGCTATCTTAGAGGAGGAGCCTGCTATCAGAGCAGCAGTTCGGCGGGCAGAAGAGGCCAAGGTAGCCACCGAAGAGGCCAAGGCAGCCACCGAAGAGGCCAAGGCTGCCTATTATGAGGCCCTCACCAAAACACTTGGTTAATAGGAACAAGCTTGGCTTGGCAGCTTCTGCATCAATTATGATGAGATCAGGTACGCGACGGTTTCTTATTCTAAAAGCAGTTAACATTTCTTTGGGCTATTTACGTTAAGTTCCAGAAAATTTGATTTGCACCAGTCAGTAAAAAGGTGAACCTGGGCCTAAGTACTCATTACATTCATCATTTAATATTCTACCAACAATTACCGTGTCATCAGCATTTTTAATTATTGTGTAATTAGTAAAACCACTTCAACAATCGTCTGTTTATAAGCTAACAGCTTCCTTTTCTTTGTATGAGCTAAAAGTTTATACACAAACGATTGTAGAAGTGGTTTTAGTAATTGCACAATAATAAAATATGCCTATAACACGGTAATTGTTGGTAGAATATTAAATGATGAATGTAATGAGTACTTCAAATAGAGAGGGTGAAAGTATAAATATGGAGCTGCCCTGTGTAGGCCACTCGGCCTCTTGCAGTTTCCTTATGTTCTTACCTTCTTATTTGGGTTTAATGATTAACAGTGATTTAAAAGGTAGCAGAAATACAAACATGGGAGTGAATAAATGTGATAGCTTCATTTTGAAAAATGTACACATATGTTAAAAGATAATAAGTAGGTTGAGTGCAGAAGCAAATTAAATCAACAAAATTAATCATGGAGGAACATTGAATCAGGTGGACATAGCCATGGAAGAGGTAACCCATCACCTCCACTCCTGCTGCTACATTAGTTCTAGGAGAAACTGGCAGGTGGGAGAGGGGCGGCCAGGGGGGTCAGCCAAGGTCAGTACCGCCCCGCATCCTGCCACACACACTCCAACACGTCTCGCTTCCTCTCATAGGTCAGCTATTTAATAACTTAAAATTAATTTATTTAGATAATTTGATAATCCAATAAGATCATAGTGTCATGATTGTTTAGTTTTTATAATAATAACAAAGCTTTTGAATACATACCACAACACCTGACAAATTTGGAATACGACATTGTCAAGTGTCATCATGATGATCTTACTGGAGAAGTAATAGTGCAAGACGTGCCAGGATCTCTTGAGCTCCACATTGAAAGTAAAACCAGTACAGCAGAAGACTCTACGTCCAAAAATCTTCCAGATCCAGGAAAAGGAAGCTATGTGAATCGCAGCCAAACTGGAGATATAAACAACTACAATACTACAAGGTGAAGCAACGAGGAAGAACTTACGAGGACAATTTGCAGAAAATGAAGGAAGAAATGGAGCATCTCACCCCTCTGGAACTGTTCGAGTCAATAATGTCTCCAAATATTTATGATCATATTATAAAAGAAACAGTGCGCTATGCAACTGCATGCAAAAACAAAGGTGACTTTGTGTTTACTGTAGAAGAGCTAAAGTGTTTCATAGCAATCTTGCTTTTTTTATCATATCACAAACTACCAGCAGAGAGAGACTATTGGTCAAAGGAAGAGGATCTGGGAGTGTCTTTGGTGAAAAAAACAATGTATCGCAATAGATTTCAGGTTATAAAGGCGTTGTCCACTTTTGTGACAATGCAGAGGCTGAAAGCAATAAATCAGATAAGGGGTTCACAGTAAGGAATCTTATTAAATTACTTCAAGAAGCATTCATATAATTTGTAGGATTTGAGCCTTGTATCTCTGTTGATTAAATGATGGTAAAGTACTATGGGCACAATAGTTTAAAACAATTTATTCAGGTAAAACCTGTTAGATTTGGCTACAAACTATGGGCACTTTGTGGAACCTCAGGGTATTGCTACAACTTTGACCTTTATTGTGGTAAGAACTCTGAACTTGATGGGAATGAGGACTTACTATTAGGTTCAAAGGTAGTACTGCGAATGTTACAGGCCGTAGCTGATCCAGAATCTCATTCATTATTTATTGATAACTATTTTGCTACCTATGACTTATTAGTACACCTAAGAAATCTTGGATATCAGGTGACAGAAACATTGAGGGATAATCGTTTGAAACAGTGTCCCCTGGAGTCCTCATGTGCTATGGAAAAGAAACCATGAGGGGTATATGACTACAGGCTCGACACAAATGAGGAAATTCTTATGATAAAGTGGTTTGATAACAAATGTGTGACAGTTGGAACTAATTATGATACAGTAGAGCCTCTTGCAAAAGTTCAGCGTTGGCTGAAACATACGAAGACAAAGGGAAGTGTTCCACAGCCCACAGCACATGGGCGGGGTTTATCACCACGACTGGTTAGTAGGTAAATATTCTGTGTCAATTCGAGAAAAGAAATGGTACTGGCCCTTATTCATGCGATTCATAGATATGGCAGAGGTGAATTCATGGGTCATTTACAGGATGTTACATCAAGGAGACACCAATGCACAGCTGAGTGTTTTAGACTTCAAACGAGCTATCTGTGTACCATATATGAAATTAAGCTGCATGGAAGTGACAATGAGACGACCCTGTAGTGCTTTGACATCTTGCACAAGTGTTACTGATGTTCGGTATGATGGCAAAGACCATATAATTGGGAAGAGGCAAAAGCAGCAACGATGTCAAAACAAACCATGTACAGCTAAGCCAAGAACATATTGTTATAAATGCAATGCTACTCTATGTGTAGAGTGCTTCGGCTCATATCATCAGAGAAGATAAACTCTTCATAGAATAAAAGCAATTTTTAGTTCATGCTTCTGTTTGAAAGATGTTGTGAATTTCAATTAGCATACCATACTATTACCAAGATGTTATAATTGCTCCAGTCATATAACTTTGTCTTCAAATCAGGATACGTTTCTGTAAGCTTTGTAATCTCACTTGTAGTCTTATTATCCCAGTGTCCCCATTTGAGGACAGCTTATTGTAAGCTTACTATTAGAAATATTTGTGTTTTTTTTTTTAGCATTTATTATTATTCTTAACCCATTATTTTACAGTATTCTACAAACAAACTCAGTTTATTTCAAAAATAAAAAGTTGGGATGTAATGGGTTAAACACATACATCATTATATAGAGAGCGTTCATTATACATCCATATTCATCAATCATACACTACATTAATAAAAAGTAGGCTATTTCTGTTAAATTGATACTGTTTTAAACACGTAAAGCGTTATTAAGGAAGCATTCATTGTGTACTTTCACATTCATTAATCATATACAGCACTTATAAAAAGTAGGCTATTCCTAATAAATTCATCTCTTCAATGCATACACCATTATTAAAAAAAAAAAAGCATTTATATCACATTCATAGTCACCATATTAAACTCCACATAAGTATACAACCCAACACACAAGCAATTATTATATTATGAACACTCGTATTATACATCTCTCAACTTCTTACGGCCACTCACAGTTTACAATGAACACTTTAAATTTCTCTTACAACTTTTTCCATTTCTTTCGACCACTAAAAGACTTAAAATGGCTTCTTACATCCTGCTCATTTTATTAAAATTTCTTACGATAAATTCACAACTTACAATAACGCTCTTAAACATCTCGTAACTTCTTGCATCTTTTACGACCACCTCTCGCTTGACAATGTTATGCAATGACGTCATCGACCATGCCGCCCGGTGCATTTAGGAAACTAGTAGGTTATTATGCATTGAATTGAATTACAAAGCTATTATTTTGCATTTACGAATACTACTAAGTTATTAATATGCATTTAAGAAAACTAGGCTATTATTTGCAGCAACCTTTTTTTTTCTAGAGATAAATTAATTCTCTCTCTCTCTCTCTCTCTCTCTCTCTCTCTCTCTCTCTCTCTCTCTCTCTCTCTCTCTCTCTCCAGAATGCACACTGACGACCAAAGCCAAGCAAGTATTTACCTTATGGAATGCAGAAAATCTTATTACAGAGCGTGGACTAGTGGAAACAAGAGCATTCATAACATATTTTTTTTAACCCGTGGGCTTCGGCTATGGGAAAGCCGAGAAGTGTTCGGGAAAAGACAAAATTACACTGCATTTTGAAACTAAGAAAAGAACAGGGAATGTACATCAAAGTACTCCTCTCAAAACCAAAAAGCCGTTAAAAATAGTTACTTTTACTCAAACACCATTCATTCTCGTGACGTGTGGCATCTAGCCAATAGTCGCTTGTTGTCTACTATAGCGAATTTGACGAGTGATTACTGTATGGATAGCTAGGTCAGTCTGCCATGACCCTACAGCACCACCTTTGACAAAAAAGCCCACCTCAAGATCACTCACCCACCACAATGACCTCGGACATTCATGGTGGGTTGCGCTATGCCACCACCGACTACAAATAGCTCGAATTAGGTGTTTTATGGAGAGCCCTTTTTAGGGTCCACTTTACCACAGCCCCGACTTGTGAAAGCCCTGAAAAGGGTCTCCCAACGTTCTCGGGTTAAAGAAACATAATCGTCGTGCAGTTGATGCTCACAGTTTCGTAAGAAAAATCCTGTCTGTCCTATGTCTTTGAAATTTTAATATGTTGTTTGTTGTTGTAAATGTATGACATTCTGTGAATTTCGTGAAATTTGTGTGAATGTGTAGGGGAAACTCAAACAGAGCATAAAATCTTCTATTTGTTTCACAGACTTTAGTTTTTAGATAATTACTTTGAAAAAAAATACCATAGAACATCTGTGTATATATGTACATTTCTCATTTTGTAAATTTTAGATTTTTTGTTTCGGCTTCGACAAAATAATTTCACTAATAATTTTCTACATTTTTTTCTGCCGTTTTCTTTTTACCTTTTTTAAAATGAACAAAACGAGAAAAATTGCCATTTAGTTGTAGTTTATATTGATACCTTAGAAAAGACTATCAGACTGTTGATTTTCTGAATTTTTTTGAAGTGTAAAAAACACATTTTCGAGATTTTGGCTCCTACATTTTTCCTTTTTTTCCATTTCATGTGTTTTGCTATTTTTACTCACTTGACTGGCATGAAATCCTCACATATGATTGTTTATACCTTGTTCACTTACTGGAGAAGGATAAGGCATCTGGTCCCCCTTTATAAAAAAAAAAGTTATCACTCAAAGGTGGTGGTGGTGGTGGTCGGGGTGCGGTTGGTGTGAAGATAAGAGTCGTGACTCTTGCTTTTTTGCGTTGCTTTCTTGCATGTTTCCTGGGTCTTCATTTTGTTCCAGAAGCCTTCTTTATGTTCATAACTCTGCTCATCGTTGCTTTGCGCTTGTACGTCTTTATAAAGACGTTTTTGGGTTATAGCGCAGCGAAAATGTTCAACGTCCTCCCCAGTCAAAGTCTGTGGGAGAACTGAGCAGCAGAGTACGCAGTCAGTTTTTGTTCACGAAATTTCTTCAGATAGTAGAAATAATTTCTCTATATCGTATAAAATTTCTTCAGATAACAAATCGAACATAAACGATTACATTTGCTTAAAATTCAAACTACAATAACATAATACTGTGTAATGACCTGGACTTAACCTCAAGCTCTTAATGCAAAACTCTCCCACTAAATTCACAGGACTTGCTTTCAAACCGCTCAAAACCTACAGGATCAATAAAACCTGCCTTACATAAGTCAACAGTTTTAATCATGAACTAATGAATCATTCATCAACAATAAGGCACTTGTGCCAAAAGCAAAATCCTCACAACTGTATTGTAATCTGCAAGATTATTTTGCATTCAACATCATATTTTACGCTTTGGTAGCAATCTCAATACTGCAATATACTCACTCATAACATGCAACCTACAGTTTCAACGGGAAAAAATAACTGATTAGTGTGCAATGCTGGGACAGCGATATATATATATAATATATATATATATATATATATATATATATATTATATATATATATTATATATATATAATATATATATATAATATATATATATAATATATATATATAATATATATATATATATATATATATATATATATATATATATATATATATATATATATTATATATATATATTATATATATATATATATATATATATATATATATATAATATATATATATATATATATATATATATATATATATATATATATATATATAGGACTTTGTACTCATTCAAGCGTATACTCGTAAATATTACTCCTTACGTTTGTAAGAAAAGAAAAAACATAATTGACTATAGCTATTCACCCTCTGTACGCCTGCAATGTTCATCACACTAATCAGAATATTCAGTTATCAAGTAATGTATTTTGCATTCAACATTTTATTTTACATTTTGGTAACAACCTCAATACTGCAATATACCTACTCATAAATAACATGTAAGTAGTATAGTTTCAATGGAAATGCCTAAGTGATTATTTTTGCAAAGCTGGGATAGTGATATATATATCCTTTGAGACTTGATACTCATTCAAGTGTATAATTAAAGGAAAAACCTAATTGACTAAGTTATTCACCCTCTTTACGCCTAGAATGTTCATCACGCTGATCACATTATGCAATAACCAAGTAATTTATTTTGCATTGAACATTATTTTTTATATTGTACACTTTGGTAGCAATCTCAATATTCCTAACATGCAGAATTTCAATGGAACAAACTGATTATTTTGCAAAACTGGGATAGTGATGTAAAAAAAATAACAAAATAATATCCATATCCTGTGGGACTTTGTACTCATTCAAGTATATAATTATTTTTTTGTTAAAGAAGAAAAAAACCTAATTGATTAGGTTATTGATTCCACTTATTCCTAGATTGTTCACCACATTTGTCACATTCTTGCAATGAAAATAAAGTAAGAATTAAAGCCAAATAATTTTCATTGGCAATAGTTTTCTACCCCCTGAATTTCTCGTATAGAATTTTCCTACATTCTTCATCAGTGGCTTCAGTTTTTATGTCCTTGAGTGCAGAACTTAGCCTTTCATCCATTATCAGCTCAGGGGCAGATACTCCTGCTTGCTTTAAACCATTTTTAATATGAAGCAAGCTGACAAGACTTGTACTTTTGAGTGAGTTTCTGATTTTAGTTTTATGAGTCGCACTTGGCTGAAAACTCTCTCGACAGCAGCATTTGAATTGGGGAGTGTCAAACAATACCCCACAACTCTACTAAGATTTGGATACATTGGCTGGTCATTCATATTTCTCTGACTTAACTGTTTTTTCCAGAATTCTGCTGCTTCTTCCACATCCTTAAAACTTCCATCCAAACCCAGCTGCCTCCACTCGAGATCGGCTTTTTCCCTGTCACATACATCATTTAGAACAGGAAAAGCACTGAACACATTTCTTAGGCTTGCAGGTTTTAAATTCAGTGCATTGTCAGGGATCAAAAACTCTAAAATTTTAAAAGAATGGGTTTCAAATCTGCGCCTTATTTGACTTATGAATTCAAGATCAAATTCCAAACAGGATGTTTTTAACTTTGTCACACCTTCACGATCTTTGCTCACAGCAGAGCTTGACAGTGTGTCTGTAGCATTTATGCCAAGGTAAAACTGACTGATAGGCACATGATGTCTGGTGTTGTGCACGTCAAATGTAAATGGATCACATTCCCGCACATATTTTACTTGAATAAAATCACTCATAATATCCCTCAGCAATTTCTTTACTTGATCATGAAGGTAGAACAGGACTGGTTTGTTACTCTGGAACATTGTGTTGAACTCATTTGCCCTGCGTAGCTGAACATGAAGAAACTGCAGTTGAGCTTTGATGAATACATTGGTCAAACTTTGAAGGATACTTTCTGTTACATACGAGGGGTCACGCTTTTCATTAACCACAGCTGTGAAATAAAGGACTAAGGCATCCCACTGTTCAAGCAGACGAGCAACACAAGCTTCCAGAGATAACCAACGCGTCTGTCCAGGAGCCAACATCTTATGAGGTGAAATATCAAGAAATTTCTGAAAGTCCTCCAAATCGTGTCGTCTGAGGCTTGATCGGCTGAAATGACTAAACACATTCCTACATAGATCTTCCAGAGAAGTTGAAAGTTTGAGGCAAGCATGGGACACACAAAGATGTATCATATGACAGTTGCATTTTACAAATTTGATATGGGGAAATTCTGATTTCATGAGGGCAACAACACTCTGTGTTTCCCCAAACATGACACTGCAAGTGTCAGATGAAAATCCAATGATGTTATCTAAGGGTATGTCTTTTTCCTGAAAGCACCTTTTTATTGCTGCATACAAAGAAACTGAATCACACTTCTCAACGACAACCATATCATAAAATGATGTCACACTTTCATTTTTTTCATAATCAAAGTAAACAACACACACTGCAAGTTGCTTGTCACTACTGACGTCAGTAGTTTCATCTGGTATGATACTGAATTTGGTTACTTTCAGGCGATCAATTAGTTCCTCTGAAAATCTGAACCCAAGCCCCTGCCGAATTATATTTGTACACTTAGTTGCAGACATTTTCAACTGCTGCAACATGTCTTTTTCAAAGGTGTTGGCTGGACATGTGGCTTTTAACAGATCAAGTACTGATTTAGACAAAGATAAAGGTAAATTGTTCTCTGCTATAAATGCAGCAATGCGACATTCAGTCAGCATTTGATAGGCCTTAGGTTGCTGCTGTTTCTTGAAGCACTCCTGAACATTAATCTGTGATTGTGAAGCTTTCCATGATCTAATATGTGCTGAACTCTTTCCATGCCTTTCAATACCTATCTTTGAACAGTTCAGAGGTGTTGAGCATACACTACATGTTGGCTTAGATTTCCCTGGAGCAGGTGCTTTTAGCCATCCTTTAAACTGGTTTATCTCTAGCCATTGTAAACGAAAACTTTGTTTGTAGGAAGGCTTAGCTTTCTTTGGTGAAGGCTGACTGGCTAGGTCATCACTATCACTGTTACTACTTATATATGCACTAGCCATAGTTGTGATGGCTTTACAATATCTGACCTGAAAATTAAAAGTCATAATTAGAAGAAGTCCTCCTTTTAATTTTTCTGAAAATTAGCAATATGTAGAAAAAAACAAGTTTAGGTTAGGTTAGGTTAGGTTAGGGGTTAGGTTAGGTTAGGTTAGAGGTTAGGTTAGGTTAGAGGTTAGGTTAGGTTAAGGGTTAGGTTAGGTTAGGTTAGATTAGGTTAGGGGTTAGGTTAGGTTAGGTTAAGGGTTAGGTTAGGTTAAGGGTTAGGTTAGGTTAGGGGTTAGGTTAGGTTAGGTTAGGGGTTAGGCTAGGTTGGGGTTGGGTTGGGTTAGGGGTTGGGTTACGTTAGGTTAGGGGGTTAGGTTGGGTTAGGTTAGGGGTTGGGTTAGGTTAGGTTAGGTTAGGGGTTAGGTTAGGTTAGGTTAGGGTTTAGGTTAGGTTAGGGGTTAGGTTAGGTTATTTTGTAAGTCTCACCTCTCAGATAGTCACTCTGAAAATACAGAAATATGTACTAGATAGGGAGAAAATAACTTCAAAGGAAAATAACTTAAAAACTGTTCGTTTCTCCATAAAACGGTTGTCATATTCGGATTCTACGGACAAAAATACATAAAAAAATCTACATTAAAATTAATTTTAGCGCTGTACGCCAAACGGAAAAGATCCGAAAATAGTGACCTGCAGACGCCACAGTATTTTATTATGTGTCTAAGATTATGGGTGCATGTGTGCATGTGTGTGTATGCCTCTGTCTGTGTGTGTGTGTGTGTGTGTGTGTGTGTGTGTGTGTGTTGAGGTTAGGTGAGCGTGTATCGTGTATAGTGTCTATGCCGGGGGTATCGCATACTCGTGTATGTGCCATACTAAATTCACTGTCCTTTCTTCGTGAAATTATCAGTTGAACTATTGCCCCCTCCTCATACCGCTCTGGTGGGGCGATCCTCCAGTTGAGCAGAGCTGGGAGGGGGGGGGGGGATTTTTCAGTGATGACATGTATACAGAATCCCGCCACGCACCACACTTATGTTCACGGTCAACACCTCAGCTCTACAGAACTCATCACGTCATTTCATGTGGCAACAATAGAGAATTTATCACTCACTGTACATGTCTGGCAATGATCACTGGTTATTAAAGGACATGCTAATATATACAATACAACGCTAAGACTCGTATTTCCCCATGATAACCGCGAAAATACAGACCCGACATCCGCACAAACACTCCGCGGCGGAAGAGAAATAACTTCTTGTGTCCAGTGCTGCCAGGTCTGCTTGGCAAAATTTCCCTAGCATCACCTTTAGAATTACCCTGTTTTCCTCCAAATTTCCTTGTTTACTCTTTATAAAATCGACATTAAGCTTTTTCTTGATAATTCTGTTGTTAGAATTACCCTGTTTACTCTTGAAAATTATTTTTAGAATTACCGTGTGTGGGTTTGAATTACCCTATAACAGGGTAATTACCCTGCACCTGGCAGCACTGCTTGTGTCCGGCAGCTCCAGCAGTCCTTGACTCCCCTCAGCCTCTCAGAACCTCCGGTCACCAGTGGCACCACCCAGTCATCCAATAGGAGCACCTTAGCCTGGTTATCCCTGAGTTCTGATTGGCTCATGTCCCTCACGCTCCTATAAACTGTGCAAAGGCAGAGCGCGCGCATATTTAAACAAGGTTTATTCTCTTGATTTTTTTTACGACAAAAATTGTTAAAATTTCTCTAGAATTCATAAAAATTCTCGATTTTTTTAGGCAGTCATCATCAGATTTCTCTAGATTTTCTCTGAAATGCCTTTATCTCTAAAAATTTCTTCAAAAAGCCTGAAATAGCCTCAAATTTCTCAATCTGAAGAAATTTCTCTAAAACTGAGAGCCGCATTTCACATTCGGCAGCTGTCACGAGTGGATAGAGGGATGATGGATGACAAAATTTACAGGGAAATAGACTTTCTAATGTGAATTTTACGTGCGTACAAGCATTGAGAAATACCACGTGTGTTGGCGCGGTATAGCGTAACAGCGCGGGGCATTGAAATATCTTAAAGGGACCCTGTTATTTTTAATATTCTACATGAATATGCTTCATTACCTGGTAGTATATAGCATCCCCGACATGTTGAGCGAGAAAAACTAATTTAGTCAGTTTAAAAAAATATTCGTAAAAAAATGGCGCCTCTCCTAAGTAATATCTCTCTCACACCCACACACACTCCTTGCTCCTTACACACACACACACACACACATACGTCACATATAAATCGAATGTAGCTCTGCTGGATAGTTGCCGTCTTTCGCTAGCGGCGTCCGAAACCTTTTGGAAACTGTGTCAACACTTGTGTCCCACGACTGTACGGTAGGCTATTTTTGCTCTTAACAAAAATTTCAGGTTGTTATATTTCTTAGAGCCAATTCCACAGTACATCGTAGTGGCTTTGTAATCCTTGAACGAAACTTTAGTCTTTTACACTCCGTAATGGTTAGGTTTTCGATGCAGCACCACACACACAAGATATGTCCTGTATGATTTCCTCAGAAGTATTAACCTATGCATGAACACAAAACACTACGCTATGAATTTTCTAAGTCTTTGGTGTTGATTTGCAGGCTTACTAACACATCATGGCGAACTATGAAAGAGGCCATTGGTCCTTTTTAGAGTTTCCAAGCTATACAGAAATGATTCATGTTGACCTGAAGGCTTTGACGAAATGTGAAAAAAAATATATGTAATGTAGGCTAGGCTATTTTTGCATATAAACTTTTTCTTTTATTTCTTAGTTTTTTGTCGAGTTTTCAAGATATGATATTGACCTGAAGGCTTCGAGGTATGAAACAATAACATTATAATGTAGGCTAATCTGTTTTCGAACTGAAATAAACTTTTTTGGTTTTATATTTATGAGTAATTTGTTCAAGTTTCTAAGATATATAGGCATGATACATATTGGCATGAAGGCTTTGATAAGGTATGAAACTAATAATGTAGGCAAGTCTATTTTTGCATTTAAACCTTTACGTTATTCTATATCCAAATCCTCTTTTTTTTTAAGTGCCAAGCTATGAAGCAATGATATTGATCTGATGGCATATGGCAGATATGAACCAACTAAAACTTTTCTTTTTGCATTTGAACCTTATCTTTGCTATATCTCTCAAGTTCTCAACCCTTCCCAGGCTTCCCAGATAAAAATAAAGGCATTACCGATCTATTCCTGGAAAGAAACACTCACACTCGTCCACCTCTTAAGAAAATGATCCAACATTAAAATCTTACCACAACAGGCTGGGCGGCTTTCACCTTGAGCTCCTCCTCTTCCAAGCTGACGGGTACGTGGCACTGGTAGATGCCTGCGTCAGCCGCAGACACACCTTCAATCTGCAACAGGTGACATTACATGCATGTAATCTTATACTAACCACTAACTACTAAATAATGAAGTACTACTCTTCTCATAATTATTTCTAAAATCCATTTCTTTTATGACTATTATTATTTTTTTTATAGCAAAGGAAACATAAAGGAAAATAAAAAGCTCGCATAGCGCTGCTCTTGCATAAGCAAATTGAGTTGTGTCCACAAGAGATCAAATTCGAATGGAAAGGTGCCTTGATACTTCTCTAACTGATACCACATCCATGCTCATTGTTTTATGCTGCCAATTACGCCACCTTTACCTGTACACATTTACCTGGCTGCCTCACTGCCACCCAGCCCACCCTCCCGTGTAGCAGTCACCGCTCGAATCGCGTGTTCCTTCCCCTCAGTGACACAAGAAAATAGGGTGCTGCAAAGAGAGACTAAAATTCTGTGTTTTCATGTTCATCGTCAGTCCTTGTCTCTGTCCGCGTCGTGTCTTCAATGTTTATCTTTCTTGAACTCGTTTACCTTTAACTGTCCGTCTATGTCCTTTTGTTGTCCACCGTTACACATTGTTATACACATACACCAACACTTAAATGTTAACCTACACAAACAACATTCACACAAACGCATACCCACACAAACACCTTTTTTTTATGTTGTATTTGTCTCAATGACTTGTTGTATTTTTGTGCAATAAAGCAACCCTAACGGATACTGAGTTTCTCTATCCGTGAACCGACTAGCACTTATAACACTCGCTACCACCAACAATTGGTGACCCTGTAGTGTTGCTATGGTTCAAGGTGGCTTATAGCCGGTGCCGTTTTAAGGGCACTCTCTCCTAGAGTGGAGGACCTGGGCAGGGTAACTTGTCCATTCGTCCGCCCTCTCCTGGGGCAAAAAATCCTCACCTCCATTCGGGGTTCGTGGGGCTGAGCACTCAGGTCGGGAGAAACATTACGCCATAGGCGTAGTTGCCACCTTCAGGGTTTTCCCCCGCCCTCCCCTAGGCGCCTTCTGCGCCTTCCCCAGGCACCCTCTGTGCCTTCCCCAGGCACCCTCTGTGCCTTCCCCAGGCACCCTCTGTGCGCCTCTTCCAGGCACCCTCTGTGCGCCTCTTCCAGGCACCCTCTGTGCGCCTCTTCCAGGCACCCTCTGTGCGCCTCTTCTAGGCTCCTCTGTGCGCCTCCTCCAGGCATCTTCAGCGCCCTTCAGGCATCTTTTGTGCCCCATGGTGCTTCTCCCGGCGCTCACCCACCCACCCCCACCCTTCCTTCTCCCTGCTTTTCTGCTGGTCCGGCGACTGAGACACGCACATCGTGTGACACACTACACAGACTCAGTGAACACTCAAACACATACAGTGCCACACACTCAGTGTACACGCCACACACAGACTCATTCTACACGCCATACAGACAGTGTATACGCCACCACACACCGCAGACTCAGTGTACACGCAGACACAGTGTGACACCCCACTGGGATTACTAGCTGCCCCCTGGATTAACCACCGCCTCCTGGATCTACCACCGCCCTCTTGGATTATCCTACACTTGTGGATCTATGTGTACAGTGCAGTGTGTCCAGCAACAGTTCAGTGCAGCAAGTCCCCAGCAACAGTTAGTGTCACAGTGTTCCCACTAAGTGTACAGTGTTGTTTTACAGTGCTTTCTTGGACACTGGTTCACTCCCCGGGCCACTGAGGTCCCTAGCACGCGCCAGTGCCTATACTACACGCAGTTCGTTCTACTCTCACGGACTGCCGTGGCTCCTGGCCCGTTGTACGCCAGCGCCCTTGCCAACACCGTTCAACTTCACCATGTCTGACGACGACAACTCTTCCGCTGCGGCGGCGGTGTCCTTCAAAGCGCCGCCCTTCTGCTCACAGGACCCGTCCATATGGTTCTCGATTTTGGAGTGCGGATTCAAGACTGCCAAAATTACTAACAGCCTTACTCAGTACACTCACGCTGTTAGCCTCCTGCCCGCCGACGTCCTTCCACAAGTCTCTGACGTCATCGCCTCAGCCTACAACTCTGATCATGCCTATGAAGACCTGAAGACTGCCCTACTCCAACGCCTTCAGTCTTCTGTCGCCACCCGCCTCCGTGAACTCCTCTCCAAAGAAGAGTTGGGTAATGAGAAACCGACGGACCTCCTACGCCGCATGAAGCAGCTGCTCGGCGAAAAGTACCAGTCTTTCGACCCAGACTTGTTCAAACAGCTGTTTTACCAACGTCTGCCCCCTGCTGTCCCGCGCAGCCTCTTCAGCGTTAAGGACGACCTGAAGCCCGACGCCATTGCCAAGTTAGCAGACGAATTCATGGCAACTCTACCTGGACCGGTAACTTCCTCAGTGTCTTCCGTCGTCTCCGAAAGGACCACTCAATTTGACGAACTCGTCAAGCAAGTCTCCCTGCTCGCGACGAAAGTCACCTCTCTTGAGGAGCGGCTCGATCGCCGCCGCTCTCGGTCCCCCACTCCTCACCGACGTCGCCGCTCCCGTTCGAAAAGCCCAGGACTCTTCTGGTACCACAAAAACTTCGGCGAGAAATCTACGAGGTGTACCACCCCGTGCACTTACAAGGCGTCAAACTACAAGGACGAGCACTAGTGCAGCATAGCGCTCGTCATTGTGGTGCCCCGCGAGCCGCGACACCACTCGTGTCATCATCATCTTCTCCGGCAATATTTTCCGATGACAACAGCGGTATCGACCGCTAAAACACAACACGGACTCCAACACATGATTGTCCCCAAACGCACTGTTCATTTACCAACCTATACACAATTGCAATTGCCCATTAACGCACCCGCTTATCTCTCTAAGCCAAAACACAATCAACCGCGGCCAAAACACAATCAACCGCGGCCAAAACACGATCAACCGCGGAACAAAATGTTATGAAAACAAAGCTGCGTCACCGCGTGACAGCTACACTAAGGATTAAAATCGAGTGTAAGCCACATGTCGGTTAGGTAGATTATTGTATGAGCTCGGTGTGAGTTTGATGTATGACTCACACGCCTGACGTATTACCCTCGTGATGTCTGTATGTATGTCATGCCTATATAAGAAGCATTTATTCAGGCTAGGGATCAGATCAGCCAGCACTCTGTTCGTGTGCTATACACCCAGTTGTCCTTCCCTAGACAACATGGGCAAAACCTTCATCTTTGCTACTGTGAGTATGGAGTGAAGTAGTACCATAGAGGAAAGCGTATCTAACATATCTATTGTGTTCTATTATCTTAGTTTTACTTAGGATTATATTTATATGATACTTTATTGTGTGAGTTTTTACTCAATAGTATACCATTGCTAACGTCAGTAACCAATAGTGAAAGAAAACCTGAAGACTCATTGAGTCTCGTAAGCCAGTCGCTGGTTTAAACAATATTTTTACCCTTTGTAATATTAAGTAGTATTAAGGTAGAATAAAATACATATAAGAAAGGCGACACCGTTTCATCACCCCATTTACGAACTCCTTTAAATACTCCTAAAGTACCAGAATTTTAAGTCAAGTGTCACTAGTACAAACAGTGTGTCGTCTCCCCTGTGTGACCCGGGATAACGGGTTACAACATTGGTGTCAGGTGTGGGGTGGTGAAACTTGTGGTGAAACTTGTGGTGAAACTTGTGGTGAAACTTGTGGTGAAACTTGCGATTTATATTGGTTTATATTGGTATTGTACTGGTGTATGTCCACATCCGAAAGCGAGGGAGAAGACAGTTATTCTTGGAATTACGGGAATAAGACTTTAGAGTTAAAAAATGCCAGACGAAGGCAAGAACCCTCCCCCCACCAAAGGAGATGGAAAATCGATCACCCTTGCCCATGATGATCTTGTCACGCTACTTAGCCGTCATACCTTGAATGATTTTAGTAGAGTGCAGGGACTCTTATATTTTTGTGGTGGAGAAGAAAAAAGTAGCAAAGCACCAAACCTCCCATGCCATAAGCTAGCAAAGAAATGGATAGAGGATATTGATAGCCGGACACAGGCAAATTGGGACACTACCGGAAAGATTGAGTTAGCCAAACAATATGCCCTGGGAGCAGCGCGCGATCATCTCCTCGGTTGTATCACTAGATGTGGACAGGATTGGGAAAAAGTAAAGGAAGACTTCCTACGTGTGTTTCCCACAGTAAGGACCTTTTCGGTCCTCCAGAAATAATTGGGAGAGGCAAAACGGCGGACAGGAGAAAACATCCGCACCTTCCTCATCCGCCTGGAGACATTGAGAGACGAGTTGATCACTCTCAAGCCTGACAATGCCAGTTTGCTAACTGAGATAACCGCTTTACGGCTCAGAGAGGCTTTCCCTCCGGCCCTCTTACTCATCCTAACGGAGGAAGAAAAGGGGGACCCACAGAAGGTATTAAAGAAAGGGTATGAGTATATTAAAGCTTATCCAGAGTCGAAGCTATCCGATGCCGATATCGCCAAAGAAATAAAAGTGCTGAACGTCTGTTCCACCCAGGCATCCGGACCCAAACATGTCTCACAAGCCCGTCCTCCACGCCCTCCAGGCCAGTCACGTTACCCGATACCCCAAAGGGGAGGACGGCACGCCGCGCCACCTACACGCCCATATGGGAACGCGCCCACGCCACCTACATGTTATGCTTGTGGGTATGTAGGACACATGGCTCGCGATTGCACATATGGAAGGCAGTATAGGGGTGCCTACCACCCACCAACGGGCTCTCGGTACCCTCAGTACCAGCCCACTCGAAACAGGCGTCAGCCTGTCTCGCCTTGCGCTGCCTGGCGCCCGGAGTACACGGCCGGTCCCTCACCCCATAGCTCCTGGGTCAACCCTGACCACGAGAAGAACAATAAAAAAACGACCCCAGAGTAGCTGCGGCAGTCCACGGCCCTACCAACGCCCTCACGTTGAGATTGTGCGTAGGCGCTAATGCACCAAAGGAGATGGTTTACGCAATGCTAGACACAGGAGCAGGAGCGTCCCTAATAGAAGAAGATTTATTTAGGAAGGTAGGCGGGAAGATGATAGTTACAGAACCTCTCTCCATACAAGGGGTAGATCGGACTCCAATCCCTAATAAAGGAATAGCCGAAGTAGTAGTAGACTTTGGGCACGGAGAAATTATAGAAAAATTTGTAGTAATATCACAAGGTATAGTGTTACCAACAGCAGTTTTGTTGGGCCTAGAATTTATGTGGAGACAAAATGTGGTAGCTGCACCGCTGGCCACACCTGGGCAGTTTAGTGTAATGGTGGGCGCCTACCCAGTGGAAGTACATTCCCTGGCTGCAGACGATATGAGCCCGTACCCAGAAGATTGACTAACCGACCATAAACCTACTTTAGACGAGATGGAGGAAGTACCAGTGAAAGCATACGCTATTAACGTGGCGTCCTTGCTACCAGGCACGGCAGGGTATGTCACTCTGGAGGCAGAGATTGGCAGAGCCCAGCAAGCCTTATTTCTCCCAAGGTCCAATGATATCCCTTCTTCATTTTATTTCCCGGGTTAGTAACCTTAACTCCTAACGTCAAACAAACCAAAGGCAAATTCATCATTCCCTATGCTAACCCAACTGAAGAAACTATTGAGATGCCAACAGGTGAAGTGATGGGACACATTTATTCTTGTCACTCAGAATACTATCAATCATCGACTAATGAATGTGTAGCGGCTGTCACAAAAACAGCTACAAAGCCGCCTGTCACCCAGTCAAGTAAGCAGATGGTACTCGATAAGCTGATAGACGAGCTATTTTTACCCTCACAACGGGAAAATTGCTGTCTGAAGGGCCTAACCCGCAAGTATCCTGATGTGTTTGCTCTAAAAAACGAGCCACTCACTATTACCCCCTATTATGTTCACACTTTAAGGCTAAAACATGACAAGCCTATATATACAAAGCCATACCCAATACCAGTAAAATATCATAAAGAAATAGAGATTCAGCTCAAGGACCTTGAGGCCCAGGGTATTATACGCCCTAGTGCGTCACCCTACAGCGCACCTCTAGTCCCTGTTGCTAAAAAGGATGGTGGAGTCAGACTTTGTCTCGACTTCCGCGCTTTGAACGATGAATTGATTGATGACAAACATCCCCTCCCTAACATTAACCTCATTTTGCAACAGTTAGGGGAAAGTAAAGTATTCACCTCCCTTGATTTGCGCCAGGGCTACCACCAAGTCCCATTGGCAGAGGAATCTAAACACTTGACAGCCTTCACGACACCTTATGGCCTCTATGAATTCACTACAGTCCCCTTTGGATTAAAAACAGCACCTGCAGCCTATCAACGGATCATGAATCAAGTTCTCATAGGTCTGACAGGAAGAATTGTACATGTATACCTTGATGACTTGATAGTACAAGGGAAAGACATGGACCATCACCTAAAGAACCTCCATGCCGTCTTGGACAGACTGCAGAAAGCTCACCTGTCCTTAAGACTAGATAAGTGTTCCTTTTTCAAAGAGCAAGTAGATTATCTGGGTCACATTGTTAGTGCTTCTGGCTTGAAGCCTCAGCCCTCAAAGGTACAGGCGGTGCAACAACTCACTCCTCCGAAAACAGTCAAAGAACTTCAAGGTTTCCTGGGATTGGTTAACTTTGATAGGAAATTCATTAAAGACTTTGCCAAGATAGCATCCCCACTTAATAATTTACTCAAAGGGAGGAAAGTAACCAAGAATGATAAGACACATCTGGAGTGGAATGAAGAGGCATTGCATGCATTTAGCACACTAAAGAACAGTCTAACGACTGACATTGTTTTAGCCTTTCCGGATTTCCGGAAGCCCTTCAATCTCACCACAGATGCGTCAGATAAGGCAATAGGTGGTGTGTTGCAACAAAAGGATGTAAATGGTAGTTTACGTCCCATAGCATATTTTAGTAGAACCCTGAATGGAGCAGAACGTAACTACTCAGCGGTAGAGAGAGAAGCTTTAGCAGTCATCTATGGCCTCAGTACTAACCGACCCCTTATCTTGGGTTATAGGATACACATCCTGTCGGACCATAGACCACTGACTTGGCTGTTAAAAAGCACAGTACCTAGCAGCAGGATTGCACGCTGGCAGACACTTCTAGGAGAATTTGACTTTAGTATTGATTATCTCCCAGGCTCCAGCAACATGGTAGCAGATTTTTTGTCAAGGATTAGGAATCAGGAGAGCGACGTGATAGAAGGCGAATTGGAAGCTCGAATTATGTCTGTCACCCTTACGGGTGGACAGGACATGTCTGTCGCCTCTCCGGAGGGACATGACAAACAGGATAAGTTTCTCCATTGGAGTCTTGCTGGACTCATGGAGCACCAGGATCGCGATCCTGAACTGAGAGAATTGAAGCATGCTTTTGAACAGACCACCGGTGGTAACGTACATGAGAGATGAGAGAAAGGTTGCAGAGAGGAGCAATGTAACGTTAAATGCAGCTAAGAGGCACTTCAAAAAACTGCCTCTTAGTGAAGTGTGTGTAGAGAACGGCATTCTCTACCGCGATGTTTGCGATGAATACAACAAGCAGAAAAGACTGGTTATCGTTCCACCAAGCTACATTCCTAACGCGTTAGCTTTGGCGCATTCCATGCTACCTGCAGGGCATGGAGGCACTAAGGTTACGTTGGCACGCTGTCGCAAGTTTGCGTACTGGCCGGGAATGAAGGCGGACGTGGAGCAATATGTCAGATCTTGTCCTGTCTGTTGTCGGTTTAAGAAGAGGGGATCCCCGCCAGCTCCACTTATGAGGTATCCAGAGGTTGGCCAACCGTTTGACAGAGTCCATATGGATATTGTCGGACCTTTGTCTGTTTCAGACGAAGGCTATAGGTATGTACTGACAGTGATAGACGTCCTGTCACGCTTCTTGGTAGCAACCCCCCTTCGTACGAAGGCAGCCAAGGAAGTGGCAGCTGCGTTCTACAAGAGCGTAGTCTGTGTACACAGCATCCCGCCGATTCTAGTCACGGATCAAGGAAAGGAGTTCGTCAACACTCTCTTACGAGAGTTGACTCAGTTGTTACAGATTGATCATCTAAGGACAACTCCTTATCACCCGTCTGCAAACGGTGTGATAGAAAGGCCTAATGGCACCTTAATAAATATCTTGAGAACTTTGTGCGAGGACAATCGCGGTATCTGGGACCAAATGCTTCCGGTTGCAACACACGCCTACAACACTGCCTACCATCGTGTTCTGAAAGATTCACCATTTTTCTTGCTTTTCTCTCGGGACCCAAATGTTCCTTTTGAAGTGCTTGAGAATAAACTCCAACCTTGTTATGATGTTGACAGCTATAAAGCATTTACTTCTAGTATCGCGCAGCGGACCTATAAACTATGTCAGACCAATATAGATATAGGATGGCAGGAGTCAGAAAGAATGTTTAGGAAATCCAAACCCAAACAGGTGGTAGTAGGAGATCGGGTCTACTTAAGGCATGTATGTACAAAGGGCGAACCAAAGAAGCTCCAGCCCTTGTTCAATGGACCTTTTAGGGTGCTAGAAAAAATAAGCCCTGTAGTCTTACGACTGCGTCATGTTAGAGGTGGTAAGATCAAGACAGTTCACACAAATAATGTTCAGGTCGTTCACGAGGACTCTCTTGGCTTCCATGACTCTCCTAATGTCAGGCGTGCATACCCTCTCCCTGATCAAGTAGTAGAAGTGGACCCACTCCCCATGACTTATTCCCCCGAGGAGCCGCTGCCATTGTCCTTTCCAGCTCCTTCCAAGCTCTCCTCACCGGCTCCTGTCTCCTCAGATGCTTCAGAGGTCCCCTCATTGGTTCCCTCAGCTCCTTCAGAGCCCTGTGTCAGTCGCTCATTACGCTCCAATACGGTACCCCCTTCTCTCCCCAATGTCATGGAACTCCCTCTTGAGTATCGCCAACGACCAACGAACTGATGCCCCCTATAATTACAGTTCCTGGGTGTTACCCTCCTTGTCTTCCCTTGATCCCTCCCGGGAGCAACCCATTCGTCCCGGCCTCGTCTTCTCCCCAGTCTTTAAGATGCTGTTGACAGGACGGTACTATGTTGTCCCCGTCGTCATCACGACGGACGACATCCAACGTCCTCTCATCAACGTGGCAATTCTAACAGCGGATGTTTCATGGTCGATTGACCATATGAATCAATCGTTCCCTACTGTTGGTCTACTCAGGCGCACTCTAGACTCTTTTCACATTGAGTTTGCGAAGTTATTCAAAGATCTTAACAGCTTTCTGTCGGCTATGAGTGGTAGAGATGGAAGCCCGTTTCGGACTCGCCAGAAGCGAGGGGCCGTGGATTTCCTTGGCTCGGTAGCAAACCTCCTTTTCGGTACGGCCACTCAGGCCCAAATAGATGTGATACACGGGAAGCTCTCCCAGCTCTACACTCTGTCCACAGAAGAGAGACGTCAACTTAACCTCCATCAGGAAGTCCTCAACGCCACAGTTCGGGACCTCCGTCATGTTCATTCTGCCATCTCCCGTCTAGAGTCCGCCTCGGCTTTGGCCTCAGCTATTATCCGTCAGTTCTCACTAAAAACCTTGCAAATTGAAGGGGAAATGCGTATTTTGGAGACTATCCTTCTCATTCAGTTGGCACTTAGTGACCTAAATCATGATACTCTGAATCTCAAGCTTGGCCTTCAGCAGCTGTCCCAAACGCAGGTTTCCCCTCTCCTCCTTCCGAATGATGTACTATTTCGTGTGCTCAGCAATGCGTCACTCCATTACCCAGGCTTACTTTTCCCTGCAGCACATGAATATTTAGCATTGTATAGAGATGTCTCTAGGGTTATTTCTAAAGGTACGCTTTCCTCAGGAACCCTTCACTTCTACTTACAAATCCCCATGAAAGGGGATCCCTCTGACGTGTTCGATGTGTTCGATGTGTTTAAAATGGACGCGTTGCCTTTTCATCTTGATGGCACGCCATATTTTCTGCACACCGACACGCTTTCCTCTTACCTTGCGGTTTCTGAAGACCGCACTCACTATATGCTCTTAGACTCCTTGGACCGCTGTGCTAAACACCACCTGCTCTATGTATGTCCCCCTGTCGCCCCTGTCTACTCGACTTCTGTCCGGCGCTGCGAGATCGCTCTCTTTCTCGATCGCCCAGACGCCCTCTCGCTGTGTTCTAAGTCTCTCCTCAGAGTCTTCCCCCCGGTCTTCATCCCGTCTCCTGCGGGCTGGGTCTTTGCTACCGATACTCCCCAGGTGGTCACCATGGTCTGCCCGGACAGCCCGGTCTCCAAATACAGGCAGACCATCAACGGGACGGGTCTCCTCAGCCTCGGTATGGGCTGTAGTGCCCACTCCGACGCCTTCAGCCTCCCTGCCTCTGCTACTATGGACGGTGACGCCCCGCTGACGGTTCATCGCGCCCCCTTCCACATCGGACGTGACGTGGTCTCATCGCTCCTGGCCAAGACTCCCCTTGGCCCCTTCCCCTCCCCGCCGCCGTCGCCCGGGTCGTCTCTGGCCCCCCCGCTGGACCTCCCTCCAGCACTTCACGCGCTCCAGGAATCCGTCTCTCCGGTCCCCGCCTTCGACCCCTTCCTCCCTTGGTGGGGGTGGCTGCTCCTCCTCGGCGTCGTCTTCGTCGCCGGTGGGGTAGCCTTCTTCTGTCTCTTCAGGTCCCGTCTCTCGCAGGACTCCTCCCCCACGATCCCGCCATCCCCGTCTTGGCCCTCCATGGTCGTCCGCCGGGCGGAACGCTTCGTGCCACGAGGACGTGGCGTGATTTTAACGGGGGGGGGTATGTGGTGCCCCGCGAGCCGCGACACCACTCGTGTCATCATCATCTTCTCCGGCAATATTTTCCGATGACAACAGCGGTATCGACCGCTAAAACACAACACGGACTCCAACACATGATTGTCCCCAAACGCACTGTTCATTTACCAACCTATACACAATTGCAATTGCCCATTAACGCACCCGCTTATCTCTCTAAGCCAAAACACAATCAACCGCGGCCAAAACACAATCAACCGCGGCCAAAACACGATCAACCGCGGAACAAAATGTTATGAAAACAAAGCTGCGTCACCGCGTGACAGCTACACTAAGGATTAAAATCGAGTGTAAGCCACATGTCGGTTAGGTAGATTATTGTATGAGCTCGGTGTGAGTTTGATGTATGACTCACACGCCTGACGTATTACCCTCGTGATGTCTGTATGTATGTCATGCCTATATAAGAAGCATTTATTCAGGCTAGGGATCAGATCAGCCAGCACTCTGTTCGTGTGCTATACACCCAGTTGTCCTTCCCTAGACAACATGGGCAAAACCTTCATCTTTGCTACTGTGAGTATGGAGTGAAGTAGTACCATAGAGGAAAGCGTATCTAACATATCTATTGTGTTCTATTATCTTAGTTTTACTTAGGATTATATTTCTATGATACTTTATTGTGTGAGTTTTTACTCAATATTATACCATTGCTAACGTCAGTAACCAATAGTGAAAGAAGACCTGAAGACTCATTGAGTCTCGTAAGCCAGTCGCTGGTTTAAACAATATTTTTACCCTTTGTAATATTAAGTAGTATTAAGGTAGAATAAAATACATATAAGAAAGGCGACACCGTTTCATCACCCCATTTACGAACTCCTTTAAATACTCCTAAAGTACCAGAATTTTAAGTCAAGTGTCACTAGTACAAACAGTGTGTCGTCTCCCCTGTGTGACCCGGGATAACGGGTTACAACATCATCAACCCTCAGCGCTGCTCCACCTTCATGATTGCCGTTCCAACACAAAGTTCCTGATTGACACCGGCGCTGATGTCAGTATAATCCCAGCAACCGCCAGTCAGCGAACTCTACCTCCACTCTTGCACCTGTACGCCGCCAACGGTACCAAAATACCTGTCTACTCGCGACACACCATGCAAGTGGACCTTTACCTACGACGTTGCTTCGAATGGACCTTCTACGTCGGGAACGTCTCGCAGGCAATCCTCGGAGCTGACTTCCTAAGGCACTTCAACCTCTTAGTCGACGTCAAAGGACGGAGGTTGGTTGACCCGCTCACTTCCATCTTCTCCAATGCTCAACCAGCACCAGGTGACAGCTCGCAACTTGCCGTCGTTCACAAGGACCACCAGTTCGCCGCCCTGCTCAAGTCCTTTCCCACGCTGACACAGCCCTATTCAGCCAGCCTGCCCGTCAAGCACCACGTTACGCATCATATAGAGACTACAGGACCTCCAGTACACGCCAAGGCCCGTCGCTTAGCTCCTGAACGCTACCGTCAAGCCAAGGCCGAGTTCTAATCTCTGTTGCGTCAAGGTATTGTACGGCCCAGTAGCAGCAACTGGTCATCAGCCCTCCACGTCGTCCCCAAGAAGAACGGCGACATACGTCCCTGTGGAGACTACCGAGCCCTTAACTCGCGCACTAAGATGGACAGATACCCGGTGCCAAACATCCAGGAATTCTCGTCTCAACTTGCTGGTTCCACCATCTTTTCACGTGTGGACCTCGTCAAGGCCTTTCACCAGATTCCAGTCCACCCTGACGACATACCGAAGACTGCCGTCATCACGCCCTTCGGTCTCTTTGAATACGTCAGGATGCCGTTTGGACTCATGAATGCGGCCCAGACCTTTCAACGCTTCATCGACGAAGTTCTCCGCGGCTTACCCTTCTGCTTCGCCTACATAGACGATCTACTCATCGCTAGCCCGGATGAAGCCTCTCACAAACAGCACCTTCACCAAGTCCTCACCCGCTTGCAAGACTACGGAGTACAGATCAACGTGGACAAGTCTGAATTCGGTGTTACTTCCCTCACCTTCCTTGGCCACACTGTTACTCCAGAGGGCATCGCTCCACTCAACTCAAGGACTGAAGCCATCCAGCAGTTCCCGAAGCCGTCCACCCAGCGCCAACTCAAGGAATTCCTGGGTATGGTTAACTTCTACAACCGCTTCGTCCCACACTGCTCTCTCATGCTCCAGCCCTCTACGCCATGGTGAAGCCCTGCAAGCGTGGCCAGTCTGTCACTCGCCTGGACTCCGAACGCTGACGCCGCCTTTCTCGCTGCTAAGAAGGCTCTCAGCGACACAGTCATGTTGTCCTTCCCTGCCCATGACGCGGAGATCTCGATTGCAACAGACGCCTCCGACACTGGGACTGGTGCTGTCCTTCAACAGTTCGTCGACAACGCCTGGAAGCCGATCGCCTTCTTCTCCCGTAAGCTCTCCAAGTCTGAAGCCAAGTACAGCGCTTACGACCGGGAACTTCTCGCCATCTTCAAGGCTGTCAAACGTTTCCGCTACTTCATTGAAGGCCGGCGTTTCCACGTGTTCACCGACCACAAGCCCCTCACTACAACTTTCCTGAGGAACAAAGACTCTTATACACCACGTCAACTCCGCCACATGGACTACATCTCGCAGTTCACCACTGACATCCGGTATATCAAAGGTGCAGATAACGCTCCAGCTGACGCCCTCTCCCGCAACATTACCGCTGTGACGTCCTCTTCACTTGATTACGTCGCCATAGCCGCCGATCAGTCCGGCGACGCAGAGCTGGAGAGGCTTCTGAACAACCCGGCGCTTAAAGTGAAGAAAATCACACTCCCAGGCACCAAGGTCACTCTCTACGCTGACGTCTCTACGGCCACCATCCGTCCCTACCTGCCACAGCGACACCGCTACCTGGCCTTATGTCAGCTTCACGACCTCTCTCATCCTGGCATTCGAGCCTCGCAGCGCTTGATGACGTCCCGCTTCATTTGGGAGGGAATTAACAAAGACGTCAGACTATGTACCAAAACCTGCACTGACTGCCAAGCCTCCAAGGCGACGCGACACACACACTCTCCACCCGGCACCTTCACGCCCGTCACGGAGAGGTTCGACCATGTCCACATCGACCTTGTTGGTCCCCTGCCGCCCTCCGCAGGCCACCGCTACATCCTCACCTGCGTGGATCGTTTCACACGCTGGCCTGAGGCCGCCCCCATCGCTGACATCACTACGGACGCCGTCGCCCACGCCTTCATTGCTACTTGGGTCTCCAGGTTCGGCGTCCCTCTCAGCCTCACCTCAGACCGCGGCGGCCAGTTCGAGGCTAACGTGTGGAACAAAGTCATGACCCTCCTTGGCATCCGCCGCTACAGAACGTCAAGTTACCACCCGCAGGCTAACGGCATGGTCGAGCGGTTCCATCGGCAGCTGAAATCCTCCCTCATGGCATCCACCCAACGCGATTACTGGTCCCTGGCTCTTCCCTTGGTCCTCCCTGAAGGAAGACCTGCACCACTCCTCGGCTGAACTAGTGTACGGCACCAACCTCCGGCTCCCAGGCGAACTTCTGGCGCCCACACCTGACACCGCCCCCTGCGGCGTCCAGGACTTCGCCGCCCGCCTCAAAGGTGCCATGAGGAGCCTCCAGCCGGTGCAGCCTCGCTCTTCCCCGAAGAAGACCTTCGTCAACCAGGATCTCGACACCTGCACCCACGTCTTCGTGCGCGTGGATGCCGTTCGGCGGCCCTTGCAGCAGCCCTACCAAGGACCCTACCGCGTCCTGAGACGGACCAGAAAGACTGTCACGATAGACATACTGGGTTCTCAGGACGCGGTCTCCGTAGACAGGGTCAAGCCGGCGTACCTACTGGCCCCAGACCAGGCGCCCCATCTCTCCGTCGCCGAAACAACACCATCTGCACCACTCCGCACCAGGAAGATATCGTTCCTTCTATGAAGTCACTGGGGGGGGAATATCTGTAGCAGTCACCGCTCGAATCGCGTGTTCCTTCCCCTCAGTGACACAAGAAAATAGGGTGCTGCAAAGAGAGACTAAAATTCATCGTCAGTCCTTGTCTCTGTCCGCGTCGTGTCTTCAATGTTTATCTTTCTTGTACTCGTTTACCTTTGACTGTTTGTCTATGTCCTTTTGTTGTCCACCGTTACACATTGTTATACACATACACCAACACTTAAATGTTAACCTACACAAACAACATTCACACAAACGCATACCCACACAAACACCTTTTTTTTGTGTTGTGTTTGTCTCAATGACTTGTTGTATTTTTGTGCAATAAAGCAACCCTAACGGATACTGAGTTTCTCTATCCGTGAACCGACTAGCACTTATAACACTCGCTACCACCAACACCCGTTCCCTGCTAACAGGAATGGGAAATATGATGGAGACAGCTGCTATTGATGCTGTTATATGTATAGTGGGCAGTGATAGGCAATAATATTTGTTGCTATTGTTGACATAGTAATTTGCTTCAGATATCAGTTATTTGTTTCATGAAACAGTGAGAGGCCAGTGTTTGTTGCTATTGTTGACATAGTAAATTGCTTGAGATATCAGTTATTTGTTTCATGAAACAGTGAGAGGCTAGTGTTTGTTGCTATTGTTGACATAGTAAATTGCTTGAGATATCAGTTATTTGTTTCATGAAACAGTGAGAGGCCAGTGTTTGTTGCTATTGTTGACATAGTAAATTGCTTGAGATATCAGTTATTTGTTTCATGAAACAGTGAGAGGCCAGTGTTTGCTGCTATTGTGTTGATAGTGTTCTTTGCTTAGTACACTTGATATTTGTTAAATGATACATGTTTTATGTTGCATAATTAGGCTCTTATTCTTAGATGCTGTCGGCTCTCACATTAAGTATTTCAAAAAGGTTGAAAAAACAAAATGAATTGGATTTTCATGAATTTTCATTTTCACGTTCATAAAACAGCTAATATGTCAAACGTTGAGATGATTCTTTATTCATATTGATTAAAAGACGAGAATAGCGGACATCACTTTATTGAAGAGGAATAGAATAATCTTTGGAATATTTTTCAACAACGAAGTCATTTAATCAATACACACACGAAAAAAAAATATCGTATCGCACTTAATGAGCGTTATCAAATGAGAAGTTATATTCTGTTCTCTGAACCACTAGCATATCGTTCTTTTCGTTGTTTGTAACGGGCTTGCCGGGAGCGTTTAAAGGGCGTTGATTAAGACTTCAGCTTCCTTAAAGCGAATTATATTCGTAGCCTATATGTACAAGAAGCGTCGTAGCGAGAGCGACTCCGTTGTGTGTCAGTCGGACTCTCGTGAAGGAGTGACGATTTACAGGTTGGAAAATAATTGTTACATTTGGTCACGTACATCATGGTGACCTCCACGCACTATGAAATGCGATGTATACAAAACTGAGGCGGTAAACACTGACGGACGACATGCCTATAAGGTGGCGTGATCTATCTGTCGTGTTTTTTTTCCATTGACAATTGTATGCCTAATTCGTGGTGATATTAAATAATAATAATAATACATTGATATCCTACTATAACACTGCTCGGTCACCTACCAGTGATCGCGACCTCGCGATATATAAAAATCTAAATAGCAGTTTGTCAAGCAGACTGCCTATGATACAATTACAATAAAACACTGGCTATGTAAGAACATATGTGGAGCTATAATATAAATAGTGAGAGGTAAAACACAACGTGTGTGACATGAAACATAAGAAATCTCTCAAAAGATAAATATAAGGACACATGTAGAAAAGCTATCAACTGGCATAGTTACAGACAATGAAACGTTCATCTAGCTCCTAAAAAAAATACAGTAGTGAAACATACAATAGTGAAACATAGTATAATGTTAAGTATAGGAGCAGGGGAATGCCAGGTTTCTGTCCGCTGACTTGCCTGAGAAAAGGAAAAACTACCTTGCCAGTGGTCTTCCTGCATCCAGTCGCCGTGTCTGCACAACCAAATAATCGTGCAGGACAGAGTTCCTCCTAAGAAGGTGGCACATGACGACGAGACTGACGAACATCAGAAACATTGGTACAAAAAATCCAGGGTACAGGTAGGGGAGATGCAGGTATTCAGGCAGCGTTTCCTCCAGGGTTTCCGCAAACTCCGTTTTGTTCGCGAAAGACAATGAATTAAGGGAATTAGTCACATAAGAGATGCTGGAGAAGTGAATGTTATCGAGAGACCGTAGAGGAAACACTCGATGGGAAATATTGGCCGTGAAAACCAGACGGATCCGGGACGGGTACGTTGTTATGTTAGTGGAGCGGATATAGCATGCTTCCGCTATGGCATAGTAACCAGTAACCCGTTGATAAGTGGTACCCTCCGGGCAGATGACTGAGACATAGAAGGACTGAGGGAAATAGAAATAATGCAGACCCTGAAAGTTCCTATGGAAAACAGGTGTTGGTGGTAGCTGCTTGTAAGGGCACAGGGAAAGAGCGTCAGACGCGTTCACGCGGGTGAGGGCGATCTCGCATACCCCTCCCCGAACTGGTAGGAAGGCAAAGAGAGACGCAGAGCAGTATAATCGCCCGAAGACCGTCTCCTTGCAATATTGCAATAGTGAGTAGCTACCCATTGAATACAGAGCGAAATCCTTCGCGATTAGAAGAAGAGACGGGGACGTGTCCAGGGCTAACACACTGTCCTTAGCTGAAAAAGGGAACGGGACAATTTCGTGTGCCTCAAACACGTCCGCCGTCTGAAATGGAACATGAATGATTATGGCATCGGGGGTGAGGCTGGTCTCAATCAAAGGGTAAAAATATTGACTCATGTCTGGGTTGAATAAAGGTGTCAGGCTATAGTTTTGATACCCGATATGGACAGTCGTTCTCAAATCATGTAGAGGGAACAAGGCAGGTGTGACTCTACCGTGCGCTGCATCAACCATGTTGCTAATAACCTGCTGATTTGCCGTTGCGACAGAGTTAATGACGTTGTCCAATACATGCAAGGCCGGATCTAGGAGGAGAAACTGTTTCACCTGGTCGATCTGTTTGACAACTATGTTGATAACCTCTACCATCTTATTTGTCTGCTCCAGCAGTTCCTCAATGTTAGAACGCACCCGCGCAAGTTTTCTACAATTTGCGTTGATCACCCTGCGATTTCGGGCAGCAAAGGAAAGTACATGAGCGTAGTGGTCCCGCAAATCGCGTACGTCCTCGTCGGTAGCCGTACCGAAGAGGAACTTTGAGGCGGACCCAACGATGTTGAGCAACCCCCTTTTTACCCGAGAGTGAACTGAGTGAAAACTATAATCCATGTCTACCTCATCAACTTTTCCCCGTAGGAACAGAATCCTATCCTCCAGTAGTTGAAAAATATTCAGAGAGTTGGTACTAGAAGGTGCCTTTGATTCCCTAGTCTTGGTAGCCCGTATGGCGTCTGCCATGCCGAGTAGTTTTTTTCTGAGACTATCCTGATTGTGTCAGTGGTGTTGGTCAAGGAAGTATATGGATATTTTACGAGGAGCACATCTTCTATGAGGAAGACCTCTCCCATGTGTGCCGTGAGGGCGCTAGGCTTCAGGTGGATGGGTGTCGTTGCAAGCAGGGAGCCGAGGGACAACAAGATGATCAGAAAACGCAACATCATGATCTGAAAGTGGTGGGAATGAAGTATTTAAACCCGTGGTCTCAAGTTATAGCTATGGGTGTTGGGATTATCTTGTTGAACATTTGACTCTGAGGGGGAATTACCAATATCAAGGTCCAAAGGTGAGGGAATTACTTTCAGACGATCACTGTGAACTTCTAGACTGACTCCACTGTTCGACTCGAGAACCTCGAACCGATTTCCCCTGACATTCCGAACAACACGGTAAGGACCCACAAATTTAGCCCCCAGTTTCGAACTCCTTTCCGCTTGCTTAATCATGACTGTGTCACCCTCTATTAAATTCACCAGGACGGCCTTTTTGTGTTGTTTTGACATCATTTCAACCTTCGTAGCTTTTAACGTACACCTAACATCGGAGTGTATCTTAGAAAACATATGCATCTGCTGTTGTGCGTACCTATCAATGTTGTAGAGAGGTTGTTGAGGGATTGTTAGGAAGTCGTACGGAAGATGTTTCTCCACCCCATTTAAGATGCAGTGGGGAGACTTCCCCGTAGAGTCGTTTACCGACGTATTTATGGAAGCGGCTATATGCGATAGCCAATCCTCCCAGTTATCGTGGAGATCGTTCACGATAGGCCTGAAGACCTGTAAGATTTTCCTATTAGCCCTCTCCGCCAACCCATTAGCAGCTGGGTGGTAAGCTGTGACGAAGGATTGCGTGATGTTAAACTGAGCGCTTATTTCGCTCAATACTGAGTTCCTAAACTCGGTGCCATTGTCACTCAAAAGAATTCGAGGAGACGAATGTGGACACAACACGTGAGTCACGAGGGCATGGGCCACGCGTGTGGCTGTCTTGTCCTTGAGAGGCGCTAGAACTAGAAACCTAGAGAACTGGTCGACGCACACCAATAAGTAGCGCGAACCATGTTGGCTCTGGGGGAGCTGTAATAAGTCTATATTAACAACATCCTATGGCGCCTCTGGTACTGGGTATTGCAACATAGGTGCTGGCCCTTTTACGGACCCCTTGTGCTTAGCACAAATGACGCAATGTGCGACATGTTTTTCTACATCAACCCGTAATGTGGGCCAGTAGAATTCTCGTCTGGTGACAGATAGCGTCTTGTCTCTTCCTGGGTGACCCGCAATGGGTGTGTTATGGACCAGCTTAAGCGTCACGGGGACGTATTTGTCTGGGATGACCAGTTGTTCTATAGATACCGGTTTGGTTGGCCATGACCTACAAAGGAGGTTGTCCTCTGATAGGAAGAATTGTGAAAAGGGAACTGGCAATTCAGGAAGGTTTGTTTCGTCTCCCGACTCGAGGGCGTAAATTAACCTCTTCCACACAGGGTGGTCTCGCTGAGCAGTGTGTAGCTCAGGTGAAGTGAAGCTGTGAATGACCTCTGGGGTGGTAATCGCGCCTATCGGAATATTTCGAGATAGGGCATCTGCGACCACATTTGTTTTCCCGGTGATATATTTTATCTCCGGATTGTATGCTTGGATCATTAAGAACCATCTTGCCAGACGACCGTGTAGGTTTTTTCCCTTGAAAAGTTCAGTTATGGGCGCGTGGTCCGTATACACCACAATTATGTACCCCATCACTATGTCACGAAAATGCTTCAGAGCCCACACAATGGCAAGAGCCTCTAGGTGGGTAGCAGAAAAGTTCTTTTCCGGAGCAGTTAGTACTCGACTGGCGAACGCTATCACATGCTTTTTGCCGTACTTATTTGTTTGCATCAGAGCGGCTCCTAGTCCACTAGTCGAAGCGTCGGTACAAAGCTGAAAGGGGTCCTTGAAATCCGGAAAGACAAGGACCGGAGCCTGTGTAAGCGCTTTCTTTAAATCCTCAAAGCTCGTTTGTTGAGCTGGGAGCCACTGGAATGGTACGTCTTTCTTTAATAGATGGGTTAGGGGACTCGCGCGTGCTGCGAAGTCCTTTATGAAAGGCCTGTAATAACCTGCGACACCCAAGAAAGACCGTACCTTGTCCGCAGACGTTGGCTGAGGGAACTCGGCAACAGCTTTTATTTTGTCGTCCACTGTGTGGATGCCGAATTCGTCCATGACATGCCCCAAGAACTTGATCCGAGGCTTTAAGAATTCACATTTGGTGATTTTGAGCTTTAATCCGACCTCTTGAAGTCTGTGTAGGACTGCTTTTAGTGTTCCCATGTGTGCATGCACGTCTTTACCTGCTATGATGATGTCGTCTAAATACACATAGACAGAGTTGCCCAGCAAGTCACCAAAAATACTGTTCATTGTCCTTTGGAAGGTCAAGGGAGCTCCTTTGAGCCCGAACGGCATCCTCGTCCACTCATAGTGGCCATGAGGCGTGCTAAAAGCCGTTATTTCACGTGACTCGGGGGCCATGGGCAGTAGCCATTAGCCACTGACCAGATCAAGACTCGTAAAGACTTTATTTCCTCTACCGAGACACATCAGAAGATCTCTAAGAACGGGAAGCGGAAAATGATCATCCACGGTCGCAGTGTTCACACGCCGGAAATCAATCACAGGACGATAAGAACCGTCTTTCTTTGGAACCAGAAACAAGGGTGAATTCCACGGGGAATTCGATTCTTTGATGACAACTTGTTCTAACATTTCAGAGATAAGTTGTTGCACGACCTCCCTCTGACTGTGGGGGAGCTTGTACGCATTGATATATACAGGATTTGTATTTAGTTTTAACTTAATGTGGTGTTCAGCACACTGCGTAACTCCAAGCGGCTCGCCTGGTAGAGCAAGCGCCCCCCTATAATGTTCCAGTAGCTGGACTAAGGTTGGCTTAATTTCGGAATAGTGTGCAACTTTTAGGATTGCCTCTAAGTTAGCTGTGCCTTGTTCGGGAGAAGCCTGACACGCCGAGGTTATGCCTGAGACTTGGGCTGAAGGGTATTCAGCTGGTTCCGGGGCGACATTTCTCCCATACACTAAACACTGGCATAACTAACACCGTGTTTTAAGGATACAGGAGATCCAGACGTGTTTATTACCAATGCCTCTGCAAAACCTCCCTCCTTGACTGTCGCGAGAGTTACCTCCACCGTCACGCGGTGTATGTGAGGAGCTCCGTCGATACACACATAACTGCCCGTTGGAGGGGCGTTAGGCAAACGGATTTTAACAAGTTTTGCAGCACGATCTGAAACTATTTGAGGACTTTCTACGACTGCCGTTACTGTCCGCCACAAGTCTGCAATGTTTTCGTGTGGTTTGACCGTAAGAGGTGCCCCTTGGGCGGTGGCAGTCCCTGAGTCTGTGGTGGGTTGGTCATTTTCCCCCTCTGAGGGTGGGATTACAGGTGACAGAGGCGATGGATTTACCATCCCCTGTATGCGTCGTCCTTGATACACGATCGCGTTGCTTTCAGGGTTTATGGTTATGTGCAGGTCTTTCATGGCGTTTAATCCTAAGATCCCATCCACAGGTAAGGCAAACCTGCTAGAGACATAAAAGAAATCTCGAAAGGGACATACTTTTTCATGTAAGCTGACTGTTAGTGGTACTCGCCCAAGGATTCCCAAAGTGGTGCCCGTCACGCATACCACATTCAGGTCGTTCTCTTGGAGCGGCCAATTTTCCCCACTCGCCTGTCGTGTCAGTGACCTGTAAGCGGAGTCTGAGATGACATTGACTGTCACACCTGTGTCTACCGCTAATGTGAGTGAAATTTTGCCCACCTTGCAAGGGAGCGCAATTTTGCTTGTCCGGCCCAAGGCGGCAATGACGGAGTCAAGTTGCTCCCAATTAGTATTGTCCTTAAGGGACACTTGGATGTACGCCTTGGGGCTGTCACGAAGTCATGTCTTTTTATTCTGAGAAGAGGAGTGTGGTTTACTGTCCGCCGAGGACTTGCACTTCTGTTCCTCCTTGGCCTTTTGTATTGCAGAACAACTGTCTGAATCATGAAAACAATTCCCGTGGACAAGGCAAAAGGCAGCCTTCCGCTGATGGTTTGGCCTAGGGTTCCTGTGTGATGAATAATGCCCGCCACTGTAACCTCCTGATCTCCTATCTGAGCCCTGTCTTGAATGTGTTGATTCCCTACGTTTCGCGAAGCAAGAATGTTCAGAATGTCCTGATTGTTTGCAAAAACTACAGGTGAGAGATGCCTTACTTTGTGCCTGCAATGCTGCGGCTGTTGCGAGGGGTTGATGGTGAGGGTGTTCTTGAACCTTGACCTCTAACTCTGAGACGAAGTCAACCAACTTCCAGCTCGGTTTGAAGGCCAAAAGAAGGGCAGAACGGCGGTTCGTCTCTGAAATATGAAATAAGTAAAAAAACAACTCGAAAGCTGTTTTCACCTGGTGCTTTTGCATACAACCCCCTGGAAGCCAGAACGTGTCTTCTAGGCTCTTGACACAGTCAACCGCCAGCTGATTTGCCTCAATCATGGCATCCCAAATCGGCTTTGTTGAGGAATTTTTTTGGAGGAACTCAACCGTGTGTGCCATCTGTCTAACGATGCTTGGTTTACTCCCGCCCTTGAAGATTTTTATGAAATTCCTTTTAAAAACCTCATAGTTTACTCCAATGTCCCCCGAAGCGAACGCTGAGGACTGCATCAAATTCAGTGCCCGAGAGCCTGGAAGTAACTGTGACCGAATGAAAGCGATTTTATCATGATCTTCCGTAATGGAGGAGTTTACGATGGCAGAGTCACACAGATCTAGGAACGGTCTCGCCGCCCGAGAATTGCCGAATACTGGCGTGAGTTGGAATGACCCGAATCGGGGGAAGGGGGAAGTGGGGTGGGGCCCCTGCAGGAGGGGGGGGAGGTGGATCGTCAGGCATTTTGATCGGCTGAGTGGGGGTTAAGTATTCAGAATAACCCGGCGGTGAAGGGGCGCTTTCCCTTGGGAGGGAAGAGTAAGTAGTACCCGATCGCAAGTTTACAACATTTAAATCATCGGTGTCCGCACCGTGCTCCAATTCCTCCTCCCTTGAAGGACGAACCAACTGTTTAAAGGTGTCGCCGAGTTCAGCGAGAGTGTCTTTGTTCATACTATGGTGTAAATCAGTTGCAATATAGGCGCATATTTGATAGCTGTAAATATTAACCACTAAACGGAACGTGTATGAATTAATAGTTTGCGCCGAAAACCTAAAAAAAAGAAAAAAAAAAAAAGAATGGCTAGCAAGGTGCCAGGTAGACGTAATATAAGTTAAGGTTATAATGGAATGTCATAATGTTATGGGTATATTAAAAAAATAGCTCTATAAATACTGCGGTATTTTGGGTAGGAGAAAATTAAGTGAGTATACCTTTGAAGCTCTCGTTTTCCCTCGAGCGGCGAAGAGAAAACGGAGGCAGGGAACACTGAGGAAGATTAACTTTGATCAGGGAACTCACAGTAAACCCGCTAGCAAACAATAATAAAGGATCAATATCGTATGCGAATGAAAGTTACTCTCACAATTATGACTGATTAACAGTGTTAGGAACACAAAAATAAAAAGGTCGTGCCTCTGCACGAAACAAAACTGAAATAAGCCGAGCCGGCATATTTTGGCGAGAAGGGAAAATCCACAAATACCAAGATTAATCAGCTGATGTAGTGGAGAGGGCGAAGGTTGGGGACGCCCTCGGGTACGTGCAGTCGTTGGAGTCGCGTCGTGAAACCTCGGCCGCGGCAGCAGCGGCGGCGAGAAATGAGGGAAGGGCGGACATCGGAGGACTCGTAATGGCTGCTGGAAACTGCTGACCCAGCGATTTGACCGGCCGCGGATGGGTGCCGGAAAACTGCCGCCAGACGTAGGCCGCGGTGGAAGATAAGACGACTTGGGTGTGTAACCTCTTGAGAAGACGCCTTGCAGGAAACGGTATTGGTAACTGCTTGCAGTCACTGGGAGATGTCCTCGAGTTCCCTTGTTGACTGTTTGCCGGAAGAAGTTTGGGCCGATGCTCCCGGCAGCGGCGGTGTTGCCGCCCGCTGTGGTGCGAGGGGCATGTGGGTTGTTCCAAGGTCAGCGGGGCGTGCCTCCTCCTGCTGGCGGGCTTCGAGTGAGCTGTGAGTGGCTTGCAGTGCTGGCTTGAGGCGGGGGAGCGGCTTGTAGATTGTGGCCCTCGCTTTCGGCTGCGTAGGCCTGTTGGTGGCTAGAGTCTTGACGCCTGTATAGAGCTTGTAGCCGACGCCTGGTGAGTTGCTTGTAGCTGGCGCCTGGAGAGTTGCCGCGGACGGCTGGCTTGTGACTCCTTCCTTCCTTCTACGCCTGTCCCCGGAGTTTGTTGGTGAGTTCTCGTGGCTTGGAGCTTGGAGGAGAACGAGGTAGCGAAGGCACAGGCGCGGTGGTGACCGCTGCCAACCAAATGTAACGGGTTTGCCGGGGGGCGTTTAAAGGGCGTTGATTAAGACTTCAGCTTCCTTAAGGCGAATTATATTCGTAGCCTATATGTACATGAAGCGCCGTAGCGAGAGCGACTACGTTGTGTGTCAGTCGGACTCTCGTGAAGGAGTGACGATTTACAGGTTGGAAAATAATTGTTACAATTGGTCACGTACGTCAAGGTGACCTCCACGCACTATGAAATGCGATGTATACAAAACTGAGACGGTAAACACTGACGGACGACATTCCTATAAGGTGGCGTGATCTATTTGTCGTGGGTTTTTTCCATTGACAATTGTATGCCTAATTCGTGGTGATATTAAATAGTAATAATAATACATTGATATCCTACTATAACATGTTGACAAGTATTATAAAGCAGGGAACATAATTTTACTCCTTAGAAGTCAACTTTTATAATATATGCGTCATTTGATGACGCTAATTTATTGCAATACGTTCTTTTTTGTATAGCAATTACTAATATACAATACAAAAAAGCACATGGGTAATTATAACTAACAGATTGTTTGACTTTTTTGGTAACACGTCAGTTTCTGAAGCTTATGAAAATATTCCGTTGAAATATCATTGCAAAAAATGATCTCTTTTATGATTTTCGTATATCTTGGGTGGGTGCGGGGGGGGGGGGGGGAGTTCATGGCTTTAGATTCCAGGGAACATTGCATTCATAGCATATTTTGGTTTTAACATATAAAGCTTTAATGTAGAAGGGGAAATATTAGGCTACGTTACGAAACACTTGTCCTCAGTGCCAATTCCATTGTTATAACATTGTATAAATAACATACAGGTGAGAGTTTAGTAGAAGTACGTATTGCCATAGTGCTTAATGGCATTGACATATGTTCTTTGGTTATCATTTTAAAATTTAATAGAAGTACATATTGTTATAATGGTCAGTGGCAGTGAAGACTGATTTTCCACTACTATTCTCGTATTTCATAGCATAACAATAATAACAGCATTCTTGAAATCAAAATCTTTTTTCAGAAAGGGGTAGTATTAGGCTACGCTACGAAGCGATATTCCTCCGGTTATTCATCAGTGCCAGTTCCATCGTTATATCATTGCGTAACACTTCACACAATACGCATATTGTTTAAATGGATGACCCCAATGAAAACTGCTCTACGATTATTATTATTTTTTTTCGTTATATATTATATACATGTAGCTTGCAAATGTATTTTAAGCTGCTGATGTAAGCTCGTCGCTGATTGGACAGCGGTTTCAGGCAGCCATTTTTGCCTCTGTTCGGATATATAAAGGCCGCGTACCCGATGCACTGCGCAGTGGACCGCCAGCACTCCTCGGGCGAGCAGCCGGGTGGCCCTTCTGCAGAGGTGAGGGTGACCCCTCTGCGGTTATAGTCGACTGCTGGGCTGTTCGCTCGTGCACCGCTACGGGCTGCTCCCTGGGCGCCTGCCCGGATGGCCCGTGCCTCCGCCGCTGCTCGCCGGCTGTTACCCGTGGCTGTGGCTGTGGCGGCGAGCAGCTGTGGGGTCCTTCTGCGGCGGCGTGGTTGACCCGCCTGGTTATCCTCGCTTTGGGCCCCCCCGCAGCAGTCAAGTCGACCGGTCGGCTGCTCGCCCGTGCACCGCTATGGGTGTCTACTGGGCGCCTGCCCTGAGACCCCGTGCCTCCGTCGCTGCTCGCCGGCTGTTACCCGTGGCTGGCGGCGGGCGGCGTCAAACCACCACACGACTCTGAATTGCCCCTTACAGGGCTGCCTTTTGGCCAAAGGCCCTGTCCCCCTCTTATGGGGGTAATCTTAAGAAGATGTACTGCAGTGGAACGCCAACACTCGTCGAGCGAGCAACTCTCCTGGCCTTTGAGCCAGCTTTTAGACTGCTGAGTTGCTCGCTCGGCTCCGGTTACGGGTGCAAGATGCACCCGTGCCCCCGACCAGCTAGGCAGGGCCTCATGGCCTGAAGCCTAGCTCCTCTGCCGGGCTCTAACCATAGCCCCTTATGCCAACGAGCATGTAAACATTATAAACAAAAACGATGCACTGCCAATGGAACGCCTGCACTCGTCGAACGAGCAATTCTCCTGGCCTATGAGCCAGCTTACAGACTGCTGAGTTTTTTTTTTTTTTTTTTTTTTTTTTACAGCAAAGGAGACAGCTCAAGGGCACAAAAAAATAAACATTAATAAAAAAAAAAGCCCGCTACTCGCTGCTCCTAAAAAGAATCCAAAGAGGTGGCCGAAAGATAGGTCAGTTTCGGGAGGAGAGGTGTCCTGATACCCTCCTCTTGAAAGAGTTCAAGTCGTAGGCAGGAGGAAATACAGATGAAGGAAGATTGTTCCAGAGTTTAACAGCGTGAGGGATGAAAGAGTGAAGATGCTGGTTAACTCTTGCATAAGGGGTTTGGACAGTATAGGGATGAGCATGAGTAGAAAGTCGAGTGCAGCGGGGCCGCGGGAGGGGGGGCGGCATGCAGTTAGCAAGTTCAGAAGAGCAGTCAGCGTGGAAATATCGATAGAAGATAGACAGAGGCAACATTGCGGCGGAATTTAAGAGGTAGAAGACTATCAGTATGAGGAGGAGAGCTGATGAGACGAAGAGCCTTTGCCTCCACTCTGTCCAGAAGAGCTGTGTGAGTGGAGCCCCCCCACACATGAGATACATACTCCATACGAGGGCGGACAAGGCCCCTGTATATGGACAGCAACTGTGCAGGGGAGAAGAACTGGCGGAGACGGTACAGAACGCCCAGCCTCGAGGAAGCTGATTTAGTAAGAGATGAGATATGAAGTTTCCAGTTAAGATTTTGAGTTAAGGATAGACCGAGGATGTTTAGTGTTGAGGAAGGTGATAGCTGGGTGTTGTCAAAGAATAGGGGATAGTTGTTTGGAAGATTGTGTCGAGTGGATAGGTGGAGAAACTGTGTTTTTGAGGCGTTGAAGGACACCAGGTTCTTCTTGCCCCAATCGGAAATAATAGTAAGGTCTGAGGCTAAGCGTTCTGCAGCCTCCAGCCTTGAGTCGTTAAGTTCCTGAAGGGTGGGTCTTCTATTAAAAGAAGTTGAATAATGCAGAGTGGAATCATCGGCGTAGGAATGGATAGGACAGTTCGTTTTGGAAAGAAGATCATCAATGAACAACAGAAAGAGTGGGAGATAGGACAGAACCCTGTGGGACACCACTGTTAATAGATTTAGGGGAAGAACAGTGACCGTCTACCACGGCAGAAATAGAACGGTCAGGAAGGAAACTGGAGATAAAGGAACAGAGAGAAGGATAGAAACCGTAGGAGGGTAGTTTAGAAAGCAAAGATTTGTGCCAGACCCGATCAAGAGCTTTTGATATGTCCAGCGCAATAGCAAAAGTTTCACCGAAACGGCTAAGAGAGGATGACCAAGAGTCAGTTAAGAAGGCTAGGAGATCACCAGTAGAACGCCCCTTGCGGAACCCATACTGGCGATCAGATAGAAGGTCAGAAGTGGAAAGATGCTTTTGAATCTTCCGGTTAAGGATTGATTCAAAAGCTTTAGATAGACAAGAAAGTAAAGCAATAGGACGGTAGTTTGAGGGATTGGAGCGGTCACCCTTCTTAGGTACAGGCTGTATGAAGGCATACTTCCAGCAAGAAGGAAAGGTAGATGTTGACAGGCAGAGGCGAAAGAGTTTGACCAGGCAGGGTGCTCGTTCGGCTCCGGCTACGGGTGCAAAACGCAGCCGTACCCCCGACCAGCTAGGCAGGGCCTCATGGCCTGACGCCTAGCTCCTCTGCCGGGCTCTCAACATAGCCCCTCCTGCCAACGTGCAGGTAAACATTAAAAAAAAAAAAGATATACTGCCATTAGGGACACGCCAGCCCTCGTCGGGTGAGCAGCTTGGCCGGCCCTTCCGCCGGTTGTAGACTGCCTGGGGCCTTATTCAGAAAGCAGGTTGTAAGCCTTACAACGGTGGAAGGCCGAGGTACAACCTCTGCCGAATTCAGGAAGCATCCGGGAGGTTGTAAAGGAGTTGTAAGGAGGATGTAAGTTACGACCTCTACGGAGTTGGTGTACCTCTTACAACCTTCTTTATATTGACATGAAATATATCATAATTAGTGTTTCTTGACAAAGAAATAAAAGTAAGAGGTAATATGGGAAATTCCTTCCATAAAAGCGAGATGGTACAGGGATTGCGTTTGTTTACATCCTCAGTCAGACCACTGCCAGGACCCACGATGGATATTCTTATCGCTGTTCTGCATGACCGTGCTTTAAGGAGAGAAAGGATAATACGTGATCACCTTGACCCTCTCTCCGTGAGTGATGCGGAGCTCATCAGTCAGTACAGACTCCCTCGACAAGAGCTTACTCGGCTGATAGCGGAGCTGGAGCCCTATCTACAGAGGAGGACGAGGAGGGCACACGCCATCCCCCACCTGCACACAGGTGCTGCTGGCACTGATAATGTATGCCAGCGGCTCTTTCCAACAAGTTATTGGAGACATTACCGGTAAGTTTTCTTATTAGCAATAATACCAGCGGTAAGAACCCCTGAATACGACACCCAACTCAGTGTAGCCACTGAGTTTTGTAGTAGCAGTATCCTTTTAACCCTTCATAATTAAACTAGGCGTTTGTTATCACCAAGCTTCACCTAGATGTATCTGTAATGTAATCGAACCATATCCTTAATGAAAAAAAAAATGAGTGTCCAGGAATTTTCGGAATTTGGGAAGTTTCATGTCACCCACCATTTTTTCATGAAACATATAACCCTCCCCCCCCCCCTGTTTTTTAAAGTGATTCATGCAACTGTGACCTTGAATTCCATCAGAAAAAAACTATTTTCTGAGATACTCCCCCACTTCCACCACAAATATATACAAATATATACAAATAGTGACCACAGAACAGTTCGTTGTAGCTTAGACTGGGCGGTGACCCGCGAACCAAACCCAGTGTTAGCGCCAGATTTTAGAAGAGCAAATTACGAGGGGCTTCGAAGACATCTTGAAGAGATAAACTGGGATAATTTAGGATACATGAGGGCCAGCACTGCGGATTAGAGAGCCAGGAGAACCAGGTAGAAATGTCTTACAATAATTTAGTTAGAGTAATAGTAGAGGGCAAGGACAGCATATACCACACAGCGAACACTTAGAAAAGAAAACAATGACCCCAAGTGGATGACTCGTGGACTAAAACACGAGATAGGGTTAAAGAAGAGAATTTATCAGAAAATAAAGAATGGTGAGACACATTTCAGGGGCCGGTATGTCGAACTATCTAGATTAGTGAAGAAAACACCAGGATGGCAAAAAGAATTATGAGATCAAAGTAGCAAACGAGGCAAAAAGTAATCCTAAGGGCTTCTTTCAGATGTAGAGAACAAAAACACGGGAGAAAATTGGACCGCTGAAAACAAACACAGGGGAGCTAGTAGAAAATTACGATAATATAAGCACATTGTTGAACGACTACTTCCATTCAGTATTCACACAAGAGGATCGAACGACTATTCCAGAAAGGGTTCAGGTGTACGAGGGCGGGGATGGCGATAAATTGAGATATAATCATTACCAGGCAAATAGTTCAGGATGAGATAGATAAGCTAAAGAGGAATAAGTCGCCAGGTCCTGACGGGACTTTTCCGAGGGTATTAAAGGAATTAGGTGATGTAATCAGTGGTCCACTAACCGACATCTTTAAGATGCCGGTAAATACTGGCTATGTACCCAGCTTATGGAAAGTAGCTAATGTGACGCCGATTTTCAAAAAGGGGACAGGTCGGCTGCTTCAAACTATCGCCCAATTAGCTTAACATCGGTTATAGGCAAGATGCTGGAATCCATAATAGCCAGGAACATTCGGAAGCATCTAGAGAAACACAGCTTAATTCATGACTCGCAGCATGGATTCACGAAAGGTAGGTCATGCCTCACTAATCTCTTGTCCTACAGTAAAGTATTTGAGGCGGAAGACAGAGATGAAAATTATGATGTAATCTATCTTGATTTTGGTAAAGCGTTTGACAAAGTTCCTCACCAACGACTGTTGCTTAAATTACAGGCTCACGGTGTAGAGGGTAAGGTTTTGAACTGGGTAAAAACATGGCTTAGCAATAGGAAGCAAAGAGTGCAAATCAATGGTAAAAGATCTGACTGGGGATGTGTTACGAGTGGGGTCCCACAAGGCTCGGTATTAGGTCCACTCTTGTTTATTATTTATATCAATGATTTAGATACAGGAATTAGTAGTGATGTCAGTAAGTTTGCGGATGATACCAAGATCGGTAGAGTAATTGAGTCGGATCAGGACACTAGTATTCTCCAGGATGAACTAAACAGATTGTATGATTGGGCAGATAAATGGCAGATGGAGTTCAATGTAGGGAAGTGCAGTATTCTGAGTGTAGGTAGGAACAACCCCTCTCACAACTATTGCTTAAATGACACTCTCATAAGCAGGTCTGGGTGCGAGAGAGATTTAGGGGTCTTAGTGAGCTCTGATCTCCGTCCAAGGGCACAATGCATTCAAGCTAGAAATCGAGCAAATAGGGTACTGGGATTTATTTCAAGGAGCGTAAGCAACAGAAGCGCCGAAGTCTTCCTCAAACTATATTTAGCATTAGTTAGACCTCATCTTGACTATGCGGTTCAGTTCTGGTCATCTTACTATAGAATGGATATCAAAATGTTAGTATCAGTGCAGAGGAGGATGACTAAGATGATTCAGGGGTTGAGAAACTTGCCATACGAGGAAAGACTCAAACATTTAAACTTGCATTCTCTAAAAAGTCGAAGGGTGCGTGGAGACATGATCGAGGTTTATAAATGGATGAAGGGCTTTAATAAGAGAGATATTCATAAGGTTTTGTTGGTAAGAGAACCGGGTAGGACACGAAATAATGGGTTTAAACTGGATAAATTCAGATTCAAGAGGGATATAGGCAAAAATTGGTTTACCAACAGGGTTGTGGATGAGTGGAATAGGCTTAGCAGTCATGTGGTGAGTGCCAATACAATTGTCACATTCAAAAATAGATTAGATAAATTCATGGACAGCGACACTAGGTGGGATTAGATACACGGGAGCTTAGGGTCAAAGGAACTGCCTTGCATAGGCCTACCGGCCTCGTGCAGATTCCAACGTTCTTATATTGGGAACCAAACCGGTACCTGTAGAACAACTGGTCATCCCAGACAAATACGTCCCCGTGACGCTTAAGCTGGTCCATAACACACCCATTGCGGGTCACCCAGGAAGAGACAAGACGCTATCTGTCACCAGACGAGAATTCTACTGGCCCACATTACGGGTTGATGTAGAAAAACATGTCGCACATTGCGTCGTTTGTGCTAAGCACAAGGGGTCCGTAAAAGGGCCAGCACCTATGTTGCAATACCCAGTACCAGAGGCGCCATGGGATGTTGTTAATATAGACTTATTACAGCTCCCCCAGAGCCATCATGGTTCGCGCTACTTATTGGTGCGCGTCGACCAGTTCTCTAGGTTCTAGCGCCTCTCCAGGACAAGACAGCCACACGCGTGGCCCATGCCCTCGTGACTCACGTGTTGTGTCCACATTCGTCTCCTCGAATTATTTTGAGTGACAATGGCACCGAGTTTAGGAACTCAGTATTGAGCGAAATAAGCGCTCAGTTTAACATCACGCAATCCTTCATCACAGCTTACCACCCAGCTGCTAAGGGGTTGGCGGAGAGGGCTAATAGGAAAATCTTACAGGTCCTCAGGCCTATCGTGAACGATCTCCACGATAACTGGGAGGATTGGCTATCGCATATAGCCGCTTCCATAAATACGTCGGTAAACGACTCTACGGGGAAGTCTCCCAACTGCATCTTATATGGGGTGGAGAAACATCTTCCGTACGACTTCCTAACAATCCCTCAACAACCTCTCTACAACATTGATAGGTACGCACAACAGCAGATGCATATGTTTTCTAAGATACACTCCGATGTTAGGTGTACGTTAAAAGCTACGAAGGTTGAAATGATGTCAAAACAACACAAACAGGCCGTCCTGGTGAAATTAATAGAGGGTGACACAGTCATGATTAAGCAAGCGGAAAGGAGTTCGAAACTGGGGGCTAAATTTGTGGGTCCTTACCGTGTTGTTCGGAATGTCAGGGGAAATCGGTTCGAGGTTCTCGAGTCGAATAGTGGAGTCAGTCTAGAAGTTCACAGTGATCGTCTGAAAGTAATTCCCTCACCTTTGGACCTTGATATTGGTACTTCTCCCTCAGAGTCAAATGTTCAACAAGATAATCCCAACACCAATAGCTATAACTTGAGACCACGGGTTTAAATACTTCATTCCCACCACTTTCAGATCATGATGTTGCGTTTTCTGACCATCTTGTTGTCCCTCGGCTCCCTGCTTGCAGCAACACCCATCCACCTGAAGCCTGGTGCCCTCACGGCACACATAGGAGAGGTCTTCCTCATAGAAGACGTGCTCCTCGTAAAATATCCATATACTTCCTTGACCAACACCACTGAAACAATCAGGATAGTCTCAGAAAAACTGCTCGGCATGGCAGACGCCATCCGGGCTACCAAGACTAGGGAATCAAAGGCACCTTCTAGTACCAACTCTCTGACTCTTTTTCAACTACTGGAGGATGGGATTCTGTTCTTACGGGGAAAAGTTGATGAGGTAAACATGGATTATAGTTTTCACCAGTTCACTCTCAGGTAAAGAGGGGGTTGCTCAACATCGTGGGGTCCGCCTCAAAGTTCCTTTTCGGTACGGCTACCGACGAGGACGTTCGCGATTTGCGGGACCACTACGCTCATGTTCTTTCCTTTGCTGCTAGAAATCGCAGGGTGATCAACGCCAATTGTAGAAAACTTGCGCAATTGCATACTAACATTGAGGAACTGCTAGAGCAGGCAAATAAGATGGTAGAGGTTATCAACATAGTTGTCAAACAGATCGACCAGGTGAATCAGTTTCTCCTCCTAGATCAGGCCTTGCATGTATTGGAAAACGTCATTAACTCCGTCGCAACGGCAAATCAGCAGGTTATTAGCAACATGGTTGATGCAGCGCACGGTAGAGTCACACCTGCCTTGTTCCCTCTACACGATTTGAGAACGACTGTCCAGATCGGGTATCAAAATTATAGCCTAACGCCTTTATTCACCCCGGACATTAGTCAATATTTTTACCCCTTGATTGAGTCCAGCCTCACCCCTGATGCCATGATCATTCATGTTCCATTTCAGACGGCGGACGTGTTTGAGGCACACGAAATTGTCCCGTTCCCTTTTTCAGCAAAGGACAGTGTGTTAGCCCTGGACACGTCCCCGTCTCTTGTTCTAATCGCGAAGGATTTCGCTCTGTATTCAACGGGTAGCTACTCACTCTTGCAGTATTGCAAGGAGACGGTCTTCGGGCGATTCTATTGCTCTGCGTCTCTTTGCCTTCCTTCCAGTTCGGGGAGGGTTATGCGAGATCGCCCTCACCCGCGTGAACGCGTCTGACGCTCTTTCCCTGTGCCCCTACAAGCAGCTAACACCAACGCCTGTTTTCCATAAGAACTTTCAGGGTCTGCATTATTTTTATTTCCCTCAGTCATTCTATATATCGGTCATCTGCACGGAGGGTACCACTTATCAACGGGTTACTGGTCACTATACCATAGCGGAAACATGCTATATCCGCTCCACTAACATAACGTACCCGTCCCGGATCCGTCTGGTTTTCACGGCCAATATTTCCCATCGAGTGTTTCCTCTACGGTCTCTCGATGACATTCATTTCTCCAGCATCTCGTATGTGACTAATTCTCTTAATTCATTGTCTTTCGCGAACAAAACAGAGTTTGCTGAAACCCTGGAGAAACGCTGCCTGATTATTTGCATCTCCCTACCTGTACCCTGGATTTTTGGTACCAATGTTTCTGATGTTCGTCAGTCTCGTCGTCATGTGCTACCTTAGGAGAAACTCTGTCCTGCACGATTATTTGGTTGTGCAGACACGGCGACTGGATGCAGGGAGGCCACTGGCAAGGTAGTTTTTCCTTTTCTCAGACAAGTCAGGGGACAGAAACCTGGCTGCTCCTATACTTAACATTGTACTGGGTTTCACTACTGTATTTTTTTTTTTAGGAGCTAGATGAACGTTTCATTGTCTGTAACTATGCCAGTTGATAGTTTCTTATACATGTGTCCTTATATTTATCTTTTGAGAGGTTTCTTATGTTTCATGTCACACACGTTGTGGTTTCCCTCTCACTATTTATATTATAACTCCACATCTGTTCTTACATAGCCAGTGTTTAAATGTAATTGTGTCATTGGCAGTCTGCTTGACAAACTCCCACTATGTATGTTCATGGTAACTAGACTGCTATTTATATTTTTATATATCGCGAGGTCGCGATCACTGGTAGGTGACCGAGCAGTGTTATAGTAGGATATCAATGTATTATTATTATTTAATATCACCACGAATTAGGCATACAATTGTCAATGGAAAAACCCACGACAGATAGATCACGCCACCTTATAGGAATGTCGTCCGTCAGTGTTTACCGTCCCAGTTTTGTATACTTCGCACTCCGATGGTGCGTGGAGGTCACCTTGACATACGTGACCAATTGTAACAATTATTTTCCAACCTGTAACTCGCGACTCCTTCACGAGAGTCCGACTGACACACAACGACAGTCGCTCTCGCTCCGTCGCTTCTTGTACATAAAGGCTACGAATATAATTCGCCTTAAGGAAGCTGAAGTCTTAATCAACACCCTTTAAGCGCCCCCCGACAAGCCCGTTACATTCTTACAACGATCTTTGGGGACCCGTGGATAATCTTCTTTTTGTGTGTGTGTGTGTGTGTGGGGGGGGGGGGGGAATGGCGGAAACTAGTCATTTCCCGTGGAAGTGAAGCTTAAAAGTGCTTATATCCCAATTTATCCTAACCTATCTTAACTAACCTAACCTGACCTCTTGATTTTTTCACTATCCCTTAATATTAATTTGCTGGAAAAACGTTATTAAGAAAAGTTGTTGGAATTGTCGTAATGTAGATGCAAACAACATACAAACTGTTGTGTGAGCGGCTGAGACGAAACTTCACAAATACCGAATTTTCTTGCAAGAATGAGACAGACATGAGGGTGCTCAAGGACTTCTATGCATATTACTTTTAGATAGTTTGGGGGATGCAGGGCCTGATACTGGAAATATTATTGAAACTGCATTAAGCTCCAGTAATCAACTGATGAGATTAATTCCATGTTACTGTTTCAGGTCCTTCACAGCCAAGTGTAAGCCGGGTGTTCATGGATGTGGCAAATGCTTTGCCCAACAAGGCAATGCGTGAAATAAAGATGCCCTCTTCAGAACAAGAAAGAAGAGCAGTGGCTAGAAACTTTTCAAGAATACGCAATTTGCCCAGAGTTGTTGGAGCTATTGATTGTAAGACTCTAAATAACTGTCCAGAAAAATATTTATTAATGATGAAAATAATGGTTTGCTGTTGTCGAAGTAATAATTGATACATCAGCATGTATATTTATATTTATGTTGTCATTGAATATGCAAATATTTATGTGAAAAAATGTCCACAGGTACACATGTTGCCACCAAGGGTCCAAGCATTGATGAGGCCCTGTACATAAACAGGAAAAGGTTCCATTCGCTAAACATACAAGTGGCATGCGATGCTGCTGGCTTGGTCACTAGTTACTGTGTCAGATTCCCAGGTAATTTCAAATATTAGGATGTCAGTCGGTACTCGACACATTATTACCTAACCGGAAATTTTGAGTACTAATTATAATATCTAAGCCTGATTATAATTCCTCCATAGTACATATGCCAATAAACAGGTAAATGTTTATTACAGTGCAGATGTAGGTTTCATCACAATAACTCATTCGCAGGGTCAACAAATGATTCATTCATCTGGCGCAACAGCTACCTGCGGGAGCGATTTGCATAAGGAGAGTTTGGAGAGTACCTACTCCTAGGTGTGTATGGTGAGGTGTTCATTCTTAGGATAAAGAGAAGTTATTATAATTATTTTGCTTTATGCTTTGTTATAATGCAATTAAGATATTACAGGTGACAGCGGCTATCCTTTAGAATCATGGCTGATGACCCCTGTAGCTAACCCAATGACAGCAGCAGGGCTCACATTAGGACACGCTTTGTTGTGGAGCAAACGTTTGGGGTCTTGAAAAGTCGCTTCAGGTAGCCTTGCTTTCAGTTTCTGTACCACTTAATTTGCCTCTTTACTAGAGTTAGCCTTATCATGAAACATTAAGAGGTTAGTTTGTCTAATGTGGTGCAGTAAAGTGTTGTAGGAAGGGTTACAGTAATCGCTACTAAAAGTTTTTGTAGTTGCCTAACATACATTTTCATTTACGGGTGTATCCACAGGTCTGGTGGAGTGTTGCAGTACACTCCCCTGAAGTGTGCCAAGATCATGACGGCTTGTCTGCTGCTACACAACCGTTCTGTTAGACGTGGCGCTCCAGCTCCACAGCAGCTGTAGGTGCTTCTGTATTTCATTGAGATAGTGCTATATTTTATATACTCCACAAATTGCTGTCTGTATCAGTGCTCCTGGTATAATTAGGTTTAGGGTAGATTTATTAACATACATATGCAGTATCAATGTCAAGTGGAGGTGCTAGTTATTCGGCATATGCTACAGTATGCCAGTACTGCTAAAGTTCATATTTAACTTATTTTCATTACCTCCCCAGCAGAAAGATGAAGAAGGAGACTTGCCTCCTGCGGCCGGACACCATGAGCGTGGGGCAACTGTCCGAGAGGAACTCATCCAGAGATGGTTTACATGAGATCTGCAGTGGAACTGCTTAAGTGTGTGTGTTTGTGTGTGTGTGTGTGTGTGTGTGTGTGTGTGTGTGTGTGTGTGTGTGTGTGTGTGTGTGTTTTTTTTTCATTTTTTATTTGTCTGACTCCTCCTCTCTCTCTCTCTCTCTCTCTCTCTCTCTCTCTCTCTCTCTCTCTCTCTCTCTCTCTCTCTGTATGCATGTATGTATGTATATATTTCACAGGATTTTTTTATTTATTTTTTGTTAAGTTCTCTAAGTAATTAAAAAAAATGTTAGGTTAAGTTTTCAGCAACAAATAAGGAGCTAATGAAAATTTAAAATTTTACTGTAAATATACTCAACCATACGCAACATTGTATAAAAAAATATGATATCCTTTTATAGAAAAATATAAAATCTTAGTATAAATATTATCAACCGTATAAAGATATATAGCTATAGTTTCCTTTTATTAAAAAAAAATAAGGAAATTTTAGTATAAGTAAAATATTATAAAAGAGTACATGCCAATATGACCTCTTATGTATTATAAAATCTTTGTGTTAATATAATCAATCCTGAGAAACTAAGATTTTTTTTTTTTTTTTTTTTTTTTTTACAGCAAAGGAGACAGTTCAAGGGCACACAAAAAGCAAACATTAATGAAAAAAAAAGCCCGCTACTCACTGCTCCTAAAAAGAATCTAAAGAGGTGGCCGAAAGATAGGTCAGTTTTGGGAGGAGAGGTGTCCTGATACCCTCTTCTTGAAAGAGTTTAAGTCGTAGGCAGGAGGAAATACAGATGAAGGAAGATTGTTCCAGAGTTTACCAGCGTGAGGGATGAAAGAGTGAAGATGCTGGTTAACTCTTGCATAAGGGGTTTGGACAGTCTAGGGATGAGCATGAGTAGAAAGTCGAGTGCAGCGGGGCCGCGGGAGGGGGGGAGGCATGCAGTTAGCAAGTTCAGAAGAGCAGTCAGCGTGGAAATATCGATAGAAGATAGAAAGAGAGGCAACATTGCGGCGGAATTTAAGAGGTAGAAGACTATCAGTATGAGGAGAGCTGATGAGACGAAGAGCCTTAGCCCACTCTGTCAGAAGAGCTGAGTGGAGCCCCCCCACACATGAGATGCATACTCCATACGATTACAGCACAGCTCACTTTGAGGTATACTAGAATCCTGAGAAACTAAAATTATAGCAGCTCAACTTGAGGTAAATGGTATTTGGGGTAAAAAAAATAGAAAAGGCGACTAGAAACATGAGGAACTAAAAATGTAACACAGCTCAACTTTAGATTCTGGTATCGGGAGCAAATGGAACGTGACTAGAATCCACAGATAGAAAAATATATAATGTTTACATCAAAACTTAATCCTGAGGAAGAGAAAAAAATCAATATTTACACCTAAAATCAAAAAACTAATGAGAAAAAACTAACAACCTTAAGTTAGACAAAATAACTTGATCCTCTAAGATTTACGTCATAACTTAGTGATTAAAGGAGATAAAAAAAATCCAGGAAATAAAAATAATTAATCCTATATGATTTAAACCATGAGGGGAAAACCTATGGCTTCCTATTTAATTCGGCCTCCCATAGCCTGAACAAGTTTTAGGATGGCTGCTGGTGTTTCAGCTAATTTCTGCAAGGCAGCCACAGTCTCCCGTTGCATTGCAGCACACTCCCGCTGCAGTGCCACATTCTCCGGCTGTAAAGACACAGCCTCTCTTTGATTCCCCACAAGGACGGAAATAAGGTCCCGTACTTCATTTACATTAAGAAGCTGAGGTGCCACCTTAATCTCCTCCATGAAACCTAGAATAGAAAATAAAAAAATGCAAAAATTTAAGTAAATCCAAAAATTTCATCAAGTTTGTTGTGATGTGTATCTTGGAATGGTAGAGTGAAAGCAGAGGGTTTTGGGCAAAAATAGTGTACAAAACAAACGTAATACATATAGCACTCTACTTCTCATGCTGCTGTAAACAACAATGTTTTTGTTATATTCATCTGTTAACCAATTACAGTTAAGCAATTGGCACATAACGTCTCATTCTTTAGTCATTAAACTCTCATGCCGCTGATAGCGTCTTATTTTAAAATATTCGTTCATGAGAATGAACACTTATGTACTTCAAAGGAAGGTGTGCACAGTTTAAGGCTTTAAACCAAATACAAATAAAATGCACCGATAACTACCATAGTACGATGTTACTATATGATTCACCTTGACTCAAGGCTGCTATCAGATATTATTGGGATTCTCCGCTCCTCGCCTTCAATCACCATGACAGTAAACTCTCCCTGCGGTGTACCACTTGTGGATGGATGGGTACCTTCTTGAGCAGGACCCAGAGCCTGGGAGGAAGGCACTGTGTAGCACCAGCTGCATCTGAAATATAGTTAGAAATGGTATTATCACAACCACATGTAAAGTTGGGGACATATGGTAAGCTGCATGTGGCCTCAGTGCTTATCTCCAACACGTCAGTCCCTTGAGCCCATGGTATGCCGGAACATACTGTCCTGCTGGGACACAGGGCCAGTGTGACATCCAGGTTGCCACACTTTACCTTTCCCAGGTACACATTTATGAATCCACCAGAAAGGGCAGGATTAACATCTGGGTGAACTGTCACTGATGACTCTAGGACCAAATCTTGTTTGGAATAGGTCTGTGTCTAAAATTCGTATGCAATTGCTCACCAAGGATAATGTTTGTATGACAAAAATTTGTATGGAAAAGTTCGGATGCAAAAGTTAGTATGGTGTTTGTACGATATAAAGTACATATTGTGCATCAACATCTACCTTTCCTTCTTGCTGGAAGTGTGCCTTCATACAGCCTGTGCCTAAGAAGGGTGACCGCTCAATCCCTCAAACTACCGTCCTATAGCTTTACTTTCTTGTCTATCTTAAGCTTAATCCTTAATCGGAAGATTCAAAAGCACCTTTCCACTCCTGACCTTCTATCTGATCCCCAGTATGGGTTCCGCAAGGGGCGTTCTACTGGTGATCTCCTAGCCTTCTTAACTAACTCTTGGTCATCCTCTCTTAGCCGTTTCGGTGACACCTTTGCTATTGCGCTGGACATATCAAAAGCTTTTGATAGGGTCTGGTACAAATCTTTGCTCTCCAAACTACCCTCCTACGGTTTCTATCCTTCTCTCTGTACCTTTATCTCCAGTTTCCTTTTTGACCGTTCTATTTCTGCCGTGGTAGACGGTCACTGTTCTTCCCCTAAATCTATTAACAGTGGTGTCCCACAGGGTTCTGTCCTATCTCCCACTCTTTTTCTGTTGTTCATTGATGATCTTCTTTCCAAAACGAACTGTCCTATCCATTCCTACGCCGATGATTCCACTCTGCATTACTCAACTTCTTTTAATAGAAGACCCACCCTACAGGAACTTAACGACTTAAGGCTGGAGGCTGCAGAACGCCTAGCCTCAGACCTTACTATTATTTCCGATTGGGGCAAGAGGAACCTGGTGTCCTTCAACGCCTCAAAAACACAGTTTCTCCACCTATCCACTCGACACAATCTTCCAAACAACTATCCCTTATTCTTTGACAACACCCAGCTATCACCTTCCACAACACTAAACATCCTCGGTCTATCCTTAAATCAAAATCTCAACTGGAAACTTCATATCTCATCTCTTACTAAATCAGCTTCCTCGAGGCTGGGCGTTCTGTACCGTCTCCGCCAGTTCTTCTCCCCTGCACAGTTGCTGTCCATATACAGGGGCCTTGTCCGCCCTCGTATGGAGTATGCATCTCACGTGTGGGGGGGCTCCACTCACACAGCTCTTCTGGACAGAGTGGAGGCTAAGGCTCTTCGTCTTATCAGTTCTCCTCCTCATACTGATAGTCTTCACCTCTGAATTCCGCCGCAATGTTGCTTCTATCTTCTATCGATATTTCCACGCTGACTGCTCTTCTGAACTTGCTAACTGCATGCCTTCCTCCCGTGGCCCCCGCTGCACTCGTCTTTCTACTCCTGCTCATCCCTATACTGTCCAAACCCCTTAGGAAAGAGTTAACAAGCATCTTCACTCTTTCATTCCTCACGCTTGTAAACTCTGGAACAATCTTCCTTCATCTGTATTTCTCCTGCCTACGACTTGAACTCTTTCAAGAGGAGGGTATCAGTACATCTCCTCCCGTATTTGATCTTTGCTGGCCACCCTCTTTGTTTCTTTTTAGGAGTTAGTAGCGGTATTTTTTTTTATTATTGTTTTCTTTTTTTGTGTGCCCTTGAGCTGCCTCCTTTGTTGTAAAAAAAAAAAAAATATGGAAAATATTCGTAATGACATAAGTTCGTCTGGACAAAATTTTTATCCTATGTATTTTATTAGGTAGCCATTTCTGTGTTCTGATATTAATTCCTGTTTTGAGACTATGTATAGGCAAAGAAACATACGGAAAATGGTTAACAAGTTACTTACTCAAAGAACCACCCTCGCTGTCAGAATGGGCAGATTTGCATACCCTCTGGGAGAAAGAGGGTCGAGCAGGGCCTCCTCAACTTGGGGAGAACTCCTCTCTAGGGGGTCCCCCACCTGCTTGGCATGAGCAACTATTAGGCATTTGATTGGATATTTTGTTTGAAAAAAATGTATGCAGCTAATCCACATACCTTGTCTTCCAATTCTTGGTCGATATATAATATCAGCCAATGAAGAAACAATGTTAAAGTAAGTGTACAGGCTCATTTGGTAGAGTGGCCTTCTCCTCAGAGCCATGTTATAGCAAATAACAGACTGATAATGTAGAAAGTCCTGGATATACCAATACATGTCTATATGAATAATATAAATATATACTAAGAATATACTAAGATGGAACCAGATGGAATCTCGGACAAGTGCTAAAAGGGTGTATAAATAAATTATTGGAACCACTTTATGACATAATAACATGCTCCATAAATACGGAAAAACTGCCCTTAGAATGAAAAAGGAGCGCACATTGTACCAATTTATGGAAGTGGAGATAAAATTGAATCACTAAATTATAGACCAGTCTCTTTGACAAGTGAAATGTACAATATTTGTGAAAGTATAATACAAAATAAAGGGTCGAACATTTAGAAAAGGAAAACATGATAAGCTAAATAAGGGACAGTTTGGATTTAGAAAAGGAATTCATGTGTCACCAACTTTCTATGTCTCTACCAAGAGCAATAGACGTGGTGCAAGAGAGAGAAGGATGGGCTGATTGTGTATATCTCGATCTGAAAAAGCTTTTGACAAGGTTCCGCACAAAAGGTTAATCTAGAAGCTACAGCAGGAGGATGACTGGGGGAAAGGTTATCGAGCGGATGAAGGATTACTCTATGGAAAGATAAATGAGGAAGGTGATTAGAGAGGAGAAACCAAACTGGGGAGAGTAGAGAGGAGTTCCTCAAGGCTCAGTTGTGGCACCAATAATATTCATGTTATATATAAATGATATAGCGATTGGTATAAAAAGTTATATGGGCCTTTTTGTAGACGATGCAAAGTTAGTAAGAAAAGTGAGGACGGAGGAAGAGCTGCAAAAAATACCTGGACAGAGTGTACAGATGGAGCCAGTTATGGGAGATGGAATTTCATGCAAACAAGTGCCATGTTATGGAAATGGGAAAAAAAAAACAAGGAAAACATACAAGAAGGAAGAAGAAAACGGGAGAGAGGATAGCTGATCACCCTGTACAAATTGATTCATAATTTTGATGAGGTGGATAGAACTCTTCTTAACTGGGAAAACGCAGGGGCTGAGATGACATGGAAAGAACATTAATAAAGGACCCTGTTTGAGTAACTACATGGATGGCGCAACTGGTTAGAGCGCTGCGCTGCCAGGCTTCACGGTTCGAGCTTGCTCAGTCCGGAGTCTTTTCGTTGACTAGGAGTGGTACCTGTCCTCTCTTGAGGAAGGGATATGGGGTGTGTGGTGAGTGAGGTCGTGGCAGTACCCATAGTTCAACGATACAGAGGACTTGCTCACGTCGAAAGGGTACCTCCTGGTGATTACGATTCCAACCTTAAACCTTAAACTACCTTGGAGATCCTGTAAGTGAATTTATTTTGAGTAGTAAGGTAGTGCCAATCATCACTTAAGACACTAACATTATTGGAATTGAAATG